>NC_086446.1:655737065-656042565 GCF_028390025.1 Pseudophryne corroboree
TAGTTCCAGAATGCTTATGTGAAGAGACTTTTTCAGGCTCGACCACACTCCCTGGAAATTTCTTCCCTGTGTGACTGCTCCCCAGCCTCTCAGGCTGGCATCCGTGGTCACCAGGATCCAATCCTGCATGCCGAATCTGCGGCCCTCCAATAGATGAGCCTCCTGCAACCACCACAGAAGGGATACCCTTGTCCTCGGCGACAGGGTTATCCGCAGGTGCATCTGAAGATGCGACCCTGACCATTTGTCCAACAGATCCCTTTGCATGGAATCTGCCGAAAGGGATTGCTTCGTAAGAAGCTACCATTTTTTCCCAGGACTCTTGTGCATTGATGTACAGACACCTTTCCTGGTTTTAGGAGGTTCCTGACCAGGTCAGATAACTCCTTGGCTTTTTCTTCGGGAAGAAAAACCTTTTTCTGAACTGTGTCCAGAATCATCCCCAGGAACAGCAGACGAGTTGTCGGCATTAATTTGGATTTTGGAATATTCAGAATCCATCCGTGCTGCTTTAGCACCTCTTGAGATAGTGCTAAACCCATCTCTAGCTGTTCTCTGGACCTTGCCCTTATTAGGAGATCGTCCAAGTATGGGATAATTAATACGCCTTTTCTTCGAAGAAGAAATATTATCTCGGCCATTACCTTTGTAAAGACCCGAGGTGTCGTGGACAAACCAAACGGCAGCGTCTGAAACTGATAGTGACAGTTTTGTACAACGAACCTGAGGTACCCCTGGTGTGAGGGGTAATTGGAACGTGGAGATACGCATCCTTGATGTCCAAGGATACCATAAAGTCCCCTTCTTCCAGGTTCGCTATCACTGCTCTGAGTGACTCCATCTTGAACTTGAACTTCTTTATGTACAGGTTCAAGGACTTCAGATTTAGAATAGGCCTTACCGAGCCATCCGGCTTCGGTACCACAAAAAGAGTGGAATAATACCCCTTCCCTTGTTGTAGAAGAGGTACCTTGACTATCACCTGCTGAGAATACAGCTTGTGAATGGCTTCCAAAACCGTCTCCCTTTCTGAGGGGGACGTTGGTAAAGCAGACTTCAGGAAACGGCGAGGTGGCTCTGTCTCTAATTTCAACCTGTACCCCTGAGATATTATCTGCAGGATCCAGGGATTTACCTGCGAGTGAGCCCACTGCGCGCTGTAATTCTTGAGACGACCGCCTACCGCCCCCGAGTCCGCTTGCGAAGCCCCAGCGTCATGCTGAGGCTTTTGTAGAAGCCGGGGAGGGCTTCTGTTCCTGGGAAGGAGCTGCCTGTTGCTGTCTCTTCCCTCGTCCTCTGCCTCGTGGCAGATATGAATAGCCCTTTGCTCTCTTATTTTTAAAGGAACGAAAGGGCTGCGGTTGAAAGGTCGGTGCCTTTTTCTGTTGGGGAGTGACTTGAGGTAGAAAGGTGGATTTCCCGGCCGTAGCCGTGGCCACCAAATCCGATAGACCGACCCCAAATAACTCCTCTACGCATCGCCTGTCCACTGTCGTGTCCATAAAGCTCTTCTGGCCGAAATGGACATAGCACTTACCCGTGATGCCAGTGTGCAGATATCTCTCTGTGCATCACGCATATAAAGAAATGCATCCTTTATTTGTTCTAACGACAGTAAAATATTGTCCCTGTCCAGGGTATCAATATTTTCGATCAGGGACTCTGACCAAACTACCCCAGCACTGCACATCCAGGCAGTCGCAATAGCTGGTCGTAGTATAACACCTGCATGTGTGTATATACCTTTTTGGATATTTTCCATCCTCCTATCTGATGGATCTTTAAGTGCGGCCGTCTCAGGAGAGGGTAACGCCACTTGTTTTGATAAGCGTGTTAGCGCTTTGTCCACCCTAGGAGGTGTTTCCCAGCGCTCCCTAACCTCTGGCGGGAAAGGGTATAAAGCCAATAACTTCTTTGAAATTAGCAGTTTTTTATCGGGGCACCCCACGCTTCATCACACACGTCATTTAATTCTTCTGATTCGGTAAAAACTACTGGTAGTTTTTTCACACCCCACATAATACCCTGTTTAGTGGTACCTGTAGTATCAGCTAAATGTAACATCTCCTTTATTGCCAAAATCATATAACGTGTGGCCCTACTGGAAAATACGGTTGATTCGTCACCTTCACCACCGGAATCAGTGCCTGTGTCTGGGTCTGTGTCGACCGACTGAGGCAAGGGGCGTTTTACAGCCCCTGACGGTGTTTGAGGCGCCTGGACAGGCACTAATTGAGTGTCCGGCCGCCTCATGTCGGCAAACGACTGCTTAAGCGAGTTGACGCTATCCCGTAATTCCACAAATAAAGGCATCCATTCTGGTGTCGACCCCCTAGGAGGTGACATCCTCATATTTGGCAATTGCTCCGCCTCCACACCAATAACGTCCTCATACATGTCGACACACACGTACCGACACACAGCAGACACACAGGGAATGCTCTATACGAAGACAGGACCCACTAGCCCTTTGGGGAGACAGAGGGAGAGTCTGCCAGCACACACCAAAAAGCGCTATATATGACAGGGATAGCCTTATGATTAAGTGCTCCCTTATAGCTGCTTTTATATTAATATATTGCCATTTATTTTGCCCCCCCTCTCTGTTATACCCTGTTTCTGTAGTGCAGTGCAGGGGAGAGACCTGGGAGCCTTCCTGACCAGCGGAGCTGTGACAGAAAATGGCGCCGTGTGCTGAGGAGATAGGCCCCGCCCCTTTTTCGGCGGGCTCGTCTCCCGCTATTTAGTACATTTAGGCAGGGGTAAATATCTCCATATAGCCTCTGGGGCTATATGTGAGGTATTTTTAGCCTTTTTAAAGGTGTTCATTTGCCTCCCAGGGCGCCCCCCCCCAGCGCCCTGCACCCTCAGTGACTGCCGTGTGAAGTGTGCTGAGAGGAAAATGGCGCACAGCTGCAGTGCTGTGCGCTACCTTAAGAAGACTGCAGGAGTCTTCAGCCGCCGATTCTGGACCTCTTCTTGCTTCAGCATCTGTGAGGGGGCCGGCGGCGTGGCTCCGGTGACCATCCAGGCTGTACCTGTGATCGTCCCTCTGGAGCTTCATGTCCAGTAGCCAAGAAGCCAATCCATCCTGCACGCAGGTGAGTTCACTTCTTCTCCCCTCTGTCCCTCGTTGCAGTGATCCTGTTGCCAGCAGGAATCACTGTAAAATAAAAAACCTAAGCTAAACTCTCTAAGCAGCTCTTTATGAGAGCCACCTAGAATTGCACCCTTCTCGGCCGGGCACAAAAATCTAACTGGAGTCTGGAGGAGGGTCATAGGGGGAGGAGCCAGTACACACCACCTGACCTGTAAAAGCTTTACTTTTGTGCCCTGTCTCCTGCGGAGCCGCTATTCCCCATGGTCCTTTCAGGAACCCCAGCATCCACTTAGGACGATAGAGAAAAAACCATCAATAAATAATGGAACTTATACTAGAGGAAGGGAAAAGAGAGGATTTTGGTACCTACCGATAAATCCTTTTCTCTTAGTCCGTAGAGGATGCTGGGGACTCCAAAAGGACCATGGGGTATAGACGGATCCGCAGGAGCTTGGGCACACTATAAAGACTTAAACTGGGTGTGAACTGGCTCCTCCCTCTATGCCCCTCCTCCAGACCTCAGTTAGAAACTGTGTCCAGGAGAGATGGACATTTCGAGGAAAGAATTTATAAACACGGTGAGTGTCATACCAGCTCACACCACGAACATACCGCAGAACGTGGCCTTCAATAGAAAACCAGCCTACAGCATGAAAAAGACACAGCCACATGCTGAGAGAATATGTAACACAACCTGTGTGTCAACACAACCAATAATAAGACACCACATGCCCTGGCCTGAATATCGTCAGCAACAGCCTGACAGAGAAGAAACACCACTAAAGTATAACCCAAAACAATAACTGCAGACACAGTACGCACTGGGACGGGCGCCCAGCATCCTCTACGGACCAAGGGAAAAGGATTTACCGGTAGGTACCAAAATCCTCTTTTCTCAAACGTCCTAGAGGATGCTGGGGACTCCAAAAGGACCATGGGGTCAATACCAAAGCTCCAGAATGGGCGGGAGAGTGCGAACGACTCTGCAGCACCAATTGGGCAAACAAGAGGTCCCCCACAACTTGGGTATCAACCCTGTAGAGCATAGCAAACGCGTCTGAACCCGACCAAGTATCCACTCCGCAGAGTTGAACCGCCGAGACTCATCGGGCCTCCGCCCAGGAGGAGCCCCTCTTCCCAGTAAATGGGCCTCCACCGACTTCGGGGACGGCAATCCAGGCGTAGACCGAACCTGCCCAATAGCATCACAGATCCAACGCGTAACCGACTGCATAACACAGTCACCCAAACCATACTGGGAACATATCAGACAAACAGAGCCCCTGTTTCTCCAATCTGAACCAAAATGGCGACCTAAATATTCAAATCCCCGGCAACAGCGAGCGAATTTGAATCAGCTAATGCCTTAGTAACCACCGGCATCAAAATAGGCCAAAATCTGTGAAACCCAGAAAACACTCTCGGCAAAACCACTAACCGAGTTCTCAATTCCTTTCAATCCACATGAAAGATCAAACAAGGCTTTTGTGAGACAAAAACCACCACTTCCGACACCCGCCTTGCGGACGTCAAAGCCAAGAGCCTGACCAATTTCCAAGAGAGAATTTTTTGTAGAGAAATTATTAGGCCACACTCCCAACTTTAAACTTGCAACCACACCAGTTTGTAAAGTATGGATAAACCCGACCTAGCTGAAAGACTTCCATAGGAGTCTTCCTGGATACACCCAAACCACATAGTTACGCCCACTACAGTGGTAAAGCTTAGCAGTTACTTCTTTCTTAGCTTGACGAATTGAGGAAAGGTCTTCACTGGAACACCCTTTCGGCTTAGGATATGGCATTCCACCGCCACGACGTCAGACGCAGCTGCGGTAAGCCTTGAAACACACCCTGATCTTGTTGTCACAGATCATCACGTAGAGAAAGATGGCAGGAATCTTCTATGAGTAAAGCATGAAAACCTGGATAGCAAACCTTCCTTGGCTAGACCGGATCCAAGATGATCGCCTGAACCTTTGTTCATCCCACGTTTATCACCTATAAACAAAAATGAAAGCGGAGAGGCCACCTAGACCGACTAAAAACCGCGGTGTCACAAGGTTGTCCACTGCTATAGCTTAAGCGTCCCCTGACCTGGAACAATATCCCGGAGGCCTCTCCTGGAGGTGAGACGCCAACGTATCCAATTTCGACAATCCTCAAAGACTTGTCACGTCAGTGAAAACTTCTCGACAACAACCGAATTTTTCTCGGATGGAGATCGCGTCAGCAGAGGAAATCTATTTCCCCGTCGTTCACCTCCGGAACGAAGACTGCTAATATAGCGTTTACCAGACTCTCCACCCAACGGCAAAACAGTGCATCTTCTGCCATTGTCGCTTTGCTCCTTGTTCCGCCATAGCGGTTTACTTATGCCACTGCTGACAAGCCGTCTAGCAGAACTAACACGGGCAGAACACGAAGACTACGTTTGTCCAACCTAACACTCAGTTCAAGAAAGTTTATAACAGACAAGCTTTCCAACTCGGCTCTATTCCCTGGAAACACGTCCCTTGCAAGTACTGCTCCTCCGTCTCGGAGATCTGTATGCACGGACACCAGGATCTACACCCGAAACCCGAACCTTCATCCCTCTAGAGGGAGAGAACCGAGCAGACACCACAGGAGCGATGTCCTGGCCGTTAGGATTATATTCATGTGCGTGTGCAGGTGAGACCTGGACCACATTTTCAACTGGCCTCTTGAAAACCACTCTGGCAATAAAGCCTCTCACCAAAAAAGGCCTCTCCAGCCGCAGCCAACCAGTTAAGTAACTGAACACCTTGATGAAGTGTCACGGTAAAACCGATCCAACCCTGGATCTTCAGACCTCTTTTCACATGGAAACAACCCCGAACATTTACCGGACATTATCAACTCTGAACAAAATACCTCCAACCTCTGTGTTGTAGGAACCAACAGCCAATCCCTGTGTCGAAGATCAGTCAGAGAGAAACAACGATTTGCACCTTTATACAGGGACCACCGGACAATGTTCTGATCCTGACGCACCTCTGTATGGCGTCGTGTACTATCTTCCCTTCCAGAATGGAACGGCAAGAACTATTAGATAAACAGTAAGGGGAAAATACCGTAACTCCAAATGTTCCCGTTTGGATTCTATAAATAACCCACAGGTCCCAGTCTATTCCTGTACCAACTGAAACATAGTAGACGAGTGCCCACCGGAGCGGGGACCAGCCCGATAGACTCAGCGACAAGTGGTGGATGTGGAGGAAACAGAAAACGACATCCACTTCTGCGAACCTAACAAGGCTGCAGAACTGTTACCTTCCAACCTTCCACTGTCTGCACAGAAAAGGAAAAAGGACGGTATCGAACCAGTTAAAACGACCTCATCCCACAAAAGAATGCGTCACCAACCGTTGTGAAAGAGGCTAACACACGCAGTTAGACTTACCAGAGGAATCCGCCGAGATTGACTGACCAGAGGCCACACCAAACAGCTGTATACCACCCCCCAGCATCTCCCGGAGACATCCTCCGCATTTTTCCGGTCACACCTCCTGCTGTCACGTGGCAGCCTGCTGTAATGTTATAAGGTAGAATAAACATAGGCAAGCCTACCCACACTGGGTGGGGTAATTCTATCGGATGCCAACCCGTATACAACACTCCCTCAAGTGCATACAGCGCAACAAGGTCAAAGTACAGAAATAAAATTTCACTTAGCTGCCTGTGTATGATCCTTTGTGACCGGGCTCTGCGTCTACCAGGAGTTGACTGTCATAATTTTCTCTCCGCGATGTGAAGAGAATAATATTCGGACTCCTTGAGAGGATCGAACCAACTCGTCACGGCCAATCTAGAGCTTAATCAACAGAGCGACCAGTACATGATAAGAATACCATTATCTTAGCATTCATGGATATACATCATGTAATACACAATAAAACACATACATCCTAACCATGCATATATAAACCTATATCTACATATATACATATATAGATATAACCTATACGCAAGTGGATTGTCCAGACCTGTCGTCAGGTCCCTAGTGACGGTAATGTGTTGTGAATGTGTATGACCATGTACCGACATGCCCCCGATGTGGATCTACCAGGAACGTTAAGGTCGACAGAAACTTGGTAAATGTCGACAGCAAGGAATAGTAAGCGGGTAAAAAATAATCACGGAACCCCGAGGGAAGGATACAAATACAATTTTGATAACACTCCCCCCCCCCCCTATACCAATAAAAAAAAAATATATATATATATATATATACACACACAGTAAAAACCACAGCACTCACCGCACCAGAAGCGGGGCACAGCTATGCACTTACCACTCACAGGGTGGGGTGCAAGTAACACTGCACTCTCCACCACAGAAGCGGGGTACACAGCTGTACTTACCACTTATTTATTGAATTGTTGAGGATAAGTGAGTTTACTTTGGTGAGTGCTGGGTTCTCTGTTTGTATATATATATATATATATATATATATATATATATATATACACACACAAGGCCATAACAGCCCGATAATTTTTTTACCCAGGAAATACCGTTGATGCCGACAGGACATCCCCAGACAACTGTATCTCCCCTATCGTGTTCACTGTTTTAATCACACAAACACCAATTTGCTAATACTTAATTTCCCGAATCAAGTACCGCCCTACGCTGGCTAAGCCGACAGTTATCCCCACAGCAGCTTGTGACAAAGCCCTCACACCTGCCGACATATGTCGACTAACCAATAGTGGGTAAAACAGGGAAACAGTGAATATATGTAATATAAGTGATTATGCATCCATTGTCAAACATAATGCTATATGACACCCATATAGCTTTTAAAACACTGTGCCCCCCCCCCTCCAACTTACTATCCAACAAGTCCTGGCGGGGATCTGAGGAAAATGGCGCTGATTCCCCTGTAAGGGGATAAGCTCCGCCCCTTCCCGGCGCGCTTAAGCCCGGCCAAATATATAAATATATATATACCTAAATTCAGCTGGGGACCCTATATACAGGGAGTAACCCCCTGTATAAACCCCTCTATGTCCAAACGCAGCCTAGGACGCCCCCCTGCGCCCCGCACCCACGGAAGCCGTTGCTGTGTGGGAGCCATGGAGCGCAGCGCGCACGCTGCGGTACCCTGGCGGGGCGAAGACACCTGGTGTCCGGGTATGTTCCCCCGCCCGGGATCTTTCAATAAACGCAGCCCAGGGCGCTCCGCCCCAGCGCCCTGCAGGCCGATGGAGAGCGGGAGCAGAGAGCGCAGCGCTACCGCTGCTGCTCCCTCTCGTTCGCGGCGCACTGGCGGGGCGGGCACCAAAGTATGTCCCCCCGCCAGTGATCTACTAATTATACACATATATACACATGCTATATGCTGCCCAGGGCGCTATCCCCCAGCGCCCTGCACCCTGCAGGCCGATGGTATGTGTGGGAGCAGGGAGCGCAGCGCTACCGCTGTCGCTCCCCCCTGCGGCACCCTGGCGGGGTGAACATACCCTGTGCCCAGGCACCGAAATATGTCCCCCCGCCAGCATTCAGCAACATGCCCCCAGGGTGCTCCCCCCCAGCGCCCTGTACCCTGCCAGAGACGTTGGTGTGTGGGAGCATGGAGCGCAGCACTACCGCTGCTGTTACCTCTGTTACTGAAGTCTTCTGCCGTCACTGAAGTCTTCTTTTCTTCCAATATTCACCCGGCTTCTTTCTTCCGGCTTTTGTGAGGGGATTGACGGTGCGGCTCCAGGAACAAGCAGCTAGGCGCACCAAGTGATCGAACCCTCTGGAGCTAATGGTGTCCAGTAGCCGAGAAGCAGAGCCTTTAAACCAAGAAGAAGTAGGTCCTGCTTCTCTCCCCTCACTCCCTAGCTGCAGGGAGCCTGTAGCCAGCAGGTCTCCCTGAAAATAACAAACCTAACAATAAAGTCTTTCAGAGAAACTCAGTAGAGCTCCCCTAGTGTGTGACCCATCACTCCTGGGCACAAAGTCTAACTGAGGTCTGGAGGAGGGGCATAGAGGGAGGAGCCAGCTCACACCCAGTTTAAGTCTTTATAGTGTGCCCAAGCTCCTGCGGATCAGTCTATACCCCATGGTCCTTTTGGAGTCCCCAGCATCCTCTAGGACGTTTGAGAAACAAGTAAAAAAAAAACACAGCTTTCCAAGAAAGGTAATGTTCAACACATTAACACAGAGGTTAGCATTGCTGCGTCACAGCACTGGGTCATGAGTTCAATTTCTGACCAGCAGGTCGTGTGTGTGTGTGTTAAAACTGGTTTAACAAATATGCGTATAAGAAAGACAATGGGAGCTACGTACTGTAACAGGTTTAATTTTACGTAAAAGTCAGGAGTTTTGAAAGGTTGCTGCTAAATGTTAAGTGGAAATCAGTTATTAAGCTCACCTTATCCATTGCTGCTTTAAATTTAGCTGCAGTCTTGATGAAATCCCACCGGTTCTGTGCAATCAGAAACTATTACATAATACCCAATATGTGTGGAACAATGCAGAGCCAAATGAATGCATGTTTTCCAGCCTTGTCCATTATATTACGCAAATACATTAAATAAATCAGCTTCACCGAATGGGTCTCTCTAGCTATTATTTGCTCTTAGCCCAGGACAGTGTCTCCCAAACTTTCTTGAATCACTGCACCCTAGATTATCTGCAATTTTTTCTTTCATGGCACTCTTAGGGCAAAAGTTTCTTGAGAAATTCTGTAAAAAATTATTGAATTAAGCAACTAGTGCTTAGATGTCATTTTATGGTTCGGTTATTTGGTGGTAGACAAGGTTACGCTTCTGTTGTCTACAGGGCCGTCTTTTCATATGGGCTCAATTGGCTCTTGCCCAAGGGCCCCAGGAGTAAAAGGGCCCTATGCTGATAGCTGAAGGTCCCCTCTTTCCAGGGGTACCAGGTTTTTGAAAATCGGCCCTGGGGAATCGGAGATATCCGACTTCAAAGCAGTGGTCCCCATCCAAGCCTGTTAATTGTTCTTCCCAGCCAGATATCTCGGGTTCTGTCTGACTTAGAGGGTACACTCCAAAAGCTGGGACTCTCCCCTTTCAGTGGACACTGGCAGCTTGTCTCTACTAAGCCCAGAACCAGAGATATCAGCCTTCAAGCAGCTGGTCCCTGCTACAGTTCCACACGCCTAATATGCAGTTTTATATTTTTGTTGGTGGATTGCTCTGGCTACTGAAGTCTGATCCCCAAGTCCCCAGTACCTCCTGAAAGGTGGGACTCTCTAGTTTTTTTTATCCAATTAAAGCTAAGAAATCTATTTCCAGGAACTGGAGATATCTGCAGTAAAGCAAGCTGCCCTGATCCCCAGAAAATGATGAATATTAAGCCCACTCCACTATACACCCCTCACCTGTGTATTAAACACCCCCTACCACCCTGGAAGTCATGTAGCAGGGCCCCTGCATTCAGCACAATATACCCTTCTACAGTTTAGCGGTCTCCTTCCCGCCCCATTTGTGCAGTAAAGGAGTAATTAGCAGAAATTATTTCTCCAGGTCCTACATGCTGAGCGAAAGATAGAACCCCCCTACCCCACGCGGGACATCAAAGCTGCCACTGATAGCACCCCCCGCCCCTACCGCTGATGGGTGGTTAGGTTGCTGTGCTGTGCATTGCTGTGCGCAGGGGCCTACACTGCTGTTAAGACGGCTCTGGTTGTCCATGTATTTATTATTAGCAGCCACCAGCACTGGTTTTGCCAATGACATTGAATAAATAATTGTATTTAGTACCGATCCAAAAACCCGTGGCACCCAGTTTGGGAACCAGTGGCCTAGGAGGTGTGCACAGAAGTCAGGCTCCCATAATTGCACAAACGTGTTTAATTGAATCACCCCTTATGTGTTTTCGGAACAGCAACTATTCACTTTCCTAACTAAACAACAAGGCAAATGAAAAGCAACATGGCTGAATATATCTGCAGCAAGTTACTTCTATACCTGAAAACAATAGGAAACATTATGAATACTCTTCCGTTGCATTCTGTTTCAATTAACAATAAAAACCCTATTACATTTTTATTACCTTCCGTCAACATTGTGAGGATGAACTCACCGGAGGATTAGGCTCTGAGAACCAAGGCCTTACATATATATGTTTTGTACAGTATAATTGGAAGCTACAGTAGATTATGAGTCACTGTATCTGAAAGGCACACATGGTTCTCCACAAGTGTTAGCATGCCTAGCCCGATTACATTCTTCTACTGTACATCACAGACACAACACAAACAAACGCAGTAGAACATCATGCCACGCAAGTTCGTCAAGCTGGGCACAATAGTCCCTGGGAAGAGCCAGCACAACTTGTACCAGCCAGAAGGTCCTGTTCTCTGACACAGAGTGGCATGAACAAATGTATTAGTGGACAAATATTGCACTATAAAACGGACACAATATATAAAATTGAAGGTATTACATTTCACAGCCGAGTCAGTTACCAAAGACCATTCATTTATAATATAACATTAAATCAAAAATTCTGTGAACTGAGATTTTAAAGTTGCATAAACAATTATCCTGTCAATTTTATTTTCCACATAATTCAGTAAATATCCAAAACAGAGAAAGGCTGCATACAAGGCAACCAACATTGCATGACATATAGGGCCGGATTTAATGGCTTGCAAGACAGCCGCAGCTCTGACACTCCGGCCGAACTCGTAGGTTTTTTTTTAAAGCAGCAAGCCATTATATCCGGCACATAGTAGGATTCATATAACAGTGTGTTCAGTTCAGAAATTATTAAAATAAGCAATACATAATAACACAATTAAAATCTAGCAAAGAGCTAGAGCATTCAAAATGTAAATGACTGTATAACTAAAGTAAGCCTTTAGCAGGATCCCTGCTATTAGCCATAATACAACATGGTGCACCACTAAGCACAACACCAATATCTAGGTAAAGAGCGCGTGATGGCTATAAGCAGGTAGCTTATCCAATACACAGTGACACAACACGTAGGCTTCTAACATTGGTTCTCCCACAGCCTGGCTCCTGGCCTGTTTACAAGCAAACATTACACATACATAACATTAGAATTCACTGGCTCACGAGGAAGCAATTTCTGGGCCTGTGATACCATTAACAATCTGCAGTTCAATAATGAGGACAGCGCTGACATATAAAATGCTCAGGATACTTTTCACTTAGTAGGCTGATGCACACAAGTCCACAATATTTATTAACAGATATTTATATATCGCACACAGATTCCACATCTGTTTGCATCAGTCCCTTCCCCGGGTTCACTACGGGTGGCCGGCGGTCGGGCTCCCGGCGACCAGCATCCCGGCGCCGGGAGCCCGACCGCCGGCTTACCGACAGCTTGGCGAGCGCAAATGAGCCCCTTGCGGGCTCGCTGCGCTCGCCACGCTACGGGCACGGTTGCGCGCTACGCGCGCCACACTATTTTATTCTCCCTCTATGGGGGTCGTGGACCCCCACGAGGGAAAATAAGTGTCGGTAAGCCGGCGGTCGGGCTCCCGGCGCCGGTATACTGAGCGCCGGGAGCCCGACCGCCGGCAAACAGAAGACCACCCCCTTCCCCAGTGGAGCTTAGAATATATGGGCCTAATTCAGAGATGATCGCAGCAGCAAATTTGTTAGCAGTTGAGCAAAACCATGGCCCTCATTCCGAGTTGTTCGCTCGGTATTTTTCATCGCATCGCAATGAAAATCCGCTTAGTACGCATGCGCAATGTTCGCACTGCGACTGCGCCAAGTAACTTTGCTATGTAGAAAGTAATTTTACTCACGGCTTTTTCATCGCTCCGGCGAACGTAATGTGATTGACAGGAAATGGGTGTTACTGGGCGGAAACACGGCGTTTCAGGGGCGTGTGGCTGAAAACGCTACCGTTTCCGGAAAAAACGCAGGAGTGGCCGGAGAAACGGTGGGAGTGCCTGGGCGAACGCTGGGTGTGTTTGTGACGTCAACCAGGAACGACAAGCACTGAACTGATCGCACAGGCAGAGTAAGTCTGAAGCTACTCTGAAACTGCTACGAGGTGTGTAATCGCAATATGGCGAATACATCGGTCGCAATTTTAAGAAGCTAAGATTCACTCCCAGTAGGCGGCGGCTTAGCGTGTGTAACTCTGCTAAATTCGCCTTGCGACCGATCAACTCGGAATGAGGGCCCATGTGCACTGCAGGTGTGGCAGATATAACATGTGCAGAGAGTTAGATTTGGGTGGGGTGTGAACAGGGGCAAACGCAGGATGTATTTAGGGGGGGATTTCTGTGGGTGTGTATCTGTGAATGTACATACTGAATATATATATATATATATATATATATATATATATATATATATATATATATATATATAATATCAGTATGTTTTACCAGCACATGGGATGCCGGCTGTCAGTATACAGACAGTGGCATCCAGTCTGTCGGTGGCGAGGCGGCGAGACCCCTCGCGGGCTTGCTGCAGGCCCGGTTGCTCGCTTCACTCTCCACGGGATATCTGGATTCTGTTCGACGGTATTTCAACGGCTGTCGGGATTCTGGCATGTGAGTCTCTCGAACACCGGGCTCCCGACAGCCGGCATTATATTACACTATATATATATATATATATATATATATATATATATATACACACACACACATACATATACATACACACACATATACACACACACACACACACACACACACACACACACACACACACACTATATATATATATATATATATATATATATATATATATATATACACACACACACACATACATACATACATACACATACCATACACATTCATAAATATACAAACAATATACAAACACACATGCATACATACACAAATACCCCTGTAAATACATACACACACATACTTCATATACAGTATTGGTGGTTTACATACCACCAGGGGCTGCGAGCAGTGGGAGGCAGGAGCAGAGTAGCGGTTCTGTGAGGCGGGAGAGAGCGGCTGCGGCTGAGCATGCGCAGCCAGCAGCTCTCCCCGGACTTTCTCTATGCAGAGAGCTATGTAGCTTTCTACTGCTGCTGTACCTCCGTGGTCGTGGCTTTTGCTGAAAATTAAATCTAAATTGCAGTGTAAAAATAAAGCAGCCAGTATTTACCCTGCACAGAAACAATATAACCCACCCAAATCTAACTCTTTCTGCAAATGTTGTATCTGTCCCCCCTGCATTGCACATTATTTAACCCAACTGCTAACAAATTTGCTGCTGTGATCAACTCTAAATTACCCCCTATATTCCGCACCTCATGTACACACACACGCGAGTAAATTTTTTGTCAGAATATATTCTGTGAGTATATTTTCAGAGTGTGGAAAAAAAATGGAGGAAACCCATGTAAACATGGGGATAATATACAAACTGTACACAGATAGGGCCATAGTGGAAATAGAACACAATACTTCAGTGACGTGAGGCAGTTGTAAGCATCCCAGTTGCATCTCCACTTGCAGCTGAAAAGGCATAACTGGGCGTTTGCACATAGGCTAAGCTTAGTGAGAAGGTGGCGATGTCTTCCATGGTGCAAGTGTGTACGGAGGATGATAACAGCAGTATGGATAGGGTTGGTGCAGTCGCATAGAGGTGTACAACTCAATATACCAATGGATACCCATTTAGTCCTGTGCAAGGCTCTGAATCGCCGCCATAGGAGAATCTCCATATTAAGCTGGGCTAAGGTAACTAAATGTCGGGGAGTCTAACCATCTAATTGTAGTCTACGGATGAGATCGGCACAGTTTACACAACCCGTTCATACTAAAAAACAGAATCCTGAATGTTTTACGGAGCAATTCTTATACATGGCAAAAAACTATGATCCAAAACAGGGCAGAGAGCTTCCAATTCGTACCATGGTTATAACATTACATTGTGTAGTAGTAGTGAGACATTGCTTTTAAAGCACACAGTAAATAAAAGGTCAGCCTCCTCCACCTGCACATCACTCAGTCTCTACACAACACCTTCTCCTATACTTAGGCTGTGTGTGTTAGAAATGGAAATTGCTTTCTCTGAGCCATTTTCATCAATCCATTGTGATTGGTATTCTCACTGTGCAGCGCTGAATGCGGCAGAGACGGTCAATACATGACCCTGTTCTATGTCCTTCAGATGAGGCAAAGTCCTAATTAACCTTTAAAGTAATGGAGACGCATCTCTATTACTAAATGTAACGCTGAAAAACAATTCATAATAAAATATCTTCATTTTCAGGTGTTTGTGCACAAGTGCCAGGTTACAAAATCACAACATAGCCAACGCAATATACAAGGTAATGGAATGAAAACTCCAGAATTAGCAAATCATAAAAGAAAATGAATGAAAAAAGTTAGATTAAAGAAACCTTTCGACTCTCACGTGATCTTATTACCAGCAATGACACTACTGCCAGAGTCATGGGGGTCAATTCAAATTATTGTGGATTGAATAGCGACAGGGAGGGAGCAATTCAAAAGCGATGCTGTCCCCGACAAGTTGATTTCTTCTTGTACCCCGCCAGGGGTGCACAAGGAAGTCCGATAAAATTAGGTCGATGCTGTTTTGTGGCCTAGCAGCATGCAACAGCATCGTGGCAAGGCAGTTTAATCGGAGAATGCCCGTTCTCACAACTAAATACCCTGTTTAGTCTGGGAGTACGGGCATTCTCCCTCCCGCCAATATTCAGTCCGCGATGAATTGACCCCATGGATACATCTAACACACCTGTATATATGAATCACAGCGTAGTACCGATATATTCTGCAGAAAGCTATAATCAGATGTAGCTAATCTACCAGTATGCCATAGGAACATGGGAAGAAATATACAAAGACAAAAGCACAAAAGGAAAACATACTGGGCCTGATTCACACACAATGCCAAAAGCAGTTGCAGCTAGCGATTTCTAAGACACTGCACATGTGTACGCACCTGCACGGCCGCTACATGCGTGGTTTTGGGTATGTGGAATGGCGATATTGTAGCCAGACGTCTGCGCTATTGAGTCATTTGTATGACGAAGGGACGTCCATTTCAGACTGATCATTTACACCCAGCATGAGGTGATAGTAGTGATACCAATGTAGCTGCGGCTGGAAGACCAGTGGCTCATGCAGACCCTCGTATTAGCATAAGGTAGTAAATGTGGCTGCCAGGCTCTTCTGGACTCTTTGCGTGCATCTCAGGCCAACAAACTCCACACAGAGCGCCTTGGATTGGAACAGAACCCAAGGCTTCAGGGCTAACACCTTATGTCATTGCAGGAGCATGAGGACTATATGTTCATTTTCCGTTAATAAAAATATTTAAAAAAAAAAAGACTATGACATAAAACACTGGTAAGAATCTTGGCTAGGTATTCCCACAAACAAGCATCAGCAGTCTGTAGAGTACTGAATCCACCAAGCTGCTCTTACACATAAAAGCCAGCACTGACTGAAATGCTGAAACTGGAGAGCCCTGGCCTCCCAGACTTCAGATTGAACAAATCTTGGCTGGGGGAAGGAGCGTGATTCACACAAGGGCAGAGCTGTCTGGGCAGAATTTCTTGGTTTGGATAATGACCTCAGAGCTGCACTGACGCCACATCATCTAGAATGTGTCGAGCTGATTTGTTGATTCAGAACAAGGCTGATGATTACTTTGCAGCATGTGCAGTGAAAACCTTTAAAGGGATAGCTTCTGTACATTTCATTGTGGAAAAACAGAACAAGATGTAAGTATACAACAAACCAGACAAAATAATAAACAATGCACCAATCTGGTATGGTCTTAACATAAAGCAGTTTAGAAAATAACGAGTGGTCAAACTCGGCCCTAACAATACTAATTTGGGAGAACCCAAGGTTACACTACAGCCCCATTCCTATGTGCAAAGGTTTCCATAATGTCAACTACTATGTGAGTTTCTAAAATTCCCAACGTTATTTCTGGCATTAACTACATGCGTTTAGCACTCTGTTTAATGTTAATAAAGTGCAATTTAACAAGTGACAGAGAAGCATTTGCTCCTCGCACCCACCAGCACTTTAATTTGTTGTGTCAAGAGTCTGGTTTTGTAGGGCATTTGTTCTAGCCATCTGTGTACTACTGCAGGTAAATGCATTAGAGAAACTGCAATAAACGCATGACACTAGAAACAAATGCATGCCAAACGTGTATGCCATGCGTGCATTCACCTTTTTACTCGTACAAAACCTCTTAATGCAAAGCAAGACAGACAAACAACCAAGTACTTGACAACATACAAAAAACATCTTAAGCGTAAAATAAGAGCATGAACGGCCCCCAGACTCTGGGCAAGTTACCTAGACTCTAGGTGATATAAATTGTTAATAGATTTCAACTCATGACCACATACATGTAACAGATGTGGCCCTCTATGTGGGGAAACTTGGACCGCAATCACGGATTAGTGGCCGACTCTACTGTACGATATCATATTCACCCTGTACTGGAAGGCTATTGGTAAATAGGTGAAGAGGTACAGGGAAGAAGAGTGGGCAGGATACATAACATTTTCAATTGTTGAGATCAGGATGACTTCCAAACAGGACTTTAGATGGTCCATGCATAGTAAGCAAAACAGACAAACGGCAGTTTCACTACCATGTACAGTTCCTTTTACCACTGGATGGGGAGGGGATTCAATTGTGTGCGATGGACGCGAGATCTTGTTCTGGAACAGCACATCATAGTCTGCCAGCATTATATCTTTATGGGGTGAACAGGAAGATATGCAAAGTCAGCACTACCATAACTGTCCGGTATGTGCGCAATTCTCCCCAATACAACTATCAACTGGCTTTGCTACGTCACAGGTTAAGTGATTAGAATTTAAATATTCTAATACTGTAAATGTTAATATTATAAGTAACCAAGGAATCCCAGGGCTATGGAATTGTGCCAGACCGCAAGCAATTACTCAGGTTACAAATCTAATGGTGCCCAAACACTTGTGAGATAATTGGCGCTAACCTTCGATTTCGACCGCATCTGAGAGAGAAATCGAAGGATTGTATGCACATTTTAGGTACCTTGCGACGAGATGCGCGGGCACGCCGGTCAAATCTCACGTCTCAAGATAGTATGTGCTGCACTTAATATTTATCGAATCGCAGTGCGATCGCATGTGTTTTTAAAAACACATGCTATATATCGCACTGCGATGTGCGATGGGCACTCGCCGGGAGAGGCCAGAGGCCGCTCCCACTCGGCGGTGACGGGCCCATCACGTGATTACCATGCGATCTATCGCATGATCGCATGGTAATCACTTTGGTAGTTCAGGTGCGAGTTCATCGCACCTGAACTGCCGGTGCGATGACAGCAGGGAGCGTTATTCCTTATAATACACAAGCATTTCTAATATGGAAATAATAAGAATTTACTTACCGATAATTCTATTTCTCGTAGTCCGTAATGGATGCTGGGGACTCCGTCAGGACCATGGGGAATAGCGGGCTCCGCAGGAGACAGGGCACATCTAAAAAGCTTTTTAGGTCACATGGTGTGTACTGGCTCCTCCCCCCATGACCCTCCTCCAAGCCTCAGTTAGGTACTGTGCCCGGACGAGCGTACACAATAAGGAAGGATCTTGAATCCCGGGTAAGACTCATACCAGCCACACCAATCACACCGTACAACTTGTGATCTGAACCCAGTTAACAGTATGATAAAACGAAGTAGCCTCCGAAAAGATGGCTCACAACAATAGTAACAACCCGATTTTTGTAACAATAACTATGTACAAGCATTGCAGACAATCCGCACTTGGGATGGGCGCCCAGCATCCACTACGGACTACGAGAAATAGAATTATCGGTAAGTAAATTCTTATTTTCTCTAACGTCCTAGTGGATGCTGGGGACTCCGTCAGGACCATGGGGATTATACCAAAGCTCCCAAACGGGCGGGAGAGTGCGGATGACTCTGCAGCACCGAATGAGAGAACTCCAGGTCCTCCTTAGCCAGAGTATCAAAATTTGTAAAATTTTACAAACGTGTTCTCCCCTGACCACGTAGCTGCTCGGCAAAGTTGTAATGCCGAGACTCCTCGGGCAGCCGCCCAGGATGAGCCCACCTTCCTTGTGGAATGGGCATCTACATATTTCGTCTGTGGCAGGCCTGCCACAGAATGTGCAAGCTGAATTGTACTACAAATCCAGCGTGCAATAGACTGCTTAGAAGCATGAGCACCCAGCTTGTTGGGTGTATACAGTATAAACAGCAAGTCAGACTTTCTGACTCCAGCCGTCCTAACTATATATATATATATATATATATATATATATATATATATATATATTTTTAGGGCCCTGACCACGTCTAGTAACTTGGAGTCCTCCAAGTCCCTAGTAGCCGCAGGCACCACAAGAGGTTGTTTCAGGTGAAAACGCTGACACCCCTTTATGAAGAAACTGGAGACGAGTCCCAGTTCTGTCCTGTTCAAATGGAAAATTTTAATATGGCTTTTGTAAGACAAAGCCGCCCATTCTGACAATCGCCTGGCCGAGGCCAGGGCTAACAACATGGTCACTTCCCATGTGAGATATTTGTCAACAGCATGGTCACTTTCCATGTGAGATATTTCAAATCCACAGATTTGAGCGGTTCAAACCAATATGATTTTAAGAAATCCCAACACTATGTTGAGATCTCACGGTGCCCCTAGGGGCACAAAAAAGCTGTATATGCAATACATCCTTTACAATCTGGACTTCAGGAACTGAAGTCAATTCTTTCTGGAAGAAAATCTACAGGGCCGAAATTTAAATGTTAATGAACCCCAGTTTGAGGTCCAAAACACTCCTGTTTTCAGGAAGTGTAGAAATCGACCTAGTTGAATTTCCGTCGTGGAGCCTTCCTGGCCTCACCCACGCAACATATTTTCACCCCATGTGGTGATGACGTTGTGCGGTCACCTCCTTCCTGGCTTTGACCAGGGTAGGTATGACCTCTTATGGAATGCCTTTTCCCTTCAGGAACCGGCATTCAACCGCCATGCCGTCAAACGCAGCCGCGGTAAGTCTTGGAATAGACATGGTACTTGCTGAATCAAGTCCCTCTCAGCTCCCCAGGCCCTTAGTCCTCTGTGAGCATTTCTTGAAGTTCCGGGTACCAAGTCCCTCTTGGCCAATCCGGAGCCACTAGTATAGTTCATACTCCTCTATGTCTTATAATTCTCAATACCCTGGTTATGAGAAACAGAGGAGGGAACACATACACAGACTGGTACACCCACGGTGTTACCAGAACATCCACAGCTATCGCCTGAAGGTCTCATGACCTGGCGGAATACCTGTCCCGTTTTTTGTTCGGGCGGGACGCCATCATGTCCACCTTTGGTCTTTGCCAACGGTCCACAATCATGTTGAAAAACTTCCCTATGAAGTTTCCACTCTCCCGGGTGGAGGTCATGCCTGCTGAGGAAGTCTGCTTCCCAGTCGTCCACTCCCGGAAAGAACACTGCTGACAGTGCTATCACATGATTTTCCGCCTAGCGAAAAATCCTTGCAGTTTTCACTGCCCTCCTGCTTCTTGTGCCGCCCTTCTGTTTACGTGGGCGACTGCCGTGATGTTATCCCACTGGATCAATACCGGCTGACCTTGAAGCAGAGGTCTAGCTAAGTTTAGAGCATTATAAATTTGCTCTAAGCTTATTTATGCGGAGAGAATTCTCCAGACTTAATCACACTTCCCTGGAAATTTTTTCCCTGTGTGACTGTTCCCCAGCCTCTCAGGCTGGCCTCCGTGGTCACCGGCATCCAATCCTGAATGCCGAATCTGCGGCCCTCTAGAAGTTGAGCACTCTGTAATCACCACAGGAGAGACACCCTTTTCCTTGGATATAGGGTTATCCGCTGATGCATCTGAGGATGCGATCCGGACCATTTGTCCAGCAGATCCCACTGAAGAGTTCTTGCGGGAAATCTGCCGAATGGAATTGCTTCGTAATAAGCCACCATTTTTACCAGGACTCTTGTGCAATGATGCACTGACACTTTTCCTGGTTTTAGGAGGATCCCGATTAGCTCGGATAACTCCCTGGTTTTCTCCACTGGGAGAAACACGTTTTTCTGGACTGTGTCCAGAATCTTCCCTAGGAACAGTAGACGTGTCGTCGGAAAAAGCTGCGATTTTGGAATATTTAGAATCCACTCGTGCTGTCGTAGAACTACTTAAGATAGTGCTACTCCGACCTCCAACTGTTCTCTGGACCTTGCCCTTATCAGGAAAGCGTCCATGTTTCTTTTAAGAAAAATCATCATTCCGGCCATTACCTTGGTAAAGACCCGGGGCGCCGTGGACAATCCAAACGGCAGCGTCTGAACTGATAGTGACAGTTCTGTACCAGGAACCTGAAGTACCCTTGGTGAGAAGGGCAAATTTGGACCTGTAGGTAAACGTCCCTGATATCCAGTGACATCATATCGTCCCCTTCTTCCTGGTTCGCTATCACTGCTCCGAGTGACTCCATCTTGATTTGAACGCTTGTATGTAAGTGTTCAAATATTTCAGATCTCACCGAGCCGGTTGGCTTCAGTACCACAATATAGTGTGGAATACTACCCCCTTCCTTGTTGTAAGAAGGGTACTTTGATTATCACCTGCTGGGAATACAGCCTGTGAATTGTGTGAGGGGGAGACGTCTCGAATTTCCAATGTACACCTGGGATATTACATGTAGGATCCCGGAGTTCCCTTGCGAGTGTTGCTGAAACTCTTGAGATGACCCCCTACCGCACCTGAGTCCGCTTGTACGGCCCCAGCGTTATGCTGCGGACTTGGCAGAAGCCGTGAGGAGCTTCTGTTCCCGGGAATGAGCTGCTTGCTGCAGTCTTCTTCCCTTTCCTCTCCCCCTGGGCAGATATGACTGGCCTTCGCCCGCCTGCCCGTATGGGGACGAAAGGACTGAGACTGAAAAGACTGTGTCCTTTTCTGCCAATATGTGACTCGGGGTAACAAAAGGTGGATTTTTCAGCTGTTGCCATGGCCCCCAGGTCCAATGGACCGCCCCTTTATACGGCAATACTTCCATATGCCGTCTGGAATCTGCCTCACCTGACCACTGTCGTGTCTTCGTCTGGCAGATATGTACATCACATTTACTCTTGATGCCAGAATGCAAATATGCCTCTGCGCATCACACATATATAGAAATGCATCCTTAAAATGCTCTATAGACAATAAAATCCTGTCCCTGTCAAGGGTATCAAAATTTTCAGTCAGGAAATCCGACCAAGCCCCCTCAGCGCTGCACATCCAGGCTGAGGCGATTGCTGGTCGTAGTATAACACCAGTATGTGTGTATATATTGTTATGATATTTTCCAGCTTCCTATCAGCTGGCTCCTTGAGGGCGGCCGTATCTGGAAACGGTAACGCCATGTTTTTTATAAGCGTGTGAGCGCCTTGTCCACCCTAAGGTGTGTTTTCCAACTCGCCCTTACTACTGGCGGGAAAAAGGGTATACCGCCCATAACTTTCTGTCGGAGGAACCCCACGTATCATCACACACTTCATTTAATTTATCTGATTCAGGCAAAACTACAAGTAGTTTATTCCCACCCTACAAAATACCCTTATTTGTGGTACTTGTGGTATCAGAAATACGTAACACCTCCTTCATTGCCCTTAACATGTAACTTGTGGCCCTAAAGGAAAAATACGTTTGTTTCTTCACCGTCGACACTGGGGTCAGTGTCCGTGTCAGTGTCTGTCGACCGACTGAGGTAAATGGGCGTTTTTACAAGCCCCTGACGGTGTCTGAGACGCCTGGACCGATACTAATTTGTCCGCCGGCTGTCTCATGTCGTCAACCGGCTTGCAGCGTGTTGACATTATCACGTAATTCCATAAGTAAGCCATCCATTCTGGTGTCGACTCCCTAGAGAGTGACATCACCATTACAGGCAATTTTCTCCGTCTCCTCACCAACATTTTCCTCATACATGTCGACACACACGTACCGACCTACAGCACACACATACAGGGAATGCTCTGATAGAGGACAGGACCCACTAGCCCTTTGGGGAGACAGAGGGAGAGTTTGCCAGCACACACCAAAAGCGCCATAATGTATATAACAACCCTAGAAGGTGTTGTTTCTATATATGGGCTCTTAATATATAATTATATCGCCAATTTATGCCCCCCTTCTCTTTAACCCTGTTTCTGTAGTGCAGGGGAGAGTGGGAGCCTTCCTCACCAGCGGAGCTGGTCAGGAAAATGGCGCTGAGTGCTGAGGAGAATAAGCTCCGCCCCTTTCACGGCGGGCTTTTCTCCCGGTTATTAGGAAAACTGGCCTGGGTTAAATACATACATATAGCCTTAATGGCTATATGTGATGTATTTATTTGCCAAATAGGTATTTATATTGCTGCCCAGGGCGCCCCCAGCAGCGCCCTGCACCCTCCGTGACCGTGTCAGTGAGCCGTGTAGCAACAATGGCGCACAGCTGCAGTGCTGTGCGCTACCTCTCTGAAGACTGTGAAGTCTTCTGCCGCCTGTTTCCGGACCTCCGTTCCGCCGTCTTTCTTCAGCGTCTGTAAGGGGGATCGGCGGCGCGGCTCCGGGACGAACCCCAGGCTGACCTGTGTTCCGACTCCCTCTGGAGCTCAGTGTCCAGTAGCCTAAAACTTCAATCCTCCTGCACGCAGGTGAGTTGCAAGTCTCTCCCCTAAGTCCCTCGTTGCAGTGATCCTGTCGCCAGCAGGAATCACTGATTAGAAACCTAAAAAAAAACTTTACTAAACAGCTCCTTAAGAGAGCCATCCAGTTTGCACCCTTCTCGGACGGGCACAAAAACCTAACTGAGGCTTGGAGGAGGGTCATGGGGGGAGGAGCCAGTACACACCATGTGACCTAAAAAGCTTTTTAGATGTGCCCTGTCTCCTGCGGAGCCCGCTATTCCCCATGGTCCTGACGGAGTCCCCAGCATCCACTAGGACGTTAGAGAAAATAAGATTTTACTTACCGATAAATCTATTTCTCGTAGTCCGTAGTGGATGCTGGGGACTCCGTCAGGACCATGGGGATTAGCGGCTCCGCAGGAGACAGGGCACAAAACTAAAGCTTTAGGATCAGGTGGTGTGTACTGGCTCCTCCCCCTATGACCCTCCTCCAAGCCTCAGTTAGGATACTGTGCCCGGACGAGCGTACACAATAAGGAAGGATATTGAATCCCGGGTAAGACTCATACCAGCCACACCAATCACACCGTATAACTTGTGATCTAAACCCAGTTAACAGCATGACAAACGTAGGAGCCTCTGAACAGACGGCTCACAACAATAACAACCCGATTTTTTTGTAACAATAACTATGTACAAGTATTGCAGACAATCCGCACTTGGGATGGGCGCCCAGCATCCACTACGGACTACGAGAAATAGATTTATCGGTAAGTAAAATCTTATTTTCTCTGACGTCCTAAGTGGATGCTGGGGACTCCGTCAGGACCATGGGGATTATACCAAAGCTCCCAAACGGGCGGGAGAGTGCGGATGACTCTGCAGCACCGAGTGAGAGAACTCCAGGTCCTCCTCAGCCAGGGTGTGCCCCTGACCAAGTAGCAGCTCGGCAAAGTTGTAAAGCCGAGACCCCTCGGGCAGTCGCCCAAGATGAGCCCCCTTCCTTGTGGAATGGGCATTTATATATTTTGGCTGTGGCAGTCCTGCCACAGAATGTGCAAGCTGAATTGTACTACACATTCAACTAGCAATCGTCTGCTTAGAAGCAAGAGCACCCAGTTTTTTGGGTGTATACAGGATAACAGCAAGTCAGTTTTCCTGACTCAAGCCGTCCTGGAAATCTATATTTTCAGGGCCCTGACAACATCTAGCAACTTGGAGTCCTCCAAGTCTCTAGTAGCCGCAGGTACCACAATAAGCTGGTTCAGATGAAACGCTGACACCACCTTAGGGAGAAACTGGGGACGAGTCCGCAGCTCTGCCCTGTCCGAAAGGACAATCAGATATGGGCTTTTGTGAGACAAAGCCGCCAATTCTGACACTCGCATGGCCGAGGCCAGGGCCAACATCATGGTCACTTTCCATGTGAGATATTTCAAATCCACAGATTTGAGCGGTTTAAACCAACGTGATTTGAGGAATCCCAGGACTACGTTGAGATCCCACAGTGCCACTGGAGGCACAAAAGGGGGTTGTATATGCAGTACTCCCTTGTCAAATTTCTGGACTTCAGGAACTGAAGCCAATTCTTTCTGGAAGAAAATCGACAGGGCCGAAATTTGAACCTTAATGGACCCCAATTTTGAGGCCCATAGACACTCCTGTTTGCAGGAAATGCAGGAATCGACCGAGTTGAAATTTCTTCGTGGGGCCTTCCTGGCCTCACACCACGCAACATATTTTCGCCACATGTGGTGATAATGTTGTGCGGTCACCTCCTTCCTGGCTTTGACCAGGGTAGGAATGACCTCTTCCGGAATGCCTTTTTTTCCTTAGGATCCGGCGTTCAACCGCCATGCCATCAAACGCACCCGCGGTAAGTCTTGGAACAGACATGGTACTTGCTGAAGCAAGTCACTTCTTATCGGCAGAGGCCCTGAGTCCTCTGTGAGCATCTCATGAAGTTCCGGGTACCAAGTCCTCCTTGGCCCATCCGGAGCCACGAGTATAGTTCTTACTCCTCTACGTCTTATAATTCTCAGTACCTTTGGTATGAGAAGCAGAGGAGGGAACACATACACCGACTGGTACACCCATGGTGTTACCAGAACGTCCACAGCTATTTCCTGAGGGTCTCCTGACCTGGCGCAATACCTGTCCAGTTTTTTGTTCAGGCGGGACGCCATCATGTCCACCTTTGGTCTTTCCCAACGGTGCACAATCATGTGGAAAAAACTTCTCGATGAAGTCCCCACTCTCCCGGGTGGAGGTCGTGCTGAGGAAGTCTGCTTCCCAGTTGTCCACTCCCGGAATGAAAACTGCTGACAGTGCTATCACATGATTTTCCGCCCAGCGAAGAATCCTTGCAGTTTCTGCCATTGTCCTCCTGCTTCTTGTGCCGCCCTGTCTGTTTACGTGGGCGACTGCCGTGATGTTGTCCCACTGGATCAATACCGGCTGACCTTGAAGCAGAGGTCTTGCTAAGCTTAGAGCATTGTAAATTGCTCTTAGCTCCAGTATATTTATGCGGAGAGAAGTCCCCAGACTTGATCACACTCCCTGGAAATTTTTTCCCTGTGTGACTGCTCCCCAGCCTTTCAAGCTGGAATCCGTGGTCACCAGGACCCAGTCCTGAATGCATAACTGTGGCACTTTAGTAGATGAGCACTCTGCAGCCACCACAGAAGAGACACCCTTGTCCTTGGAGACAGGGTTATCCGCTGATGCATCTGAAGATGCGATCCGGACCATTTGTCCAGCGGATCCCACTGAAAAGTTCTTGCGTGAAATCTGCCGAATGGAATCGCTTCGTAAGAAGCCACCATTTTTCCCAGGACCCTTGTGCAATGATGCACTGACACTTTTCCTGGTTTTTGGAGGTTCCTGACTAGCTCGGATAACTCCCTGGCTTTCTCCTCCGGGAGAAACACCTTTTTCTGGACTGTGTCCAGAATCATCCCTAGGGACAGCAGACGTGTCGTCGGAGACAGCTGCGATTTTGGAATATTTAGAATCCACCCGTGCTGTCGTAGAACTACTTGAGATAGTGCTACTCAGACCTCCAACTGTTCTCTGGACCTTGCCCTTATCAGGAGATCGTCCAAGTAAGGGATAATTAAGACGCCTTTTCTTTGAAGAAGAATCATCATTTCGGCCATTACCTTGGTAAAGACCCGGGGTGCCGTGGACAATCCAAACGGCAGCGTCTGAAACTGATAGTGACAGTTTTGTACCACGAACCTGAGGTACCCTTTGTGAGAAGGGCAAATTTGGACATGGAGGTAAGCATCCTTGATGTCCAGGGACACCATATAGTCCCCTTCTTCCTGGTTAGCTATCACTGCTCTGAGTGACTCCATTTAGAATAGGTCTCACCGAGCCGTCTGGCTTCAGTACCACAATATAGTGTGGAATAATACCCCTTTACTTGTTGTAGGAGGGGTACTTTGATTATCACCTGCTGGGAATACAGCTTGTGAATTGTTTCCAATACTGCCTCCCTGTCGGAGGTAGACGTTGGTAAAGCAAACTTCAGGAACCTGCGAGGGGGAGACGTCTCGAATTTCCAATCTGTACCCCTGGGATACTACTTGTAGGATCCAGGGGTCCACTTGCGAGTGAGCCCACTGCGTGCTGAAACTCTTGAGACGACCCCCCACCGCACCTGTTTGTACAGCCCCAGCGTCATGCTGAGGACTTGGCAGAAGCGGTGGAAGGCTTCTGTTCCTGGGAATGGGCTGCCTGCTGCAGTCTTCTTCCCTTACCTCTATCCCTGGGCAGATATTATGGGGACGAAAGGACTGAGGCTGAAAAGACTGTCTTTTTCTGCTGAGATGTGACTTGGGGTAAAAAAGGTGGATTTTCTAGCTGTTGCCGTGGCCACCAGGTCCGATGGACCGACCCCAAATAACTCCTCCCCTTTATACGGTAATACTTCCATGTGCCGTTTGGAATCTGCATCACCTGACCACTGTCGTGTCCATAAACATCGTCTGGCAGATATGGACATCGCACTTACTCTTGATGCCAGAGTTTCGCATATATAGAAATGCATCTTTTAAATGCTCTATAGTCAATAAAATACTGTCCCTGTCAAGGGTATCAATATTTCCAGTCAGGGAATCCGACCAAGCCACCCCAGCGCTGCCCATCCAGGCTGAGGCGATCGCTGGTCGCAGTATAACACCAGTATGTGTGTATATACTTTTTAGGATATTTTCCAACCTCCTATCAGTTGGCTCCTTGAGGGCGTCCGTATCTGGAGACGGTAACGCCACTTGTTTTTATAAGCGTGTGAGCGCCTTATCCACCCTAAGGTGGGTTTCCCAACGCGCCATAACTTCTGGCGGGAAAGGGTATACCGCCAATAATTTTCTATCGGGGGAAACCCACGCATCATCACACACTTCATTTAATTTATCTGATTCAGGAAAAACCACATGTAGTTTTTTCACACTCCACATAATACCCTTTTTTGTGGTACTTGTAGTATCAGAAATATGTAACATCTCCTTCATTGCCCTTCTAAGCAGCTCCTTAAGAGAGCCACCTAGATTGCACCCTGCTCGGACGGGCACAAAAACCTAACTGAGGCTTGGAGGAGGGTCATAGGGGGAGGAGCCAGTACACACCACCTGATCCTAAAGCTTTAGTTTTGTGCCCTGTCTCCTGCGGAGCCGCTAATCCCCATGGTCCTGACGGAGTCCCCAGCATCCACTTAGGACGTCAGAGAAAGTTATATTAATTAGTTATATTATATTAATGTAGTTAATAGATGTGTTTCTACATATACTAGTATCACCTGTATATTATCAGTATATTGTTCCATGCCTTGAGGAACACAGAGAAATATACATCCAGCATAACCAAAGTGAGTTAGGACCCTGCAGCTGCTGTGTTATTATGATCTGTAAGCCTCAGGGAAGTGGAACTAAATGAATTATAAAACAAAGTATTGATCTGACAGCATATGACTGAGTGGTGTGCACACACACAGTAATGGAAAGGAACAGTCCGGGACAGGTTGTTGCCTGCTGAAGTATGAAAACCACTACAGACCTTAGGAGCCCTCACTACACAACATTTCCATGATTTCATCCCAGCTACTCAGTGACCATTCTGCTCCTGTTGAGTAATGAATTAACCCCTTATAATATCACAAGGGTTCACCATAACCTAATCTACATGAGCAAAGTCAGGACACATAATTAATAATAAGATTTTACTCACCGGTAAATCTATTTCTCGTAGTCCGTAGTGGATGCTGGGAACTCCGAAAGGACCATGGGGAATAGCGGCTCCGCAGGAGACTGGGCACAACTAAAGAAAGCTTTTAGGTCACCTGGTGTGCACTGGCTCCTCCCACTATGACCCTCCTCCAAGCCTCAGTTAGGACACTGTGCCCGGACGAGCTGACATAATAAGGAAGGATTTTGAATCCCGGGTAAGACTTACCAGCCACACCAATCACACCGTATAACTCGTGATACTATACCCAGTTTAACAGTATGAAAACAACTGAGCCTCTCAACAGATGGCTCAACAATAACCCTTTAGTTAACAATAACTATGTACAAGTATTGCAGACAATCCGCACTTGGGACGGGCGCCCAGCATCCACTACGGACTACGAGAAATAGATTTACCGGTGAGTAAAATCTTATTTTCTCTAACGTCCTAGTGGATGCTGGGAACTCCGAAAGGACCATGGGGATTATACCAAAGCTCCCAAACGGGCGGGAGAGTGCGGATGACTCTGCAGCACCGAATGAGAGAACTCAAGGTCCTCCTCAGCCAGGGTATCAAATTTGTAGAATTTTGCAAACGTGTTTGCCCCTGACCAAATAGCAGCTCGGCAAAGTTGTAAAGCCGAGACCCCTCGGGCAGCCGCCCAAGATGAGCCCACCTTCTTTGTGGAATGGGCTTTTACTGATTTAGGATGCGGCAGTCCAGCCGCAGAATGCGCCAGCTGAATTGTGCTACAAATCCAGCGAGCAATAGTCTGCTTAGAAGCAGGAGCACCCAGCTTGTTGGGTGCATACAGGATAAATAGCGAGTCAGATTTCCTGACTCTAGCCGTCCTGGAAACATAAATTTTCAAGGCCCTGACTACGTCCAGTAACTTGGAATCCTCCAAGTCGCTAGTAGCCGCAGGCACCACAATAGGCTGGTTCAAGTGAAAAGCTGATACCACCTTAGGGAGAAACTGGGGACGAGTCCTCAATTCCGCCCTATCCATATGGAAAATCAGATAAGGGCTTTTACATGACAAAGCTGCCAATTCTGACACACGCCTGGCTGAAGCCAAGGCCAGTAACATGACCACTTTCCACGTGAGATATTTTAGATCCACGGTTTTAAGTGGCTCAAACCAATGTGATTTTAAGAAACTCAACACCACGTTGAGATCCCAAGGTGCCACTGGAGGCACAAACGGGGGCTGAATATGCAGCACTCCTTTCACAAACGTCTGAACTTCAGGTAGTGAAGCTAGTTCTTTCTGGAAGAAAATCGACAGAGCCGAGATCTGTACCTTAATGGAGCCTAATTTCAGGCCCATAGTCACTCCTGCTTGTAGGAAATGCAGAAAACGACCTAGTTGAAATTCCTCTGTTGGGGCCTTTTTGGCCTCACACCAAGCAACATATTTCCGCCATATGCGGTGATAATGCTGTACAGTCACATCTTTCCTGGCTTTAATCAGCGTAGGAATGACTTCCTCCGGAATGCCCTTTTCCTTCAGGATCCGGCGTTCAACCGCCATGCCGTCAAACGCAGCCGCGGTAAGTCTTGGAACAGACAGGGCCCCTGCTGCAGCAGGTCCTGTCTGAGCGGCAGAGGCCATGGGTCCTCTGAGATCATCTCTTGAAGTTCCGGGTACCACGCTCGTCTTGGTCAATCCGGAACCACGAGTATTGTTCTTACTCCTCGTTTTCTTATTATTCTCAGTACCCTCGGTATGAGAGGCAGAGGAGGGAACACAAACTGACTGGTACACCCACGGTGTCACTAGAGCGTCCACAGCTATCGCCTGAGGGTCCCTTGACCTGGCGCAATATCTCTCTAGTTTTTTGTTTAGGCGGGACGCCATCATGTCCACCTGTGGCCATTCCCATCGATTTACAATCAGCGCAGACTTCTGGATGAAGTCCCCACTCTCCCGGGTGGAGGTCGTGCCTGCTGAGAAAGTCTGCTTCCCAGTTGTCCACTCCCGGAATGAACACTGCTGACAGTACTAGTACGTGATTTTCCGCCCATCGGAGAATCCTTGTGGCTTCTGCCATTGCCATCCTGCTTCTTGTGCCGCCCTGTCGATTTACATGGGCGACTGCCGTGATGTTGTCTGACTGGATCAGTACCGGCTGGTGTAGAAGCAGGGATTTTGCCTGACTTAGGGCATTGTAAATGGCCCTTAGTTCCAGAATATTTATGTGTAGGGAAGTCTCCTGACTCGACCATAGTCCTTGGAAGTTTCTTCCCTGTGTGACTGCCCCCCAGCCTCGAAGGCTGGCATCCGTGGTCACCAGGACCCAGTCCTGTATGTGGAGACAGGGTTATTAGGCGATGCATCTGAAGATGCGATCCGGACCATTGGTCCAACAGGTCCCACTGAAAGATTCTGGCATGGAACCTGCCGAAAGGAATTGCTTCGTAAGAAGCCACCATCTTTCCCAGGACCCGCGTGCAGTGATGCACCGATACCTGTTTCGGTTTCAGGAGGTCTCTGACTAGCGATGACAGCTCCTTGGCTTTCTCCTCCGGGAGAAACACTTTTTTCTGGACTGTATCCAGAATCATACCCAGGAACAGTAGACGTGTCGTCGGAACCAGCTGTGATTTTGGAATATTCAGAATCCAACCGTGCTGGTGTAGCACCTCCTGAGATAGTGCTACTCCCACCAACAACTGCTCCATGGACCTCGCCTTTATTAGGAGATCGTCCAAGTACGGGATAATTAAAACTCCCTTTCTTCGAAGGAGTATCATCATTTCCGCCATTACCTTGGTAAACACCCTCGGTGCCGTGGAGAGTCCAAACGGCAGCGTCTGGAATTGGTAATGGCAATCCTGTACCACAAATCTGAGGTACTCCTGGTGAGGATAGTAAGTGGGGACATGCAGGTAAGCATCCTTGATGTCCAGGGATACCATGTAATCCCCCTCGTCCAGGCTTGCAATAACCGCCCTGAGCGATTCCATCTTGAACTTGAATTTTTTCATGTATGTGTTCAAGGATTTCAAATTTAAAATGGGTCTCACTGAACCGTCCGGCTTCGGTACCACAAACAGTGTGGAATAGTAACCCCGTCCTTGTTGAAGTAGGGGCACCTTGACTATCACCTGCTGGGAATACAGCTTGTGAATTGCCTCTAGCACAGCCTCCCTGCCTGAGGGAGTTGTCGGCAAGGCAGATTTTAGGAACCGGTGGGGTGGAGACGCCTCGAATTCCAGTTTGTACCCTTGAGATACTATTTGCAGGATCCAGGGATCCACCTGTGAGCGAGCCCACTGATCGCTGAAATTTTTGAGGCGGCCCCCCACCGTACCTGGCTCCACCTGTGGAGCCCCACCGTCATGCGGCGGACTTGAAAGAAGAAGCGGGGGAGGACTTTTGCTCCTGGGAACCTGCTGTTTGTTGCAGCCTTTTTCCCCTACCTCTGCCTCTGGACAGAAAGGACCCGCCTTTTCCACGCCTGTTTTTCTGAGTCCGAAAGGACTGTACCTGATAAAACGGCGCCTTTTTAGGCTGTGAGGGAACATGGGGTAAAAATGCTGACTTCCCAGCAGTTGCTGTGGAAACTAGGTCCGAGAGACCATCCCCGAATAACTCCTCACCCTTATAAGGCAAAACTTCCATGTGCCTTTTTGAATCTGCATCCCCTGTCCACTGGCGAGTCCATAAGCCTCTCCTAGCAGAAATGGACAATGCACTTATTTTAGATGCCAGCCGGCAGATCTCCCTCTGTGCATCTCTCATGTATAAGACTGAGTCTTTTATATGCTCTATGGTTAGCAGAATAGTGTCCCTGTCTAGGGTGTCAATATTTTCTGACAGGGAATCTGACCACGCAGCGGCAGCACTGCACATCCATGCTGACGCAATAGCTGGTCTAAGTATAATGCCTGAGTGTGTATATACAGACTTCAGGATAGCCTCCTGCTTTCTATTAGCAGGTTCCTTGAGGGCGGCCGTATCCGGAGACGGTAGTGCCACCTTTTTAGACAAACGTGTGAGCGCTTTATCCACCCTAGGGGGTGTCTCCCAACGTGACCTATCCTCTGGCGGGAAAGGGAACGCCATTAGTAACTTCTTAGAGATTACCAATCTTTTATCAGGGAAAGCCCACGCTTCTTCACACACTTCATTTAATTCTTCTGATGGGGGAAAAACTACGGGTAGTTTTTTCTCCCCAAACATAATACCCTTTTTAGTGGTACCTGGGTTTATATCAGAAATTTGTAACACCTCTTTCATTGCTTCAATCATGCAACGAATGGCCTTAGTGGACATTAGACTAGACTCATCGTCGTCGACACTGGTGTCAGTATCCGTGTTGACATCTGCGTCTGCCATCGGAGGTAGCGGGCGTTTTAGAGCCCCCGATGGCCTTTGAGACGCCTGGTCAGGCACGAGCTGAGAAGCCGGCTGTCCCGCATTTGGCATGTCGTCAAATTTTTTGTGTAAGGAGTCGACACGTGCACGCAATTCCTTCCATAAGTCCATCCACTCAGGTGTCTGCCCCGCAGGGGGTGACATCCCTTCTATAGGCATCTGCTCCGCCTCCACATCATTATCCTCATCAAACATGTCGACACAGCCGTACCGACACACCGCACACACACAGGGAATGCTCTAACAGAGGACAGGACCCACCAAAGCCCTTTGGGGAGACAGAGTGAGAGTATGCCAGCACACACCAGAGCGCTATATAATGCAGGGACTAACTGAATTATGTCCCCTATAGCTGCTGTTATATATACTGCGCCTAAATTTAGTGCCCCCCCCTCTCTTTTTTACCCTTTTCTGTAGTGTAGACTGCAGGGGAGAGCCAGGGAGCTTCCTTCCAGCGGAGCTGTGAGGGAGAAATGGCGCCAGTGTGCTGAAGGAGATAGCTCCGCCCCTTTTTCGCGGACTATTCTCCCGCTTTTTTATGGATTCTGGCAGGGGTAATTATCACATATATAGCCTCTAGGGCTATATATTGTGGTATTTTTGCCAGCCAAGGTGTTTTTATTGCTGCTCAGGGCGCCCCCCCCTAGCGCCCTGCACCCTCAGTGACCGGAGTGTGAAGTGTGTATGAGGAGCAATGGCGCACAGCTGCAGTGCTGTGCGCTACCTTGGTGAAGACGGATGTCTTCTGCCGCCGATTTTCCGGACCTCTTCTTGCTTCTGGCTCTGTAAGGGGGACGGCGGCGCGGCTCCGGGACCGAACACCAAGGCCAGTTCCATGCGGTCGATCCCTCTGGAGCTAATGGTGTCCAGTAGCCTAAGAAGCCCAAGCTAGCTGCAAGCAGGTAGGTTCGCTTCTTCTCCCCTTAGTCCCTCGCTGCAGTGAGCCTGTTGCCAGCAGGTCTCACTGTAAAATAAAAAACCTAATTATATACTTTCTTTCTAGAAGCTCAGGAGAGCCCCTAGTGTGCATCCAACCTCGGCCGGGCACAAAATCTAACTGAGGCTTGGAGGAGGGTCATAGTGGGAGGAGCCAGTGCACACCAGGTGACCTAAAAGCTTTCTTTAGTTGTGCCCAGTCTCCTGCGGAGCCGCTATTCCCCATGGTCCTTTCGGAGTTCCCAGCATCCACTAGGACGTCAGAGAAATGGGAGCCTTCCAACTAGAGGCTTAGATCAGTAAAGCGTGACTGGAGGCTGATATCCTGCCAGTAGGCAGAGCAGGGCTGTGAGGAATTTTTGTAGCTACATCTTTTACTAATCCATTTTCAAAATGTTTTCACACTGCTTTGTGATTTGCCTGGATTAATAGTAATAAAGCCTCCACAGTGTGTTTGACATACTTGTCTACTTTTGAAAAAGCATTTCAGGGAGACTGTGATAGTGACACCTATTAGCGCGGATGTGTACTGCTACATCTGAGAGGCGTGTCATAAACATTACTTACATCTAAATGTAAATGAGCCCCAAAGTTAGTAAGATCTACTTGTTGAAGAAAAGACACTGATATTCTTCAGGATTTGTTTGTGTATTGTGTTTTACAAGAGGGTCCAATTACCTGGGCTCCACAAATGTTGCTGCCTGGCTACCAGATTATGCAGGGAGGGAAGAAACAAATCCTCTTCAGCCACAGCAGCCCCAACGGAGATTCACGGGCATGCTTGTATTGCGGCAGCCATGTCATGCACAGGACTGTATGTGCTCAGTATCCGCCATATACTGTAAATTGCCACGAGAAACCGTATTTAAAATGCACTTACCCATAGGGATCATGGTGCTTTATAACGCAGGGAAATGGCACTGATGATCCCATTTGGATGTATGTATCTCTGATTTCTTCCCCCCCTTCAAAAAAAAAAATAAAAAAAAAAATATAACAGCTGCACAATGGGGGTAAGGTGCAAACAGGGAGATTGCTGGACTATTCAGGGAGATTGCGACTATTTTAGGGAGTCTCCTGCAGAATGATGGATAGGCAACTACTGTGTATGTTCCATATATATTAAACATTATGCTATATACCAAAAGGTGAAATAAGCCAACATCTGTGACAACACCATGAACCTGCAACCCAACACACACAAGTCACACAAAATTCTTATGTACTTAGTATAAGAACCTGATGACATCACCTAAGCTCTGACCAGGCCACGTGGCGGCCAGAGGATCGTTCTACAATGTACCCAAAACTGCACCAAAATAACTTGTTTAGTTCTTTGGGAAATCATTTTATGGTCATTACATGAAAGCAGAGCTGGGCCAGGCAGAAGTATCTCTAGATCACATTAACAGCACGCCTGATAATATTCATTTTGAAATGGAGAAGCCCATTACCGGGCACAGAGGTCACTAACACTGCGATGGCGACCCGACTGACCAATATTGTGTCATGTGTATTCACATAACACAGCAGGAGCGTACAGAGCAGACCCATATACTCTGCACAAAAGATGCAGGCCTTTGGTCACACCATTGTAATGCAATGAATAAATGTATTTATGCTCTCTACGTCCTTTGCATTTACCAACATGCTGTAAGTTTCGGGGTGGGGGGGTTTTGATTCAGATAAAACCTTTAAAGATCAAACATGTTCTGTATTGCAGATCATATACACAGGGTAGGGACTGCCTTTTCGTAGGCAAAGGGAACAACAAACATTATTAAGGCACTGACTGCTACGTCCATCAGTGATGTCCCTAATACCTACTGTAGGTATACTATTACTGTCATTATCATAAATAAAGATGCTTGGGGGTATCCAATTAGGTGTAATCCTTTTTCAGACGATAAAAGCAGCCTGACAATGTGATTTCGGACCAATGTTCATTATCGCGCTATCCAATTATAGGCAATTTTTATCAGACAAAAAGGACCTGCGATCATGTGATAATACATGGTATGCGGAATAAGCGCTCAATTCCATGTGTTATTGCAGCTCAGACAGCTGCTGCTTTGGATGACTGAAGCTTCCGAAGCATAATCCCTGATAAGTGCCACCTATCGGGGTTAATTGGGTAGCCCCAGCAGAGTCCATTAGCTGCAGTAAATTTCCGCAACTAATTGGATACTGGCCTTATTATAGTCTATAACATTGCTGCCTGTACTCTGGGAAGGCAACCGGTACAATTTTAAGACAAGACTGCACACATCATTATCATCATTATTATTATCCTTTATTTATATGGCGCCACAATGGTTCCGCAGTGCCCATTTACAGAGTACATAAACAAATAATCAAAACAGGAAAACAGGAGGAGATCGTTCATATCGTGCAGTGAAGTCGGCCAGTGTGTAGGGCCCATTACAGTTGAAGACAATACAGGACTAGTACAGGGTAAATAAACACAGCTACAGCAGCAGATGACACTGACATAAGTATCAGGGTAGCAGAAAACCATGGGATTTGGTCTAGTCGAAGATGGTTTAAGAGAAGGATAAGCACATAAGGGTTGAGGGCCCTGCTTGTGAGAGCTTATATTCTAAAGGCAGACAGACAGGGGTAACACAGATGGGGTAGACAGTGAGGGTGGAAGAGAGGATTAAGATGAGAGATGGCTGGGTTTGATTGAGCCCATTTAAAGTTTTGCAGAGAGGTGGAGAGTCTGAGGAGAGAGGTAGAGAATTCCTGAGAAAGGGAATCACATCTTTAAAATAATTTTTGTTCAAATTGTGCCCTGTGGCGTTAGCATTGTGCTATATGGTTTAATAATGATAGTGAGGTCTACAAAAGGAGTAAAATCTGAACTGTTGTGTAAAGCATAGGTAAGAATAAGCACAGCTGCTGTATATATTGACATGTAATAAGACATAATAAACAATGGTGTAAAAAACCTACATAGATAACACACCTACACTTGGTTGCTTATAATCTGGTAGTGAAATTATAGTGGAACCAATCAATGACAATGTTAAAATTACCATACGTAATGCAGCATTAATTATATGTTTATTATGGTAATCAGGGCTTTTCACCAGACTTGCTCATGATTCAAATGAATGATCACCAGCTTAAAAAACACATTGGAAAGATATTTTCAGAGCTTCCACTGTTAATGCTACTTTACAACGTATTACAGTACACTTACATATCACTTTTCCTGTATAGATGAAAAAGCTAAGTGCGATAGAACAATCAAAAGATGTACTTGTACTGTAAATGATTCAAAATGTCATTAAAGTGGATTTGTTATGTCTAATTAAAACTACAGAGGCACCTTTATGCCGTCATTTCTCTAGCTGATCTTGGGTTTAAAGAAAAAATATGTCAAAAAACATTTCTTACAATTCCATTTTTTTTGCTGAGAAGCTATAGAGTCACAGCAATTTTATAAACTACACTTAAACACTTAGTTTTGCCTCCTCCTCATTAAACTGACATTGGAAGTCAACCGTGTACCAACTCCATTCCACAGTTGACGTCACATATTATACACACAAACACACACATCCTGTAAATCTAACATGACACACTTGGGGTTGATGGCTCAACCTCTTCTGCACACCCAAAACCAGACCATGCCCGCCCAATACATTGGTTTTGGCACATTCCAGAATTGCTTGTTCTTATGGATTAGGTATCTGGAGGAGTGATACTGTATAGACTGGAAGTCTGTAGAACTTGTATATAAAATGTGTTTAGAAGAGTGCAGGATAAAGTGGATTGTTTAATTATCAAATGTATGGAAGTAATACTACCATTAGCACTGGATTCAATTAGCCTTGGGTCTTATCGTAGGCTCGAAGCAGGGCCTGGGGCTATTCAATTTCAGTTTGCACTTAACACAAATTTCTGTTAGCACGTTCCTGAGGGTTGAATAGCAATCAGTGGCAAGCAGGACTTTCTGCCCTAACTGTGGTCGCAGTAAGCGAGTTAATCCATAGCTCTGGGCAATTAACCCATAATCTATGGGTTAACTTGTGTTAGCCCCAGGAATACCACTAGAAGAAATTGGCTTATAATTGAATAGCTCTGGATGTTTTAGACTGGAACTAAAAGTCTGCAGCTAATAAAATACGTCTCTTAGAGGTAATAGGTAGTGGAGAAGGCTGGGTAATTAATTATAGGGGGATGTGCTTACAACAAAATGCTTATACCCAACTCCCGCCATTCAAATACAGACAGCTACAACTTCACCAAATCATTGATAGTGTTATTGTGAGGCCTGATTCAGACCACAAAGCTGAGAATGAGTTGTAGTGAAATCTCTTGATCTGCCGCTGTGTATGATATAACCAATGAACACTTTACTTTTGGATACAAGGGCCAATTCAACGGTTTGGTGCGACTATTTTTCACGACTAAACAGGAAAGTATACGCATCCAAACAATTGCCAAAATTCAATTTGGGAGCCCATGCATATCGCACGTGTCACGCCCATACAGACAGGGTTTAGCCAAGTAAAACAGCAACTTTAAAAAAAGTCGAATTGAGATGAGACCTGTGAGCGGAGGAGAGGGATAGACCAGCGGGGAGAGACGCAGGCAGACGGAGGAGAGCAGCGCAGCAGAAGGATGTCTCACAGCCGCCAGACCTCACGGCAGTGTCCACCCGGCTCCAGCAAGAGTGACCTCACTTGCTGGAGCCGGGTGGACGCTGATGTGAACGGCACGGCTGTGACACATCCTCCTGCAGCGCTGTGCTGTAGTGCTGCTCTCCCCTGTCTGCCTGCGGCTCTCCCCTGTATCCCCGCGGCTCTCCCCCCTCTCCTCCTCTAAGGTCCCTCATCTCAGTCCGACATTTTTCTATGTCGGACTGAGATGGTCGGAAACGGGGCCAAATCCTGTCGAACATGGCCCGTTTCCCTCAAAAGTATTCACCGACTTGTTGAATAAAAATAGCGGGTACTGAATAGGTCGAATCACGATTCGACCTTAAAGAGTCGAAAACTGCAGTTTTTTCGACAGACGGCAGCTTTCGACCCTAATTGAATATACCCCTATGTGTAATTCAAACTTGCTCACTTTAGGCTTGCTGCCCAATGGCGATACAGAGATTACAGGGTTAGTATATAGTGGCCAGTGCTTAAACCTACATACTTTGGAGGTGTCAGCAGAGGAGATTGTACTGCAAGTTTGTATATGCTCCCACGTGCTTGCATGGGTTTCCTCTGGTTGCTACAATATCCTCCAACACTCCAAAAATATACTGGTGTGTTAATTGCCTCTCAAAAACAATAAACCCTAGTGTGTGTGTGTGTGTGTGTGTGTGTGTGTGTGTGTGTGTGTGTGTGTGTGTGTGTGTGTGTGTGTGTGTGTGTGTGTGTGTGTGTGTACGCATCTACATATTTTTAGGGCAGACTAGATGGGCCAATTAGTTCTTATCTGCAATCAAATTCTATGTTTCTGTTAAAGTAAATGGAGCATGTAAGATATGCAAACAATACTACCCTGTCACTGCTAATAAAAGCAAACTCGAGCAGAAGTGGGTAAGGAGTCACTGGGACAGGTTCCACCACCACACCTATATGCATGCTGCTACTAGTGTGGGAAACGTCATGACATAAATGTCCATACCTAAAGGAGTTAAGTGTGAAGAGAATGACTGGAGATATACAGTACAAAGCATGGTTCCTAAGCAAGCATATCCATCCAAACACAATCAATTCAGAGTCACCGCACGAATTAACATGGATGGTGAGCTTGTTAGATCCTATAGGCGGTCTGTCTGTACATTTTGGAACCATTTGCACAACAGTTTTTATTGGTTGCTTGGGACTAACACATCATTGACTTCGTTGTGGCCATTAGGTCAAGCACCTTCATTCTGCACCTGCTAAGGAATTTCATCAGGACTATTGTCACTATAGCCTAATTATTTCAGAGAACGAGGACATTTATTCCTTATTTACCCACCGCGGCTATCGCAGTGAGGTGGTATTTATAAAGGTCTTTTTATAGTTAAGAGAATGAACTGATTCATCTCCATTCAAATCAGTTAAAAGAGCCGTTATTAGTATTAGAAGATATACGCTATATAATCAAGTACATGCAAAGTGGTAGGAATTTTATGTGTATATTTTTATTTTTAATTTCCTTCTCCAGGAAAACATTAGCTTCCAGGTAATGGCCTCACATCACATTACTGCCTGACAAATGGGCATTACAAATGGAGCATGAAGACAAAGGGGCAAGGTGACTTGATCTACAACTAACAAAATACTAATGACAATAGCTCATTTAGTCAATGATTAGTTTTACATGGTGATTGCATTTAGTATATACATTGATTGATGCGATTGATCTATTAAATAATATTTTTCTTGTTCATGTGATCTCACTTTATTTCAAAGCCTGATTAATAGAAATAGCGCAGAGTGACTCCCAGCATGATCCATCTCACTGTATACTTTTAGTTTATACTTGTAGCACCGTTCACACCACGGTTCGGTGCAGAGTTCAACTCTGGTAGCTACTAGGGACAGATTCCTGGGTAATACAACCAGAGGAATTTTTATCTGACCCTTTCACAACAAACCTAGACCCAGGTTGCTACGGCAGTAACCCGGGTTAAATGATTGGTGGAAATGGGGTAGTAAATACATACGTAAACCACTAATGAGGTTTTGAAAATCAAAACGCATAGGATGACTTCCCACGTCATTTTTGGCAACTTAAGACATCTTTCTTGGTACCGGTTGGGCCTTTTTTTGACACTTTGGAAATCAGGTGATGATGCATCTAAATGGCAGGCAAATAGCAGATCAAGCCTAGCGATGTTATCCATTGTAGACGTTCTTTCAGGTAAGCTTCAGAATTGTTTGACTTCCTGTGAGCTTATTTCAATAGGATACTTTTTTTAAAATTTAAATAAACCTTAACGGTTTTGGGGTATTGCACCAAAGTGTGTTTCTAAATGTTGCAGAGAACTTTCTAAGGTGGATAAACACTTTGGGAATTGGACTTCGATCACCGAGGACTTGAGAATCATTATGGGATTCAGAGAAGCCTGCTTTTTAATTTTTAATTCAAAGTACGCATTAGATTGGTACTATCTGATTATTGTGAATTGTTTGTACAAGTTACACTATGGGTGGAATTCAGCTGTTTACTGCGCCCAAAGTGGCGGGAGATAGGGGTGGGGGGCGATATTCAATTGTGCTTTTTATTATGAACATCGTGAACAGAGAGGTTGGGTTTAGCCGCGTAAAGCAGCTAAATCCGACCAAATAATGGGTGCAACGTAAAAAGTCCCGTTTGTCACTTTTTGCTCAAATATACATATATGTATTAAAACTTTGAACTGAAGTGATTCTCATGAGTGTCGTTCTTCCCTGCCAAAGTATTATATATATATATATATATATATAAACTAATTGATGCTTAATGTTTACCATAAGGCAAGGACAGGCAGTATAACAATGCTTTACAAACAATCGTCTGGAGTTCCTTTTTAGCTTAACTATGTATATAAGGGGACGTGCGGTGAGGTTAATGGCTAAGGAGGCACTGGCTAGAACCAGAGCCAGATTTACACACAATATATGAGCCTAAGGCTTCACGTTGGCATTATACACGATTGCAGCAGTATAACCTTCTGGAAATTTGGTGAGTGTTGATCAGAGATGTGTGGAAAAGATAGGTGTGTGAGGCACTGCCTCACCTGCCATAAACTGTTTACTCCAGAGTTTTGGCCATAGAAATTCTAATAATACAAAGAAGATATTTCTAATATATTCTTTGTATTTTTCATATGCTTTATACAGTCAAAACTATACAGTGCAAACGTGAGTAAGACAGGAAAGGCTCTGCCTCACCGCACGTCACTGATGTATATATGTATAAAGTGTTTGACAACAAATTTGCGTACTCACTGAATACATAACTTTGTGGTGCTTTCATCATAACATTTGACTGCTGACCGCTATGATGTCTGGCAAGTATGACTGAAGCCAGCGTGTGAGAAAAGCTGTACCAGTCTGTCCCCTTCTCCAGGAAAACATTAGCTTCCAGGTAATGGCCTCACATCACATTACTGCCTGACAAATGGGCATTACAAATGGAGCATGAAGACAAAGGGGCAAGGTGACTCGATCTACAACTAACAAAATACTAATGACAATAGCTCATTTAGTCAATTACACATATATGCTGGAAGGATGTCAATGGCACTGAAGGGAAGAAGAGCAACAATAGCATTGGTTAATAATTAACTTTCAAAACAGAACGTATAGAACTTAAAAAAGTTAAATACTGTAGTACATCGCTAATCAGCTGAGCTAAAATTAAAGTCACTCAAAAAACAATCACATGTATTGACAGCTATGGAGCAATACTTTTCCTACAGAGTAAAAATGGAACAAACAAATAATCACCTTATGTTCAAAAAAAAATAATAATTTTGTATATATATATATATATAATAAGGATACTATTTATATTGTTATATACCAGAGCATTAGTGTAAGCTCCTTCTTTGGGAAATATATATATATATATATATATATATATATATATATATATATATATATAAAGATTTCCCAAAGAAGGAGCTTACACTAATGCTCTGGTATATAACAATATAAATAGTATCCTTATTTGTTATTCTCAAACAAATTTATTTCCTTTAAAAATACAATACATAAAATTGTTCAAATCTTCATATTACATTCAATGATACTTTATACATGAGATGATTGAAAACAATATTCCATTCTAATCATACAGCAGTGACTCTTCATTTGAAGAACGCAATAGTTGTCTCAAAACCCAACGCGTTTCGTCCAGCAGACTTCATCAGGGGCTTTACAATCAAGAGACTTCAATACAGATGATCAGCACAATAAATCTTCAATAAGTAGACACATTATCAAAACGGTATCGGATAAAATTCACCTCATGGATTATCACTTCGCTTATTCAAAAGCTCATAAGACAATTAATTCCCAGGATTGGGCAAATTGTTTTTACAAAGAGCCAGTACAAATGACTGTCGCAATGCCTCTCTGTAGTTCACACTGTTCCAATCAGCAGTGACAGCGATTTGGAACAGTGTGAACTACAGAGAGGCATTGTGACAGTCATTCTTATGAGCTTTTGAATAAGCGAAGTGATAATCCATGAGGTGAATTTTATCCGATACCGTTTTGATAATGTGTCTACTTATTGAAGATTTATTGTGCTGATTATCTGTATTGAAGTCTCTTGATTGTAAAGGCCCTGATGAAGTCCGCTGGACGAAACGCGTTGGGTTTTTGAGACAACAACTGCGTTCTTCAAATGAAGAGTCACTGCTATATGATTAGAATGGAATATTGTTTTCAATCATTTCATGTATAAAGTATCATTGAATGTAATTTTAAGATTTGAACAATTTTATGAATTGTATTTTTAAAGGAAATAAATTCGTTTAAGAATAACAAATAAAGATACTATTTATATTGTTATATACCAGAGCATTAGTGTAAGCTCCTTTGGGAAATCTTTTTCTTTTATCTCTGTACTGTACCCCACCTAACAGGGGGTAAATCCCGAGGTTGTAGCTCATCCACATAGCGCGTTAACTGGGTCTAAACCCGATACATATATATATATATATATATATATATATATATATATATATATATATATATATATATATATATATATCAATTATAGAGAGATACACACATATGCACACACAGAAAGAAGGGTTTAGGGAACTTCAAGGGGTGGGCAGCGGTGGCCGGATTTGTGGGTAATGTGGAAGGAGCTACAGTGGATGGGGCACCTTTGTAAAAAAAAAAAGGCCACACACCAGAAAACGGGCTGTGGCCTCGCTGCAAGAGGCGTGGTATTGCAGGGTAAAACTACCTTATACCGCAGTTTTGCAACCTGTACACCTGTAGACCCAGACATTAGCCACCACAGGGGAAAAAACAGACCCTGATTCATACCCCTTACATTATTTGTCATTTTTCCTTCTTATATTAATGCTTATTACACAGTATGCCACACTGTACTGCACACTACACATTATTCCACACACCGTATTGCCCATTAGCCATTATGCAACACACAGTTATGCCCCGGATACCATTTTATGCCCCACACACAATAATTCCCTTTATAAATTATGCCCCACAATAAGGCTTCTAATGACCTGCCCATTGTCAAGGGTCTCCTGTTTGCTGCCAAGGGTTTCATGCTCGTTATAAGGGTGTTTCATGGGAGAAGATGCATTTCTGCATCTTCTCCCAACAGTGCCAGCGTTCCTGGCACATCCAGGTAACGCTATTTGCTCCTTCACTGACAGACACTAGGGGTCAAGTAGGACCTCTACCATCTGTCTCCTGCTACGGAGTGGGCATTTTTAGAGGGCCTTTTTTACAGTGGCTGCAGGTGGGTGCCCCTTCAGTTCCCAGCCCTCCCAAGCCATTGTGTGGGAAATGGGGGCTAGGAACATAATGGGGGGAATTCAATTGTTTGAAAAGTCGGTTGGGTGTCTGTTTTTTTCCTATCTAATAGGAAAAAAACAGACACCCAACCGACTTTTCAAACAATTAAATACCCCCAATGTGTTCCTCCCTCACCCACCCACCTAAAGAAAAATATATTGCTGGTCCCAGCGGCCCTGCTGATGTTTCGAACTGGTGACATCATTTTTCAAAGAGCTTCAGGAACGGTGTTCCGGACGGTTCCTCAAAAAATAATAATAAATAAAATATATAAAACACACACACAGTCAAGTCACATTATTGTGACCACCAGCTAGTACCCAAAGTAACCGCTTAAGAGCCCCATATGCAGCAGGATTCGCTAAACTGTCATTTTAGACACATCTGGTAGCCCCCAGATTCATTTTGACAGTGAGCTGCTCCACTGTAACGGGTCAGTCGGCCCTCACACACCTTCATAGCCTACGTTCACCTCTTACATCAATGGCATGTGGTACTCTGCAGTTTACACATCGGTTATTCGCAATGGTGCCATTTGTCCAGTCACAATACACCTTTACCACAGCAGCATGCGGACAGGTCACAAACTGCGCTGTTTCAGAAATACTGCCCCCTTTAGCCTGAAAGCCGGCAATCATCCCTTTTTGCAACTCTGGTAAATAGCCCCCTTTACCCATGACAGCAACGAGGGATATGTGTGCAGACGGCCTATCACACATCTTATATACCCACCAGGCCAGCGCACAACATGTGACTTACTTCATAATAATGTGACTTGACCGTAGATACAGGTGTGTGTAATGTGTATATACATGTGTGTGTACACATATATAGTTAGTGGAATTGACTATCAACCTCCCAGTGGGACTTACATGTTTATATATGTGGAATTAAGCGCACCTATACAATATATTAAGCACATATGAGTGTGTGTGTGTGTGTGTGTGTGTGTATATATGTGTGTGTGTGTGTGTGTATATATATATATGTGTGTGTGTGTGTGTGTGTGTGTGTGTGTGTGTGTGTGTGTGTGTGTGTGTGTGTGTGTGTGTGTGTATATATATATATATATAAAATCTGTATGTAGATCTATAAGTGGAGCATTGAGTGAGCTGATTCGAACCAAGCTGAACGGTAGGATTGCTTTTTCAGCTTGATCACATATACAGATCACTGCTCAACAAGGGTGAAACCCACCAATGTGGTCTATTCAGGATATGAAATGACCACAAAGACTACATGGCTATCCTCATATATCAAACAAAAAAATAAGCATTTTTCATACTGTGTAGTGAAGACTTGAATTTAAAACAGCTGTAAACATGTAAACCATAAACAAGTTTACTAAGTATAAACAGACATTATTGTAAGTACAAATGTGACATAACAGGAAAAATAGGGCTCTAGGGAAAATATGCAGGTGTTTCTTTACCACAGGAAATGCACCAAATGCGTTACATATGCATCATATTACCTCAGCCCATGCTGCTAAGAAGATAGAGTTCAGTGAAAATGGTTGATTACGTGACCATGGAAAATGTACATCTTATCTCAGCCACTGAGTGCACGCAAATGTACTGTACAAGAGCCAGTGCCTGACACAAGAGTGGAAACGTACAAACATTATATATATGCAGAGCTACACAATAATACAACCAGGGTCAGATTACCGGGTAACACATCCTGGGTTTACTCTTTAACACCAAACCTGGGCCCCAGTTGGCCCACCAATAACTCGGGTTATGTTTGGTGTGAAAGGGACATTACTAATGTATATTGATGTAGATCATTGATTATTTTATGTAAGGTTTGTAAGAGAGGTTCGTGTAGATGCGTTTGCTTCCTCCTGTATCTCTTGCATTGATTAAGAAACTGTTCAGTATTCTGAAGCTAAAGCCAACTGTGATATAAAAATTCCCTCAGATGGCAGGAGGGATAATAACGCTATAATGTGTGATCAACAGGCTGCCTATTTCCATCCCCCACAAGACGCAGGGTAATGGGAAAGTAAGATTCACTGTGACTTGACAAGGAGAGCAAAGATGGAATGGAAATGAGCAACGGGGACAAAATACTAATTGCTGCTCTCTTATTTGGCCCAGTGGTACATTTGTTCATTAGGAGGCTACTGGTTGGCAGTTCAATTGCAGAGCTCCCTAGTTGGAACATGGAGACATTGCTGTGCTAAGCACTCAGCAGGTGTGAGGCTCACAGACAGTCTTTATGCTGCGCTTTCCCTATTACAGAGTTTGTTTCACAGGATATTTTCTGAAGCTCTCACAGAGAGTCTTTATTAAGTACCCATTCTTATTTAATGGTATAGCATTAAAATACCTCTTCCTCACACACACACATTGAAATGATGTCTCAAGCCTGATTGGTGCTGGATGCAAGGGGGGCACCAACATTTCAATGAGGCTTTGGAATTCCTTTTTTACATATTAGATGTAAAATCCAACAAATTGGTACAACTACAAAAATACCAGATCTTTGAGCAGTTTGGAAACCACTTTGATGAATTTGTTTCTGATTTGACTGATAAGGGGCAAATCTGGGCAACTAGTTTGCAGTGACTCCATAAGCTCCTACTTTTCCGGGTCAAACTATGGACTTCACAAAGTTTGGAATTATTCTGTTTATAGCCACTCAAATCTAATTGGATGGGATTATCACTTATAATAAATGTATTGGATCCAAATATAGTACATTGCTTGGCTAATTCTGTCAAATGTTAAACTGACCTTTTGTAAAGTAAGGACTTGTATATAATGAGAGTATAGTAAGAAGAACATTTTTTTTTTCACACAGGATTCATTTTACTATTGTGTCTCATCGTTAAACATTGGTTCACTGTCAATAGGGAATAAATATGTTAAGGGAGTAATACAATGAATGCCTCATTACAAAGTGTTTCAAAAGCCATTTTACCACATAAGACTGTAATGTGATTTTTTAAGTGTTTGAGATATGCTGGACATTTTCCACCCTGTTCTGTTTTCTAGCGTTGATAAGGAATAAGGATGTCCTGGCATATACTATCAGTATGGCAAATCTGACATTAGTACGGGAGACTACACAGTATGCTGCGTATTTGGTAGAAACCCGCACCATCCACTGTCTGATTCTGTGGCTTCCCGTCCATTGCCCGTCTCACAGCACAACACCACTTAGTTATTTTAGCTAGATTATATATATATATATATATATATATATATATATAGAGAGAGAGAGAGAGAGAGAGAGAGAGAGAGAGAGAGAGAGAGAGAGAGAGAGCTATACACACACTGGGAATATATAAAACAAATGTTGCGTTGATGTCTATTAATGCTCAGTGGAACTAATTTCGCTAAGACAGTAGGGTCATCTGATATTGTGATGTATATTTTATATTGTACACATTGATCACAAAATTTCTTTGTAAACAGTATGTGCAGTTTTTCCTTCAGGGATTAACACAAAAAGATGCTTGGGGCTACTAACTTATGAGCAAGACATAAGCAAGCTGCCTAAGGGAGAAGCAGCTGGTGCTGAGATCTACGCCTGCAGCCCTGAGCGTTTGCCCCTGCGACTTGTTGATCGTAATAGTGAAGCAGACACTTACAGGAAACTGCAGGCACTTGAATTAAAAAAGGAAAATTGTTGGGCTTAAGGGGTATACGTGGTATAAACACAGTCTGACCTGAGCCACATCCCATAAGAATCTCTGCCTTAATTTGGTTCCTCTGCAGAGCAGTGGTCTTTAAGTCAGATTCCTCGCAAGAGCAGGGATTTCTTTCCTCATGTGCCTTTCCTTTTCTTACTTATACAATCCTATACTCCAGAGGTTCCCAAACTGTGTGCCGTGGCTCCCTGGGATGCCTCGGGACACTTGCAGGGGTGCCCTGGGTTGGTGGTCCAGGACCAATTCAAATTATTCATGGTCAATATAATAGGCAAAACCAGTGCTGGTGGCTGCCAGTCATAAAATATGTGGCCAAACAGAAGCAAATCTTGTCCCTCACCACACAGCTGACCCTAAGGATGACATATAAACGCGATCTACTTAATGTAATATTTCTTTCTAAATTTCTCAATAAGAAATTTTTGGCCTGGGGGACCGTGAAAAAAATTCTGATATTCTAGGGCGCCGTGATTCAAAAAAGTTTGGAAACTTGGTAAGTGCTGTTTTCTTGTTTGCTCTTTTGTTTATGTACTGTGTAATGGGAGCTGCGGATGCCTTGTGGCGCCATATAAATAAAGGATAATAATAATAATAATAGTTCCGTTGCATAACTTGGGCGGAGTCAAGTTCCGCAGAAGCATGATCAGAAAACCAATTTCTATATTTATATACATAGTAATTTTGGACTTAAGGAGCCTGCACACTGCACACGCAGAGTGTCAAGAGTCTGATTTTTCCTTTATTGCTCCTCTCCCTGATGTCACATCGGAATTATACATAACCCTGTTTCTATCTAGGTCACTAAGCTATACTTTAGTGAAAACGTGATCCGAATAAACAAAAAAATAAATAAATTGTTTCTCACCTCCATAAACAGTCCAGTTTATTACCAATTACTTATATAGCACACACATATTCCTTAGCACAAAAAATATTCGCCCACTTGCACCAGACCCAGACAAATTATGGGGGTCATTCTGAGTTGATCGTAGCTGTGCAAAATTTTGCACAGTTACGATCAACTTTCCTGACATGCGGGGGGACGCCCAGCACAGGGCTAGCCCGCCCCGCATGTCAATCCGCCCCCCCGCAGAAGTGCAAAGGCATCGCACAGCGGCGATGTTTTTGCACTTCAAGAGTAACTCCCGGCCAGTGCAGCTTTAGCGTGCTGGCCGGGAGCTACTCCTCGCTCCCTGGCCCGCAGCGGCTGCGTGTGACTTCACGCAGCCGCTGCGGCCCGCCCCCCCGTTTGGTCCGGCCACGCCTGCGTTGGCCGAACCGCGCCTACGAAACGGCGGCCAAACGCCACCGTTTCGCCCCCTCCCGCCCGTCGAACGCCTCTGCCTGTCAATCAGGCAAAGGCGATCGCTGCCCTGCTACGGCCGTTGGCCGTCTCGCATGCGCACAAAGGCGCATGCGCAGCAGGGACCCGTTCGCAGCGAGCGAATGGGTTGGAATGACCCCCTATATTTCCTCTCATATGTACACACACACAAACACACCAGGGTGAATTTTTTTCATGTGGTTCAATTACCTATCAGTATATTTTTAGACGGTATACACATACATAATTGCACGTATACACCATTACCATACTTGCTTGTATCATTCCTACAATAAAGAATTTGTGCAATTAAAACATGATTGTAATAGGATACTTTCCCAGCTTCAGATGGCATCTAGCAGACCATCTCCTTACATACATCTCCATTACCATGACAAGCTTGTATTGAGGGAAGATGCCGATCATACATTGCAAGATGTGACCTAGTCAGCTAAGCGCTCGTGCCTCAGCGGCTCTTTGTCAAGTCATATAGTAGCAATTACACTTTAATGCTGAACAAGCAAAAATGTAAAAACATTTTCTAATAGAATAATATCATTATCGTTTCTGTAAATTAGCCTGTGGAAATCAAAATAATACAGTGAAGAACAGATAACTCAATCTAAAGAGAACTAATCCTAAAAATACTAATATTATTAAATGAATAAGGAAAAAAAGCTACTGACATTCAGAGGAATGGAGGTAGTCATTACATGGTCTTACAATAGAGTACAAGCTCCTGTTCTCTCTTTTGTAGTCTCCTCCCATGTAAGTACTGAAAGGACGTTTGTTACATGTAGAAATATAATATATAGGACACCATTTGTCTATCCATTACAAGCTAGATTTTGATTCCTATTTCTGTCTATTCTAACTAATCCTGATAATCCAAATAGACAAGGAGATTGAATTGTAGGAAGATAAGTATACGGAGATAAAGGATTCTAGAAGGGAAAAAACTGGGATTGTGCTGGAAATGCTGACACACATACACAGCAGCACTACAGTTGTGTCATTAGAGATGTCCCTACACTGAACTATAGATAAGGGGGTACCCACGGAGTGATCTCTGCTTAAAATCTAAGCAATCTGACTAGATTGCTAAGATTTTAAGCAGCGATCACTCCGTGTGTACCCCTCACAGCGATAACACATCTCTCCCCAAATCGGCCGGTAAATACGGCCCTATAGTAAATTCATACAATGCACCAATTCCAGCCTCAGCCACTGTAGGGTTAAAGGACCTGAAGTGTCCTTATTTTGGTTTCTACCTCTATGACTGACTTATTACCCAGTTTTGTTCTATCACTGTTGTTTCCAATTGGAAAGTGCAATGGAATTTACTGGACTATACAAGAAACTGTTAATAAATAAGAAAATAAATCTATCAATGTATAACACAGCTGTAGCAATAGCATAAAATTAACATCTAATGTTAGTAATCTACAATTTTACAAACAGTTCCCTTTAGGAAGAAAAGCAAAACCTGCAGAAAAAGGAAAGAGGGCACATTATACTCTGACAGATTAAACCATAGAAGAAAGACAATACAAATTCCTCCTTACCAAGGCAGGCCACTGGACTTGCTTGACCTTTGATCCCTGAGCCTGGCTGGGGTCTTTCCTCTTTGCCCAGACCAGCTGGAACTCCACAAAAAAGGCTGTAAAATCTTCATATACTTTCACCCATTCTCGTTTATCCCACTCTAGGTCATCAAATTCCACGTATACCTAAAAAGGAGAGAAAAGCATATATTATATATACAAAGGAACAGTTTATGTGTCTATGCTCTCAGAGGACCTAGTTTCACTGTAGTTTGCAGCAGCACAGGAGATCTTCCAGCTACATGTTGTCAATACAAAGAAACCGCATTTCATCAGAACCAAAAGCAGGGCTTGGGCTCAGCTGTTAAAAATTTCATTTGTAGCAAAAAGGAAAATTGAAAATAGCTACTTTAAATCACTCAGACTAACAAAATAATACAGATAATCACTATGCTTAATAATTAGTGTTCACTCTAGAATCCGGGCAGGGCCGAGCGCGCGCGCCGAAAAGGGGGCATGGCCACTCAAAATAGGGCGTGGGGTCATTACGTGTAATAAAAGTGGGCGGTTCAGCCCACAGACGTAAAAAAGGGGGCGTGGTGGTCGGCGGCGTCACTGTTGGGGGCGTGTCCAGCATCTAAGGAGGTGCTGGGCTTCCCCCAAGCTCTCTCTCAGCGTGAATGGATGCCGCGCGCATGCGCACGGCATCTTTACACGCTGGGAGGGCAGGAAACGGGCGGCTGTTTTAGCAGGGCGCCGCAGAAAGGGCAGGACGGGTTTTGCCCTTAAAAAAAAAAAATTGGGCCGGGCACGGCGCCCTGCTAAAACAGCCTAGCGTGAACACTAATTACTGCCCTCAGATGTACATAATTATCCCGATTTATAATACTACAGGGTAATTCAAAAGTCGCAGTACACCCTTTTGTTTCAAAAACTGTGCAGGAAATGGGAAAACTGAATACTCCAGTAAGGTATGGGTGAGATGGGCTATCTTTTAGGGTATGTACCGAACATGTGCGCCATCTTGAAATCGGCCATCTTGAACCTAAGTCAGTTTTTTCAAATGGAAAGGGGGCCATGTAACATGTCAAACAACTTCAGAATTTGCTGAAAAGTTTATTGCTGCAAACATATTTCAAAAATTACAACACTTTTTTTGTTGCAGGCAACTGAAGATGGCTTTGACATAAGAGGAGAGAGCTGAGGTAGTTTTGATGTCTGGAGAACAAAGTTTCGGTGTCATAGCTGCAGATTTTAACAACCGGCACCAAGAAAGACCTCAAATTTCACATAACACTGTCAGCAGCCTAATTTCCAAATTCATAGAAACTGGGACTGTGGCTGACAAGTCACGGAGTGCTCGTCTTAAAAGTTCTATTGACGAGACAACCTCAACAGTGGTTTTGGTATCCTTCATGAAGAGCCCACAAAGCAGCACTTGACATTTGTCGTTCTCCAGACATCAAAATGACCTCAATCATCTCCTCTTTTATCAAAGCCATCTTCAGTTACCTGCAACAACAAAAAAGTGTTGTAACTTTTGGACCATAACTGCTATTTCAGTTCTGTTTGCAGCAATAAACTTTTCAGCAAATTCTGATGTTATCTGACATGTTACACGGCCCCCTTTCCATTTGAAAAAACTGACAGATTCAAGATGGACGATTTCAAGATGGCGTCCATGTTCGGTACATACCCTAAAATATAGCCCACCTCACCAATCAATACCTTACTGGAGTATTCAGTTTTCCCATTTCCTGCACAGTTTTTGAAACAAAAGGGTGTACTGTGACTTTTGAATCACCCTGTATATTTACTTGGGGTGTAAATAAGTTTCACCTTAACATCTAAGCGAACAGCAAATCAGTAAGGCATACACCTATACAAACAAATGCAAGCCAGGTTCTCCTGCCCGGATAACCTGCACAGTATTACAGTGCAAGGTTCCGTTGTTGCATCAGACAGAAATCCACTATACAAGGATTAAAAGGGCACATGATCCTTTTACCACAAAATCCAATTACATGCCTCAAAACAGGAGTGTGCCCTTTACTAAATTTGGTATGGCCCAGTTATTGTAAAGTTCAGCAATGGTGCAGGCTGGTCACTGCCAAATTCAGCTTAAGATTTCTCACAGCTACATTACAATGATCTGTATAATCAATATTAATGGAATTTCACCACAGTCCTTGTGTTTCCCATATTTAAAATTTGCATGATTACAGAAATGGAACTGCGGCTAATGTGTATACATTTAGGTGATAAACTTTATAAGTCTCAATGCTGCCTTAGATCTACATGTGACGCCACACATCTGCAAGATGAAACATTTGAGGCCAGGATTTGGTCAGCCTCAACACAGCTCCAGTATTTATTATATTCCTAGAAAGCCATCTTTTATGACCATAAATATACTAACTTTTACAGGTGGAAACCAGCTTGATTACCCCACTGCCTTTATGTATCAGTATATTCTACAGGAATACATTTTACAGAGTCTCATGTGTGCTAGACCCTTCATAAGAAATTTGTTACAGCATTATCTCCACAGGTTTTCTTTTCTTTAATAAGCAAATTAAATGCATTTTAAGCGTGCATCTGTCATTTATCCTAGCCATTCTTCCTGCAATTCATTTCTTTCAGTACCTCTTTGAGGGCACACACATATGACAATCACACAAAGGGACATAGCTTTCAGCATTTCATGTGATGGCAGAGGGGAAGGGGGGGGGGGGGGGGGATTGGGAGGAAGTCACAAGACACAGAGCAGATAAACAAGTTTTCTGGCTAGCAGCAATGTCATGTAAACGTAGATGAGTGAGGGAGCAGGGGGAAGTCACAATGAAAGCAGAGGTCAGGGGGTCATTTCAAAGCCTCTCTGCTCACTACATCATGTGACACCTTATATGCTGTCTAAAGAATCAAACGAAGGGGAAAATAGTAAATGGCAACAGTCTTATGTTTACAGTGATTAATGTCATTGCTGCCAGTATAGTTAAAAAAAAAAAATTTTTAATAAGACAACAAAAAAGAAATTGCCTTCATACTCATGATTCTGTTATGCGTTGTTTCAGTCACCACCATGCAACAGAAAATCTCCACAACAGGGGGTCATGATACAGTCATTTGAAAGTCATATTGTGTCATTTTTATCAGGGTTAATTAGTCATTGCTTGCAAGGCAAGGTTTTTTGTTTAGCATGGACAAAGAGCATGAAATGTTGATTTAAATTGTGAAATCACACAAAATGATACATATCTAGACAGATTGCCAAAAAGGGATGTTGAGCATTAGCAATGGGTTCCCTTTGGTATCATTTGTCTAGCAAGGAGACAGTACGCATTAGCAGGAGTCTACGAGGCAAGCCAAATGTCCCTCTGGGCACCCAGACTGAAAATAGCTCTTCTAAATATAAAGGAAAGCCTTGGCAAAGCTCAGCTGTGAAAAGCAGCCGCACAGCTTCAATGTAAACCTCCATTTTCTTTCCTTAAGAACATTTAATGGTGGGGGCTGAAAATGACTAAATGCGACAAAGAGGCAATCATTGCGTTTTAATGGTGATAGGCCTATAAGAACATTAATTTACATTATAAAGAAGAATATTGGTATATTTTTCCCTGAAAAGCAAATGAATGCAGAAGAAAAAAAAAAATCAGAATCTTCAAAATTTCTACAGATGCCTGGCGCAAGTGAGCAGTCAGGTCCCGTGCAACTGCACCAGTGTCAGGCGCTATATTTGCAGAGATGCATCTTAGACACAACTAGGATGCACCAGTAGACTCTGATTAATTTGATATACGACACTTGCATATTGGTGTGCAAGAGTCTATATATGAAGCACAAAGGAACTTGACATGAATAAAGCCATGGCTCCTGCATTGTAACACTTCATATGCAGACTTGGTGACTCTGTCACACACAAATAAACAAGTGTCGCATATCAAATTAATCAGCACACTCTCCTGCTGCATCCTAGTCACACTGCATTGCTAATAAGATGCAATTTTGACAAAAAAAGATGCTAGCAGAGTCCCACCAAACAAAGATGTATGAGGACACATCTGTATTTCTTCAGCCTCCACAAATCATGCAGACAAGTCATCAAGGGAAAATTCAATTGTTGCTCCATTCAGCATGATCGGCCGCGGGGACACACATTTCAGCTCGCAGCCCCAGGAAGTGGCGAGCTGAAATGTGAGAAGCGTGACCCAAACGCCACTTTTCGCATTGCACTCAGCACTTTGGTTGAGTTTAGCCTTGTTACGCGGCTAAACCCGGTCTGTCTGGGCGTTAAACAAAAATAAAAAATAAGAATTTACTTACCGATAATTCTATTTCTCGGAGTCCGTAGTGGATGCTGGGGTTCCTGAAAGGACCATGGGGAATAGCGGCTCCGCAGGAGACAGGGCACAAAAGTAAAGCTTTCCGATCAGGTGGTGTGCACTGGCTCCTCCCCCTATGACCCTCCTCCAAGCCAGTTAGGTACTGTGCCCGGACGAGCGTACACAATAAGGGAGGAATTTTGAATCCCGGGTAAGACTCATACCAGCCACACCAATCACACCGTACAACTTGTGATCTAAACCCAGTTAACAGTATGATAACAGCGGAGCCTCTGAAAAGATGGCTCACAACAATAATAACCCGATTTTTGTAACTATGTACAAGTATTGCAGATAATCCGCACTTGGGATGGGCGCCCAGCATCCACTACGGACTCCGAGAAATAGAATTATCGGTAAGTAAATTCTTATTTTCTCTATCGTCCTAGTGGATGCTGGGGTTCCTGAAAGGACCATGGGGATTATACCAAAGCTCCCAAACGGGCGGGAGAGTGCGGATGACTCTGCAGCACCGAATGAGAGAACTCCAGGTCCTCCTTAGCCAGGGTATCAAATTTGTAGAATTTAGCAAACGTGTTTGCCCCTGACCAAGTAGCTGCTCGGCAAAGTTGTAAAGCCGAGACCCCTCGGGCAGCCGCCCAAGATGAGCCCACCTTCCTTGTGAAATGGGCATTTACATATTTTGGCTGTGGCAGGCCTGCCACAGAATGTGCAAGCTGAATTTTATTACACATCCAACTAGCAATAGTCTGCTTAGAAGCAAGAGCACCCAGTTTGTTGGGTGCATACAGGATACAGCAAGTCAGTTTTCCTGACTCCAGCCGTCCTGGAACATATTTTCAGGGCCCTGACAACATCTAGCAACTTGGAGTCCTCCAAGTCCCTAGTAGGTGCAAGGCACCACAATAAGCTGGTTCAGGTGAAACACTGACACCACCTTAGGGAGAGAACTGGGGACGAGTCCGCAGCTCTGCCCTGTCCGAATGGACAAACAGATATGGGCTTTTTTGAGAAAAAACCACCAATTTGACACTCGCCTGGTCCAGGCCAGGGCCAAGCGCATGGTCACTTTTCGTGTGAGATGCTTCAAATCCACAGATTTGACTGGTTTTAAACCAATGTGATTTGAGGAATCCCAGAACTACGTTGAGATCCCACAGTGCCACTGGAGGCACAAAAGGGGGTTGTATATGCAATACTCCCTTGACAAACTTCTGGACTTCAGGAACTGAAGCCAATTCTTTCTGGAAGAAAATCGACAGGGCCGAAATTTGAACCTTAATGGACCCCAATTTGAGGCCCATAGACACTCCTGTTTGCAGGAAATGCAGGAAACGACCGAGTTGAAATTTCTTTGTGGGGCCTTCCTGGCCTCACACCACGCAACATATTTTCGCCACATGTGGTGATAATGTTGTGCGGTCACCTCCTTTCTGGCTTTGACCAGGGTAGGAATGACCTCTTCCGGAATGCCTTTTTCCCTTAGGATCCGGCTTTCCACCGCCATGCCGACAAACGCAGCTGCGGTAAGTCTTGGAACAGACATGGTACTTGCTGAAGCAAGTCCCTTCTTAGCGGCAGAGGCCATAAGACCTCTGTAAGCATCTCTTGAAGTTCCGGGTACCAAGTCCTTTTTGGCCAATCCGGAGCCATGAGTATAGTTCTTACTCCTCTACGTCTTATAATTCTCAGCACCTTAGGTATGAGAAGCAGAGGAGGGAACACATACACCGACTGGTACACCCACGGTGTTACCAGAACGTCCACAGCTATTGCCTGAGGGTCTCTTGACCTGGCGCAATACCTGTCCCGTTTTTTGTTCAGACGGGACGCCATCATGTCCACCTTTGGTATTTCCCAACGGTTTACAATCATGTGGAAAAAACTTCCCGATGAAGTTTCCACTCTCCCGGGTGGAGGTCGTGCCTGCTGAGGAAGTCTGCTTCCCAGTTTCCATTCCCGGGATGAAACACTGCTGACAGTGCTATCACATGAATTTCCGCCCAGCGAAAAGTCCTTGCAGTTTTTGCCATTGCCCTCCTGCTTCTTGTGTCGCCCTGTCTGTTTACGTGGGCGACTGCCGTGATGTTTTTCCCACTGGATCAATACCGGCTGACCTTGAAGCAGAGGTCTTGCTAAGCTTAGAGCATTATAAATTTACCCTTAGCTCCAGTATATTTATGTGGAGAAAAGTCTCCAGACTTGATCACACTCCCTGGAAATTTTTTCCTTGTGTGACTGCTCCCCAGCCTCTCTGGCTGGGCTCCGTGGTCACCAGCATCCAATCCTGAATGCCGAATCTGCGGCCCTCTAGAAGATGAGCACTCTATAACCACCACAGGAGAGACACCTTTGTCCTTGGATATAGGGTTATCCGCTGATGCATCTGAAGATGCGATCCGGACCATTTGTCCAGCAGATCCCACTGAAAAGTTCTTGCGTGAAATCTGCCGAATGGAATTGCTTCGTAGGAAGCCACCATTTTTACCAGGACCCTTGTGCAATGATGCACTGTTTTTAGGAGGTTCCTGACTAGCTCGGATAACTCCCTGGCTTTCTCTTCCGGGAGAAACACCTTTTTCTGGACTGTGTCCAGAATCATCCCTAGGCACAGCAGACGTGTCGTCGGGATCAGCTGCGATTTTGGAATATTTAGAATCCACCCGTGCTGTTGTAGCAGTATCCTAGATAGTGCTACTCCGACCTCCAACTGTTCCCTGGACTATGCCCTTATCAGGAGATCGTCCAAGTAAGGGATAATTAAGACGCCTTTTCTTCGAAGAAGAATCATCATTTCGGCCATTACCTTGGTAAAGACCCGGGGTGCCGTGGACAATCCAAACGGCAGCGTCTGAAACTGATAGTGACAGTTCTGCACCACGAACCTGAGGTACCCTTAGTGACAAGGGCAAATTTGGGACATAGAGGTAAGGATCCCTGATGTCCCGGGACACTATATAGTCCCCTTCTTCCTGGTTCGTTATCACTGCTCTGAGTGACTCCATCTTGATTTGAACCTTTGTAAGTGTTCAAAAAAATTTTTTAGAATAAGTCTCACCTAGCCTTCTGGCTTCAGTACCACAATATAGTGTGGAATAATACCCCTTTTCTTGTAGTAGGAGGGGTAATTTAATTATCACCTGCTGGGAATACAGCTTGTGAATTTTTTCCCATACTGCCTCCTTGTCGGAGGGAGACCTTGGTAAAGCAGACTTCAGGAGCCTGCGAAGGGGAAACTTCTCGACATTCCAATCTGTACCCCTGGGATACTACTTGTAGGATCCAGGGGTCCTGTACGGTCTCAGCGCCATGCTGAGAACTTGTCAGAAGCGGTGGAACGCTTCTGTTCCTGGGAATGGGCTGCCTGCTGCAGTCTTCTTCCCTTTCCTCTATCCCTGGGCAGATATGATCTTATAGGGACGAAAGGACTGAGGCTGAAAAGACGGTGTCTTTTTCTGCAGAGATGTGACTTAGGGTAAAAACGGTGGATTTTCCAGCAGTTGCCGTAGCCACCAGGTCCGATGGACCGACCCCAAATAACTCCTCTTCCTTTATACGGCAATACACCTTTGTGCCGTTTGGAATCTGCATCACCTGACCACTGTCGTGTCCATGACATCTTCTGGCAGTTATGGACATCGCATTTACTCTTGATGCCAGAGTGCAAATATCCCTCTGTGCATCTCGCATATATAGAAATGCATCCTTTAAATGCTCTATAGTCAATAAAATACTGTCCCTGTCAAGGGTATCAATATTTTTAGTCAGGGAATCCGACCAAGCCACCCCAGCTCTGCACATCCAGGCTGAGGCGATCGCTGGTCGCAGTATAACACCAGTATGTGTGTATATACTTTTTATGATATTTTCCAACCTCCTGTCAGCTGGACCTTGAGGACGGCCCTATCTATAGACGGTACCGCCACTTGTTTTGATAAGCGTGTGAGCGCCTTATCCACCCTAAGGGGTGTTTCCCAACGCGCCCTAACTTCTGGCGGGAAAGGGTATACCGCCCATAATTTTCTATCGGGGGGAACCCACGCATCATCACACACTTTATTTAATTTATCTGATTCAGGAAAAACTATGGTAGTTTTTTCACATCCCACATAATACCCTCCTTTGTGGTACTTGTAGTATCAGAAATATGTAACACCTCCTTCATTGCCTTTAACGTGTGGCCCTAATAAGGAATACGTTTGTTTATTCACCGTCGACACTGGATTCAGTGTCCCTGTCTGTGTCTGTGTCGACCGACTAAAGTAAACGGGCGTTTTAAAACCCCTGACGGTGTTTTTGAGACGTCTGGACCGGTACTAATTGTTTGTCGGCCGTCTCATGTCGTCAACCGACCTTGCAGCGTGTTGACATTATCACGTAATTCCCTAAATAAGCCATCCATTCCGGTGTCGACTCCCTAGGGAGTGACATCACCATTACAGGCAATTGCTCCGCCTCCTCACCAACATCGTCCTCCTACATGTCGACACACACGTACCGACACACAGCACACACACAGGGAATGCTCTGATAGAGGACAGGACCCACTAGCCCTTTGGAGAGACAGAGGGAGAGTTTGCCAGCACACACCAAAAACGCTATAATTATATAGGGACAACCTTATATAAGTGTTTTCCCTTATAGCATCTTTTTTATATATTTCTAACGCCAAATTAGTGCCCCCCCTCTCTGTTTTAACCCTGTTTCTGTAGTGCAGTGCAGGGGAGAGCCTGGGAGCCTTCCCTCCAGCCTTTCTGTGAGGGAAAATGGCGCTGTGTGCTGAGGAGATAGGCCCCGCCCCTTTTTCGGCGGCCTCGTCTCCCGCTCTTAACGGATTCTGGCAGGGGTTAAATATCTCCATATAGCCTCCGGAGGCTATATGTGAGGTATTTTTAGCCAAAATAGGTATTCATTTGCCTCCCAGGGCGCCCCCCTCCCAGCGCCCTGCACCCTCAGTGACTGCCGTGTGAAGTGTGCTGAGAGGAAAATGGCGCACAGCTGCAGTGCTGTGCGCTACCTTTAGAAGACTGAGGAGTCTTCTGCCGCCGATTCTGGACCTCTTCTTACTTCAGCATCTGCAAGGGGGCCGGCGGCAAGGCTCCGGTGACCATCCAGGCTGTACCTGTGATCGTCCCTCTGGAGCTGATGTCCAGTAGCCAAGAAGCCAATCCATCCTGCACGCAGGTGAGTTCACTTCTTCTCCCCTAAGTCCCTCGTTGCAGTGATCCTGTTGCCAGCAGGACTCACTGTAAAATAAAAAAACCTAAGCTAAACTTTTCTAAGCAGCTCTTTAGGAGAGCCACCTAGATTGCACCCTTCTCGGCCGGGCACAAAAATCTAACTGGCTTGGAGGAGGGTCATAGGGGGAGGAGCCAGTGCACACCACCTGATCGGAAAGCTTTACTTTTGTGCCCTGTCTCCTGCGGAGCCGCTATTCCCCATGGTCCTTTCAGGAACCCCAGCATCCACTAGGACGATAGAGAAATAAGAATTTACTTACCGATAATTCTATTTCTCGGAGTCCGTAGTGGATGCTGGGGTTCCTGAAAGGACCATGGGGAATAGCGGCTCCGCAGGAGACAGGGCACAAAAGTAAAGCTTTCCGATCAGGTGGTGTGCACTGGCTCCTCCCCCTATGACCCTCCTCCAAGCCAGTTAGGTACTGTGCCCGGACGAGCGTACACAATAAGGGAGGAATTTTGAATCCCGGGTAAGACTCATACCAGCCACACCAATCACACCGTACAACTTGTGATCTAAACCCAGTTAACAGTATGATAACAGCGGAGCCTCTGAAAAGATGGCTCACAACAATAATAACCCGATTTTTGTAACTATGTACAAGTATTGCAGATAATCCGCACTTGGGATGGGCGCCCAGCATCCACTACGGACTCCGAGAAATAGAATTATCGGTAAGTAAATTCTTATTTTCTCTATCGTCCTAGTGGATGCTGGGGTTCCTGAAAGGACCATGGGGATTATACCAAAGCTCCCAAACGGGCGGGAGAGTGCGGATGACTCTGCAGCACCGAATGAGAGAACTCCAGGTCCTCCTTAGCCAGGGTATCAAATTTGTAGAATTTAGCAAACGTGTTTGCCCCTGACCAAGTAGCTGCTCGGCAAGGTTGTAAAGCCGAGACCCCTCGGGCAGCCGCCCAAGATGAGCCCACCTTCCTTGTGGAATGGGCATTTACATATTTTGGCTGTGGCAGGCCTGCCACAGAATGTGCAAGCTGAATTGTATTACACATCCAACTAGCAATAGTCTGCTTAGAAGCAAGAGCACCCAGTTTGTTGGGTGCATACAGGATAACAGCAAGTCAGTTTTCCTGACTCCAGCCGTCCTGGAACATATTTTCAGGGCCCTGACAACATCTAGCAACTTGGAGTCCTCAAAGTCCCTAGTAGGTGCAAGGCACCACAATAAGCTGGTTCAGGTGAAACACTGACACCACCTTAGGGAGAGAACTGGGGACGAGTCCGCAGCTCTGCCCTGTCCGAATGGACAAACAGATATGGGCTTTTTTGAGAAAAAAACACCAATTTGACACTCGCCTGGTCCAGGCCAGGGCCAAGAGCATGGTCACTTTTCATGTGAGATGCTTCAAATCCACAGATTTGACTGGTTTTAAACCAATGTGATTTGAGGAATCCCAGAACTACGTTGAGATCCCACAGTGCCACTGGAGGCACAAAAGGGGGTTGTATATGCAATACTCCCTTGACAAACTTCTGGACTTCAGGAACTGAAGCCAATTCTTTCTGGAAGAAAATCGACAGGGCCGAAATTTGAACCTTAATGGACCCCAATTTGAGGCCCATAGACACTCCTGTTTGCAGGAAATGCAGGAAACGACCGAGTTGAAATTTCTTTGTGGGGCCTTCCTGGCCTCACACCACGCAACATATTTTCGCCACATGTGGTGATAATGTTGTGCGGTCACCTCCTTTCTGGCTTTGACCAGGGTAGGAATGACCTCTTCCGGAATGCCTTTTTCCCTTAGGATCCGGCTTTCCACCGCCATGCCGACAAACGCAGCTGCGGTAAGTCTTGGAACAGACATGGTACTTGCTGAAGCAAGTCCCTTCTTAGCGGCAGAGGCCATAAGACCTCTGTAAGCATCTCTTGAAGTTCCGGGTACCAAGTCCTTCTTGGCCAATCCGGAGCCATGAGTATAGTTCTTACTCCTCTACGTCTTATAATTCTCAGCACCTTAGGTATGAGAAGCAGAGGAGGGAACACATACACCGACTGGTACACCCACGGTGTTACCAGAACGTCCACAGCTATTGCCTGAGGGTCTCTTGACCTGGCGCAATACCTGTCCCGTTTTTTGTTCAGACGGGACGCCATCATGTCCACCTTTGGTATTTCCCAACGGTTTACAATCATGTGGAAAAAACTTCCCGATGAAGTTTCCACTCTCCCGGGTGGAGGTCGTGCCTGCTGAGGAAGTCTGCTTCCCAGTTTCCATTCCCGGGATGAAACACTGCTGACAGTGCTATCACATGATTTTCCGCCCAGCGAAAAGTCCTTGCAGTTTTTGCCATTGCCCTCCTGCTTCTTGTGTCGCCCTGTCTGTTTACGTGGGCGACTGCCGTGATGTTTTTCCCACTGGATCAATACCGGCTGACCTTGAAGCAGAGGTCTTGCTAAGCTTAGAGCATTATAAATTTACCCTTAGCTCCAGTATATTTATGTGGAGAAAAGTCTCCAGACTTGATCACACTCCCTGGAAATTTTTTCCTTGTGTGACTGCTCCCCAGCCTCTCGGGCTGGGCTCCGTGGTCACCAGCATCCAATCCTGAATGCCGAATCTGCGGCCCTCTAGAAGATGAGCACTCTATAACCACCACAGGAGAGACACCCTTGTCCTTGGATATAGGGTTATCCGCTGATGCATCTGAAGATGCGATCCGGACCATTTGTCCAGCAGATCCCACTGAAAAGTTCTTGCGTGAAATCTGCCGAATGGAATTGCTTCGTAGGAAGCCACCATTTTTACCAGGACCCTTGTGCAATGATGCACTGTTTTTAGGAGGTTCCTGACTAGCTCGGATAACTCCCTGGCTTTCTCTTCCGGGAGAAACACCTTTTTCTGGACTGTGTCCAGAATCATCCCTAGGCACAGCAGACGTGTCGTCGGGATCAGCTGCGATTTTGGAATATTTAGAATCCACCCGTGCTGTTGTAGCAGTATCCGAGATAGTGCTACTCCGACCTCCAACTGTTCCCTGGACTATGCCCTTATCAGGAGATCGTCCAAGTAAGGGATAATTAAGACGCCTTTTCTTCGAAGAAGAATCATCATTTCGGCCATTACCTTGGTAAAGACCCGGGGTGCCGTGGACAATCCAAACGGCAGCGTCTGAAACTGATAGTGACAGTTCTGCACCACGAACCTGAGGTACCCTTAGTGAGAAGGGCAAATTTGGGACATAGAGGTAAGCATCCCTGATGTCCCGGGACACTATATAGTCCCCTTCTTCCTGGTTCGTTATCACTGCTCTGAGTGACTCCATCTTGATTTGAACCTTTGTAAGTGTTCAAAAAATTTTTTAGAATAAGTCTCACCTAGCCTTCTGGCTTCAGTACCACAATATAGTGTGGAATAATACCCCTTTTCTTGTAGTAGGAGGGGTAATTTAATTATCACCTGCTGGGAATACAGCTTGTGAATTTTTTCCCATACTGCCTCCTTGTCGGAGGGAGACCTTGGTAAAACAGACTTCAGGAGCCTGCGAAGGGGAAACGTCTCGACATTCCAATCTGTACCCCTGGGATACTACTTGTAGGATCCAGGGGTCCTGTACGGTCTCAGCGCCATGCTGAGAACTTGTCAGAAGCGGTGGAACGCTTCTGTTCCTGGGAATGGGCTGCCTGCTGCAGTCTTCTTCCCTTTCCTCTATCCCTGGGCAGATATGATCTTATAGGGACGAAAGGACTGAGGCTGAAAAGACGGTGTCTTTTTCTGCAGAGATGTGACTTAGGGTAAAAACGGCGGATTTTCCAGCAGTTGCCGTGGCCACCAGGTCCGATGGACCGACCCCAAATAACTCCTCTTCCTTTATACGGCAATACACCTTTGTGCCGTTTGGAATCTGCATCACCTGACCACTGTCGTGTCCATAACATCTTCTGGCAGATATGGACATCGCATTTACTCTTGATGCCAGAGTGCAAATATCCCTCTGTGCATCTCGCATATATAGAAATGCATCCTTTAAATGCTCTATAGTCAATAAAATACTGTCCCTGTCAAGGGTATCAATATTTTTAGTCAGGGAATCCGACCAAGCCACCCCAGCTCTGCACATCCAGGCTGAGTCGATCGCTGGTCGCAGTATAACACCAGTATGTGTGTATATACTTTTTATGATATTTTCCAGCCTCCTGTCAGCTGGTCCTTGAGGACGGCCCTATCTATAGACGGTACCGCCACTAGTTTTGATAAGCGTGTGAGCGCCTTATCCACCCTAAGGGGTGTTTCCCAACGCGCCCTAACTTCTGGCGGGAAAGGGTATACCGCCCATAATTTTCTATCGGGGGGAACCCACGCATCATCACACACTTTATTTAATTTATCTGATTCAGGAAAAACTACGGTAGTTTTTTCACATCCCACATAATACCCTCTTTTGTGGTACTTGTAGTATCAGAAATATGTAACACCTCCTTCATTGCCTTTAACGTGTGGCCCTAATAAGGAATACGTTTGTTTATTCACCGTCGACACTGGATTCAGTGTCCCTGTCTGTGTCTGTGTCGACCGACTAAAGTAAACGGGCGTTTTAAAACCCCTGACGGTGTTTTTGAGACGTCTGGACCGGTACTAATTGTTTGTCGGCCGTCTCATGTCGTCAACCGACCTTGCAGCGTGTTGACATTATCACGTAATTCCCTAAATAAGCCATCCATTCCGGTGTCGACTCCCTAGAGAGTGACATCACCATTACAGGCAATTGCTCCGCCTCCTCACCAACATCGTCCTCATACATGTCGACACACACGTACCGACACACAGCACACACACAGGGAATGCTCTGATAGAGGACAGGACCCACTAGCCCTTTGGAGAGACAGAGGGAGAGTTTACCAGCACACACCAAAAACGCTATAATTATATAGGGACAACCTTATATAAGTGTTTTCCCTTATAGCATCTTTTTTATATATTTCTAACGCCAAATTAGTGCCCCCCCTCTCTGTTTTAACCCTGTTTCTGTAGTGCAGTGCAGGGGAGAGCCTGGGAGCCTTCCCTCCAGCCTTTCTGTGAGGGAAAATGGCGCTGTGTGCTGAGGAGATAGGCCCCGCCCCTTTTTCGGCGGCCTCGTCTCCCGCTCTTAACGGATTCTGGCAGGGGTTAAATATCTCCATATAGCCTCCGGAGGCTATATGTGAGGTATTTTTAGCCAAAATAGGTATTCATTTGCCTCCCAGGGCGCCCCCCTCCCAGCGCCCTGCACCCTCAGTGACTGCCGTGTGAAGTGTGCTGAGAGGAAAATGGCGCACAGCTGCAGTGCTGTGCGCTACCTTTAGAAGACTGAGGAGTCTTCTGCCGCCGATTCTGGACCTCTTCTTACTTCAGCATCTGCAAGGGGGCCGGCGGCAAGGCTCCGGTGACCATCCAGGCTGTACCTGTGATCGTCCCTCTGGAGCTGATGTCCAGTAGCCAAGAAGCCAATCCATCCTGCACGCAGGTGAGTTCACTTCTTCTCCCCTAAGTCCCTCGTTGCAGTGATCCTGTTGCCAGCAGGACTCACTGTAAAATAAAAAACCTAAGCTAAACTTTTCTAAGCAGCTCTTTAGGAGAGCCACCTAGATTGCACCCTTCTCGGCCGGGCACAAAAATCTAACTGGCTTGGAGGAGGGTCATAGGGGGAGGAGCCAGTGCACACCACCTGATCGGAAAGCTTTACTTTTGTGCCCTGTCTCCTGCGGAGCCGCTATTCCCCATGGTCCTTTCAGGAACCCCAGCATCCACTAGGACGATAGAGAAATTGGATTCTCAGTTTAGACGGGAGATTTGTCATTCTGCCAGTGCAATAAACAATTGTATTCGCCCAAAAGTCTACATTTAATCTAGATGTTAAATAATTATCTATGCTTTTCAAAATTCAAGGCATAATTTATTCATACTGATTTTATGTTACACTAGTTCATGTTATTATACGGACTTCTTAGTGAATATATATATTTATTTATTTTCCACCATTGCTCGCTTCCACCCCACCATGTGTTTTTCCTGTAATGTTTACCTCCACTGATTGCACACCTTTCCATTGTGCCCTACATGCAGGGTACATCATACTACTACATAAGCATCAGTTTTCCCATATATGAACTTGGCCCTTGTATGGCTCACTTCCCATAGTGTAACCTTCAAAGAGCGCCCAACATGGCTGCCCCATATGGTACACTTGTGGATGGGATTAAAAATACATAGGCCTGATGGTTTTGATGGAACCCTACTCTGAACTGTAGGACTCTGAAATCACCCCCATTTTGTGTCATCTCTTCTAGGGGTGGACTATTCCACCCTGGGTAATCCTACGCTGAGCGCCCAAGATGGCTGCCGCCCCTGGTACCTTGTGAGGGTGAAATACACAACCCTTGGAAGTTATTACCCAAAATGCCTACACCAATCCTGCATTATGCTTTCTGTGTGCTTAAGGTTTTCTTTTATGTCTGTGTGGCTTATCTATTGTTGTATTACTCAAATCCTCTGTATCATGTGCATTGTTTTTGATATCTGCAAAGCGACTCGAGTCCTGTTGGAGAAAGAGCGCTATATAAATAAAATTATTATTATTATTATACTGGAAGAGCATTCCTGCATTATAAACACTGTTCCATACTACAATACACAAAACTGGGTGCACAGGGAACACAATATCCATCACTCTAGCATGCCTAATGGCTGTTGCTTTATGGGAAAGGGGTAGAGCTTATCAACAGAACTACGGCACCAACCTTTACAAAATAAAAGTAGGTAGAATATGAGGCATTTGGGGAACATTTCTCAGAATAGTACAGCTTTTATATATGCAGCGCATGTTTTATCACTATTTGGGAAATAATAAATTTACACAGTATGTGTTCCTCAGCTTTTTATTAAAATATGCTTTGATACTCTCCACCATTATGAAGCACTATCCTCTAAAGCTATGGTGCCAATTATGGGACTTTTTAGACACCCAAACAACTGTCACAATTTAATAGTGTTTGTGCCCACACACATCGCGCCCATACAGACAGTGGTTAGCATTCTAAAACGGCTAAACCCATCTAAACTCCCTGATTTGGGCATCCAAACTCCCGTTTTACACGCCACTAGACGGCACCCAAATTGCACAGTTTACACATCTTTTTCTCACACCTCAGGAGACTGCGTGATAAAATGTGTCCTCTGCAGCCGCTGAGCGCCCAAGCGGCAGAATAATTGAATTGCTGCCACTGGGTACCTTCTAGTGGCGGACGCACAAAAAAAAACATTTGAATTGGCTGTGTGTATAAAGTGTATATGAAACATAAATGTATTTTTGGGTTCCATCTACAAGATATACAAATATTCCAAAACAAGTAAAATCTGATAACCAAAATACATCTGGTCCCAATCATTTTGGATATGGGAGACTCAACATATATCTGTATGTATGTACAGTATACATATATAAATTCATGTATGAAACAATGTAGCTAGCACAACAAACATACAACTCACAAGCACAGTAAAAGCACAATGGAAAAAGAACACACAAACAAAGTACAGCTGTACACCACCCGCCTTGCAAGTGGAAAGGGGGAGGGGGATTGCATTCCCCTGACAATCACCTGTCACTGTCAGCTGCGATGACCTCAGTTCCACCCACTCGGTGAAAGTCTCCCAGTAATCTAAACAATATGTCTTTCACAACATGAGAACCAAACACAACTTGTGCTGTACTCGTCATAAATGAGCTTGCCAGGAGCCAACAAATTCTCAACAACTTTCTACATATCACCAAACTGGTTCAATCGAATCGAAGCCAGCCACTCAAAGGTAACCCCTGCACCCCAATGTTCAACTGCTTCCACTCTCCCCACCTCATTTACCGTCGCAGTTATCTAGGCTGAATGTTAAGACAAAACAAATAACACCCTTTTGATAATTCAAAACAGGTAACTGCAAAACTGCATTAAGTGTGTGGGGGGGGGGGGTTTGTGTCCAAAGCAAGGGGCTACATTTGAGAATCTGCTAATATATTCAATAGCTGAAACAATTAGGGGTAGATTCAATTAGCTGCGAGGCTCAATCGAAAACTCATGCACTAATAGCAGCTGGATATCTGAAAGAAAAATCTTGGTTGTGTCTGCTCCACTCCTAAATAAGTGCCAGCAAAAACCAAGCAAGATTTTCCTAAGGTATTAACCCATTATATGCGCAGCTGCAGTTCACGCTTAATTGAACCTGCCCCTTAAACATTAATCATCAAGAAAACTGCATGAAGACATTACACACATCACTATGCAGCTTTATATATCACATTGTAGCCTGAAATTCTCTCTCAGTTGTTAGAACTCAGTAGCTGCATAACAGAGCCTACATATGAACATTTCTGCACAAACAACGTGAGATCACGCCATTTTACCTCCCAGCAGTCCTGGTTTAGTGGCCTTTCAGATTTTTCTTATTTATTAACAGCCTAAATTTAGCACCATCTGCCACTGTGTCAACTAACAGGCCTGAGCCTGCCACTGAAGATACAGATGAGGTTTTATTTTGTATGTGACATTTGGTTTTATTTTGTATGTGACATTTGATCCACAAAAGACATGTTCAGCAGCCTGCTCCCTTGATTTACCTCACCTACTGATTTACCAGTCTAAGTATAACTGAGGGCAAACTGCAATAAATAAATGTGAAAAACATCCACAGCTAACTAGGCCTGCTAGTGATAAGTAAAGGGCCCCATACACTACTGCGACATGTCAGACGGACATGTCACAGGCGATCACCCCTGGCAGCTTCCCAGGTGGCAGGATCGCCCACAATACATCATAAGCTGTCCTTTTGTATATGATGTATCTTGGGTGATCCTGGGCGATCCCAGCCACACCTGCGGGGTCGGACCAGATTGAATGTGCATCACATTCAATATGGAGGATCCGATGCTCACGGGAACGCGGGTCGGATCAGAAACGCCTCCAAAATGCCTGATTTCATCCGATATATATCAGGCCGAATGCCCGAAATCGGATGGAAATCGGGCATTATCGATCTAGTGTATGGGGCCCTTAAGTCGAGAGCCTGACGCTCATGACGGTCGCCCAAAAACATACATACTGCTATTATTACAGTATGTTGGATATGTACCATGAATCTATACCTTACAATCAATAGCAAAAAATACTGAAATTCATTTGGAGACCATTTTTTGGAGGCTGAACCAGAAAGTAAATATCGGGGGGGGGGGAAGAAAAGAGACTTGCAGTATGAATGATAATGAGCTTCAGTTTTCAGTTGAGTTTTAGAGAAGTAGATGGATTCCCTTAGGAACAGTACAAGCCTTCACACTGATATCACTTTAACAAATAGTGTTCATTATATCATTCATCCTGTCTTCAAGGAATAATTATCACTACAGGAAACAGATGTTGCTTTGCAGACCTCACCAAATCATGCGTGCCACAGACATCCAAAAGAATAACTTCTAAATGGCAGAATGGGGCAGATGTGTTAAACCTGGAGAAGGGATAAAGAAGTGATAAAGTGATAAGTGCAAGGTGATAATGCACCAACCTATCCGCTCCTGTCATTTTTCAAATCTGCAATGATTGGCTGGTGCGTTATCTTGCACTTATCACTGCTTTATCACTTCTTTATCCCTTCTCCAGGTTAATACATATGCCCCATTGTTTGAAAGAGGGGACTCCCCTTTTTCAAATGAGGGTGCCCCTGAGTGGGTATCTTCAAGGATGGGGACAATCTGGCATGTTATGTGTCCTCCTCCATCTACTGGATAACTAGTATTTCTGCATCGTCCATAAACCCACTGCAGGTTGCGCTGATGCCGGTTAGAAACCAGTGAGTAGGGAACAGTTTGTAACACCACAGACTGTGGACATTAGCCATGCTAGGAGAGCATGGCATGTTTGGTTGCACACCACTGCAGCGTAGTAACTATTGAGCAATATAAACAGGTCATTTCACGCTCGCACCCATTACTTTAGTCGGGTTTAGTTGCATTGCGTGCCTAAACCCGAGTGAAAGGGGTGCGATCAGCGTGATAAGTGGGGGCATTTTAATATTGCTCAGCGATCTCCCATCACTTTAGGCAGGAAATTAGGGGTGCAATAACATTTGAATCCCCCCCCTATAATTGAAGCAGCACTCAATGTATAAACGGCGGCAAGTCCACCAGACGTGGTGTATACACTAACAGCAGCATTGATCTGGGCCAGGCCAGATGTTGATTTCATATTTCAATAGCTTTTTATATTTACAACGGACCTATGATTTTAGCATCCTTTGTAAGTACTAGGTGACCATGATATGTAGCTTTTGTGAGCTTTATGCACTTTGTAAACAGCTAGTGCGTCAGCTATGAGGAAACCCAGATTATAGCTGTATGAATATATATCGGATGTTTTTTTTACTGACACACAAGTCTGTTTCCAAAACACAGAACAAAGCTGACTACACATCTCAATTTGTATTGCGTATAAAAACCTTTTATTGTTGTTTTTTTATGATAGTTATTTCTGTACGATCACATCAATATACAAATTTAAGTACATTAATGAAAAAGGTTGTTTCAGACGCATAACAAACGTTTAAGGAACAGAAAACCTACTTGTTCTCTGCAGAAACCTTTGTTTTTTGCTATGAAATTCCCTTGAATCTCTTCTAGAATATAACTGCATGTACCACAGCTGCCTGTTATATACGCCGATATTGCGTACACTGCCAGTGCTCACATTTCCTGCCTTTAATAAGCTATCTTGGCTCAAGCAAAGAAAAAGAAAGGACTGCTGACGTCAGCAAGACCAGCACAAACACTACAGTGAGTGCTGTGGTTTATTAGTCAAGCTCTTTGGTTCCCTTTTGTGAAGGATGCTAGGGTAAAGCCAACTGCATTGCACCAATGAAAGCTAACATTACAACATACACACAAACAGAAATCACAGACCTGGGGTCTATGAGTAACACTCACACTATTAGAGTGAATTAGCAGCACTGAGAAAAACCACAACACTTTATTCACTAGAAAATGGTTGCAAGGCTTGTACATAAAAATCATTCTGTTCCTGCTGGAGCCTTACTGCAGGCTGCATACATCTCTAGCGCCTACCAGACGCGATAAATACTACAGAACGGGGGTAATTCCAAGTTGATCGCAGCAGGATTTTTGTTAGCAATTGGGCAAAACCATGTGCACTGCAGGGGAGGCAGATATAACATGTGCAGAGAGAGTTAGATTTGGGTGGGGTGTGTTCAATCTGCAATCTAATTTGCAGTGTAAAGATAAAGCAGACAGTATTTACCCTGCACAGAAATAAAATAACCCATCCAAATCTAACTCTCTCTACACATGTTATATCTGCCCCACCTGCAGTGCACATGGTTTTGCCCAATTGCTACCAAAAATCCTGCTGCGATCAACTTGGAATTACCCCCAACAAACATTCAGCATTTCATCTTTATCCCTATACCTTCCTAGGATGAAGAAACGGTATCCGTTCTCCAGGTTGACAATGTCAAGGTCGACATGAGTTTTTCACATTTATTTTTATTTTTTGAACTTTATCATGCTTTACGATCCACATGGACTACAATTGGGAACGGTGACCCGTGCCGAGCGCAGCAAGTCAAGCGAGGGGACACAGTGCACTAATTGGGGTTCTCGGTCACTCTACAGAGAGAACAAAAAAAAAAACCCTATAAAAAACTCGTCGACCTTCTGTCATGTCAACCTAGAGACCCTGTCGACCTAGAAATCATGTCGACCTATTTACTGTCGACCAATAGTGGTTGACCTGGACACTAAGTGTGGTCGACACTATGTTCCACACCCGATAATACAGTGCATGCAAAATAAAACTAAATGTAACATTCTCATACGTGATACAAACAAAAACAACCAGTATTTTGACATACACAAACCTTGCAATGCCAGAGATTAAATGAACACCACCTCTCCTTGCAATTATTTCCACTCTACCTCCAAGCTTTTGCATTGCTGCTCCCTACCACTGGATCTCTCTCTCTCCTACCCCCCCCCCCCCCCTCCCCCCCATTAGGCTCTCCACTTGTCTATAAAGCTTCAAATGGGCTCTCAGGACCCACTTCTTTATCAATGCCTTCCAGCTCTCATCCCATTGCACTGTGCTCCTAGCTTACTGTCGCTCCCCTCTGTGTCACCCTTGTCTGCCTGACACTCTCCATTAGATTTCCTTTTCTCACTTACACCATTTATTAACCCCGCCCACAATTTGCACAAAACACTTTGGTTCTGCTGCCTGCTGCTGCTACGGTAATTATGTTTATAAACCATGTCCTGCAATGTTTTGTACTGTTCAGACGGTTTCTGTACTTGGTAAGGTGCTGCGGACACCTTGTGGCACAATATAAATAAAGCTGATTAACAACAACAGAAACAATAACATATATTTTAGGGGGGCATCCAATTAGCTGTGATAATGTTATCGCAGCTAGAGTTACCACACCTATCTCCCGAAATAACATCTTATCGCACCCTCCGCCCGCGCTCCTGTTTTTCGCACCTATCCTATTCCAAAATGGTGAAAACGGGATTTGTGCGATGATTCTTGCCAACAAAACCAGAGATATAATATAGAGGTGTGTGTGTATATATGGTGAAAACGGGATTTGTGCGATGATTCTAGCCAACAAAACCAGAGATATAATATAGAGGTGTGTATATATATATATATATATATATATATATATATAAATTATAGAAGTCTACTAGTGACCATAATAAAACTATTTGGTGTAATTTAATGGCGTAAAATGGCTGTTAAATTCATTTTTTTTTTAAATTGTGAAAAAATTATAGAAAGCAAATTCTTTCAACAAAATAAGTGATCCTATTAAATTTGGGGTGCATAACAATGGGTATTAGTATATATTTGGGTCATTTTAGGGGACTTTAAAAAAAAAAAAAAAAAAAAGGACCGATTACTCCCACATGCAAGTCTAAAAACACTTGTCCCACTCATAAAGCACCCCAATATACCTGTCCCATACCTTGTACATCCATTTCCATCACTTTACATTTTTTGACCCCCAAAAATTATTGGCCAATCAAAAATTAAGAACATCTTAGTGCCCATTTAGTCATCCAGCAAGATGTCCCATGGGTTCTGAATCAAGTCCCCATATTTTAAAACTTAAAATAGGGACTCTGCACTACTTATCACCTGCTCAGAGATGGTGAAGAGAAATTTGCAATAAACCCTATGGAGACTTTTTACTGATAACTTGGTATCCAATTAGCTGCAAAAAGTTATTACAAATGCAATCAAAAGCCCCATTTTTATAGCAAATTATCTTGTTATCGTGACTCATTGGATACTCCCCTTATTTGCACATTAGATTAGCTCCTACACTAGCAAACTATTTATCCCACTGTGAAAGTGATCCCTAACCAAATGATGGACTATATTATGTTGTTCATCTGATGCAGGAATACAGGTTTATAGGGTCAAACTTTCCAACGCCCACATTTTTCCTGCAATATTGGAAGAGCTCAAACTCGCCAGAACATAAACTTCCATTCTAATATTCTTATTGTGTCCAGAAGACGTTGGGGAATTCCCTTTGTATGAAGCCAAATTTAAGAAACAGCAGTGGAAGGATTTCCTTTTAGGAAACAATGTGTGCCGACAGCCATGACAGACTGATGGAAAACCTGTGTCTCCTGCATGAAGGATTGAAATATCATCACCTTCTACAGTGAAAAAATGCTGAACCATTAGCCATCAAACAGCCATTGTTGTTACAGAGTGGAAATATAGGAAATCAGTGCATGCATACAGACAGAGAGGTATATAGCTAGATGTAGAGAACAAACATTTTTCAATAATAAAAAAATATAAATATATTTTTTCTACTAAAACGAGATTGTAAAAACAGAATGATTACTGACAAGTCGGAGTTATGCTGGGTACACACTGGCAGATACACTGGCCAATTAATTGATCGGACAATATATCTTTAGCTTATCTACAGGTGTGTACAAGCAATATGTCTGTGAAAGACGTCTTTCACAGATATACTGCATTTGCTACACAGCACAGCAGATGGCTAATATATCTGCAGATATAATGGTTCATCTCTCTGTGTAGAGCCCAGTACACATTGTTCAATCTCCCCTGATGCCGATATTGGCAGAGGAGGAGACCCCGGGGGGGGCTGGGGGGCGGCATCGGCAAGTGCACACACACTTGCCGATACGGCCGGGTAAGGCAGCGACGGGAGGGGTGGAGCATCAGCCATGCTGGCTATCGTTAAAGAGGACCTCCCTCGTCTGTATATGTTCTGACGAGGGAGGAGGTCGTTAAAGGTGTGCGGGAGCGCGCATCGTTACACACTTGCCGATGCCAGCAGTGATGAATGGTGTGGGGGGGGTTTGGCAGTGGCCATGCTGTATTCGGCAGCATGGCACCGCTAACGACAGCCCCAGATCTTGTTGCATGTTCAAAAGGATCTGGGGCGGTCGTTAGCGACCCTCGGGTGTGCACATCGCTGTCGGTTTCAGGTATACACATGGAAAGATGTACACAATGTGTTGTTCCAAATGATCAGGGACACCCACATTGTGGCTCTAATCGTTCCGTGTGTACCCACCTTTAGACTGTAAACTCCAGGGACTAATGCAAATTACTCATCTTTACTGTAAAAAGCTGCTTGTGAGTATTATTTAAATCAACAATAATCATCTTATTTCGGGATCGGTATGGTAACCCGGCGTATGGGATGACAGCTGTCACTATACCGACAGCGGCATCCTGTTCGCCAGAACGCCAGCAGCGGGGCAAGTGCATCAAGGCCCCATGTGGGCTCGCTGCGCTTGCCACGCTGCGGGCATGGGGGCTCGCTCTGCACGCCACAGATTCTATTCTCCTTCCATGGGTGTCATGGGCAAATCACCTACCTCGCCGGCAGCATTGTACCCCTGTTAGGATTTTGGCGGCGCTATTGCGACTGTCAAGCATTTTAAACGCATACCCTTATTTCATCTTGTGGTTCCTAGGTTTTAATAACACGTTCCTGAGGTTTTTATTGCTGCTCACCCAATGAAATCTGCAAATCAGCATGTCATTTGTCATCAATAATGAGAACATCTGATGTGCAGAAATACCATTGACTTTCTTGGTGTCTGGTGGATGTAACTACAACCATGCACACTGACCACTAGTGCACCTACTAGCACAAATACCAAAAATATGCCTTTTTTTTTTAGTACAAGCAGCAGTCATATTTCTAAGCCTATTATTTAAAAAAAAAATAAAAAAAATAATTCAATTTTAGTATAATTTTATTCAAGTATTTTTTAAGGTTCTAAGAACAGCCATATTTTCTCGACAATGGAGTCAGCAATATCACGTCTGTCTGGTAACCAGTAGGCATGGCGTTTGGCCATGAGCTGTATATGCTGCATCAGGCAGGGTTTCCGGGGTTGCTAGGTAACTGGAAACTGAACTGCTGCAGTAGTATTAAACATGGCACAGTGGGGAGAATGGATTAACTGTGTTACGTGCACAGTGTTTCATATAACAAAGACAGATATAACAAATAATACCTTGACATTTTTTTGCAGATTCAAAAAAGAAAGACTCCAAAATAAACAACCCCACACACCCCATTTTCAGGGGGTAACATTTAAAATGATGCATTTCACCTTATACTGCTGCCCACGTGAACACCTAAATCGCACAAGTACCAAGATCAATGGTTTATATTCTTGCATGACTGTTATGAACGCGCTATTGCGTTGATGTAAAGTCTGCAAAGAGCTTGCCTGAAATAGGAACAAAGGATAACACCACCCTAAAGCCGAATTAGGGGTATATTCAATTGAAGTCGGATCCATTCCGACATTCATTTGTCGGAATGGGTCCGACTTGGGCTATTCAATGCCATCTCAATTCAACTGTTAAAGTCGGATTGAGATGCAGGAGGAGAGCCACAGGCAGACTGGGGAGAACAGCGCTACAACAGCGGATTTATATAGCCGCTGCGGTAGCGCTGCTCTCCTCAGTCTGCCCACGGCTCTCCCCCCCTCCCCGTCTCTCTGCCTCACAGTCTCTACATCCCACCGCTCCCCATGCCCGCATCACAGCCGCCGCACACGGCAGCGTCCACCCGGGTGGACGCTGCTGTGAGCGGCGGCAGTGACATCCCCCAGCACTGCTCTCCCCGTCTGCCCGCGGCTCCGTCGCTGCTCTCCCCCAGTCTCCCGTCTGGCTCTCCCCGATTCCGGCGCTGCTCTCCCCCCGTCTCTAGCACTGCTCTCCCCCCCCCCGTCTGGCTGCCCGCAGCTCTCCCTTGTCTCACGGCGACTCTCCTCCACTAAGGTCCCTCATCTCAGTCCGACATTTATTTATATCGGACTGATATGGTCGGAAACGGGCCAAATCCTGTCGAATTTGGTCCCGTTTCCCTCAAAAGTACGTGAATCGGCAGCTATACCGCCGATTCACGTAATATTCGACAAGTCAAATTCCCTAACATGTTGAATAGCTGGGATTGAATAGGTTGAATCACGATTTGACCTTAAAAAATCAAAAACTGACGTCTTTTCGACAGACGGCAGCTTTCGACGCTAATTGAATATACCCCTTGGATGGAGTTCAAGAAGATTTAATGGAAAGCTGGAACATCCATTAGGCAACCAAGACTCCTGTGGAGACCGATGGGACAGGTTTATTTATACATGTTCGTATGCTGTACTGGAAGAAGGCCCAAACCAGTATCTTGCATAGGGCTAGCTACAACACTTTAACCTGCCCTTCCCTGTACTTGCCACTCCCTGTCTGTGGTTTGATTGCAATACTTGTACTTATGCTATGGACTGTTCACTGCAATATTGCGAATTGTATTTATGCTGTGTGCTTTATTGGTTTTATGTTACCTCTTGTACAGAGCTGCAATACACCTTGTGGGGCCTGACAAATAAAAGATAATAATAGCCAGAAAAACAGAACGGGAACATTATGTTGCAGCTAAAAATAAGAATTTACTTACCGATAATTCTATTTCTCGGAGTCCGTAGTGGATGCTGGGGTTCCTGAAAGGACCATGGGGAATAGCGGCTCCGCAGGAGACAGGGCACAAAAAAGTAAAGCTTTTACCAGATCAGGTGGTGTGCACTGGCTCCTCCCCCTATGACCCTCCTCCAGACTCCAGTTAGGTACTGTGCCCGGACGAGCGTACACAATAAGGGAGGCAATTTGAATCCCGGGTAAGACTCATACCAGCCACACCAATCACACCGTACAACTTGTGATCTAAACCCAGTTAACAGTATGATAACAGAAAGAGCCTCTTAAAGATGGCTCCTTAACAATATAACCCGAATTTGTTAACAATAACTATGTACAGTATTGCAGATAATCCGCACTTGGGATGGGCGCCCAGCATCCACTACGGACTCCGAGAAATAGAATTATCGGTAAGTAAATTCTTATTTTCTCTATCGTCCTAAGTGGATGCTGGGGTTCCTGAAAGGACCATGGGGATTATACCAAAGCTCCCAAACGGGCGGGAGAGTGCGGATGACTCTGCAGCACCGAATGAGAGAATTCCAAGTCCTCTTTTGCCAGGGTATCAAATTTGTAGAATTTTACAAACGTGTTTTCCCCCGACCACGTAGCTGCTCGACAGAATTGTAATGCCGAGACCCCTCGGGCAGCCGCCCAAGATGAGCCCACCTTCCTTGTGGAATGGGCCTTAACAGATTTAGGCTGTGGCAGGCCTGCCACAGAATGAGCAAGTTGAATTGTGTTACAAATCCAACGAGCAATCGTCTGCTTAGAAGCAGGGGCACCCAACTTGTTGGGTGCATATAGTATCAACAGCGAGTCAGATTTTCTGACTTCAGCCGTCCTTGAAATGTATATTTTTAAGGCTCTGACAACGTCCAACAACTTGGAGTCCTCCAAGTCGCCAGTGGCCGCAGGCACCACAATAGGTTGGTTCAGGTGAAACGCTGATACCACCTTAGGGAGAAAATGCGGACGAGTCCTCAGTTCTGCCCTATCCGAATGGAAGATTAGATAAGGGCTTTTATAAGATAAAGCCGCCAATTTAGATACTCTCCTGGCGGAAGCCAGGGCCAGTAACATAGTCACTTTCCATGTGAGATATTTAAAATCCACCTTTTTCAATGGTTCAAACCAATGGGATTTGAGGAAATCTAAAACTACTTTTAGATCCCACGGTGCCACCGGAGGCACCACAGGAGGCTGTATATGCAGTACTCCTTTAACAAAAGTCTGTACCTCAGGAACTGAGGCCAATTCTTTTTGGAAGAATATTGACAGGGCCGAAATTTGAACCTTAATAGATCTCAATTTGAGACCCATAGACAATCCTGATTGTAGGAAATGTAGGAAACGACCCAGTTGAAATTCCTCCGTCGGAACACTCCGATCCTCGCACCACGCGACATATTTTCGCCAAATGCGGTGATAATGTTTCGCGGTGACTTCCTTCCTTGCCTTAATCAAGGTAGGAATGACTTCTTCTGGAATGCCTTTCCCTTTTAGGATCTGGCGTTCAACCGCCATGCCGTCAAACGCAGCCGCGGTAAGTTTTGAAAGAGACAGGGACCCTGTTGTAGCAGGTCCCTTCTCAGAAGTAGAGGGCACGGGTCGTCCGTGACCAACTCTTGAAGTTCCGGGTACCAAGTCCTTCTTGGCCAATCCGGAGCCACTAGTATTGTTCTTACTCCTCCTCACCGTATAATCTTCAATACCTTTGGTATGAGAGGCAGAGGAGGAAACACATATACTGATTTGTACACCCAAGGTGTTACCAGTGCGTCCACAGCTATTGCCTGTGGATCTCTTGACCTGGCGCAATACTTGTCCAGTTTCTTGTTGAGGCGAGACGCCATCATGTCTACCATTGGTCTTTCCCAACAGTTTATTAGCATGTGGAAGACTTCTGGATGAAGACCCCCCTCTCCCGGGTGAATATCGTGTCTGCTGAGGAAGTCTGCTTCCCAGTTGTCCACGCCCGGGAAGAACACTGCTGACAGTGCTATTACGTGATTCTCCGCCCAGCGAAGAATCTTGGCAGCTTCTGCCATTGCACTCCTGCTTCTTGTGCCGCCCTGTCTGTTTACATGGGCGACCGCCGTGATGTTGTCCGACTGAATCAACACCGGTTTTCCTTGCAGGAGTGGTTCCGCCTGGCTTAGAGCATTTTAGATTGCTCTTAGTACCAGAATGTTTATGTGAAGAGACTTTTCCAGGTTCGTCCATACCCCCTGGAAGTTTCTTCCTTGTGTGACTGCTCCCCAACCTCTCAGGCTGGCGTCCGTGGTCACCAGGATCAAATCCTGTATGCCGAATCTGCGGCCCTCCAATAGATGAGCCTTTTGCAACCACCACAGAAGATATACCCTTGTCCTTGGCGACAGGGTTATTCGCAGGTGCATCTGAGGATGCGACCCTGACCATTTGTCCAACAGATCCCTTTGGAAAATTCTTGCATGGAATCTGCCGAATGGAATTGCTTCGTAAAAAGCCACCATTTTTCCCAGGACTCTTGTGCATTGATGTACAGACACCTTTCCTGGTTTTAGGAGGTTCCTGACAGGTCGGAAAACTCCTTGGCTTTTTCCTCGGGAAGAAAAACCTTTTTCTGAACCGTGTCCAGAATCATCCCTAGGAACAGCAGACGTATCGTCGGAAAACAGCTGCGATTCTTGGAATATTTAGAATCCAGTCGTGCCGTCGAAGAACTACTTTAGATAGTGCTCTTCCGACCTCCAACTGTTCTCTGGAACTTGCCCTTTTTAGGTCGTGCAAGTAAGGGATAATTTAGATGCCTTTTTTCTTTGAAGAAACATCTTTTCGGCCATTACCTTGGTAAAAAGGCCCGGGGTGCCGTGGATAATTCAAACGGCATCGTCTGAAACTGATATTGACAGTTCTGTACCACGAACCAGAGGTACCCTTGATGAGAAGGACAAAATTTGGACATGGAGGTAATCCTTGATGTCCAGGGACACCATATAGTCCCCTTTTTTCCGGTTCGCTATCACTGCTCTGAGTGACTTTATCTCGATTTGAACCTTTTATGTAAGTGTTCAAAACATTTTAGATTTAGACTATGTGTCACCAAGCCGTCTGGCTTCAGTACCACAATATAGTGTGGAAAAATAATACCCTTTTCCTTGTCGTAGGAGGGGTACTTTGATTATCACCTGCTGGATATACCGCTTGTGAATTGTTTCCAATGCTGCCTCCCTGTCGGAGGGAGCCGTTGGTAAAGCAGACTTCAGGAACCTGCGAGGAGAAGATGTCTCGACTCTCCAATCTTTACCCCTGGGATAATACTCGTACGATCTAGGGGTCAACTTGCGAGTGATCCCACTGCGCCCTGAGACTCTTGAGACTACCCCCCCACCTTGAGTCCGCTTGCACGGCCCCAGCGTCATGCTGAGGACTTGGCAGACGCGGTGGAGGGCTTCTTTTCCTGGGAAAGGGCTGCCTGCTGCAGTCTACTTCCCTTACCTCTATGTCTGGGCAGATATGACTGGCCTTTTGCCTGCATGCCCTCATGGGAAAGGAAAGATTGAGGCTGAAAAGACGGTGTCTTTTTTAGCTGAGATGTAACTTGGGGTAAAAAAGGTTGGATTTCCCAGCTGTTGCTGTGGTCCCCAGGTCCGATGGACCGACCCCCAAATAACTCCTTCCCTTTATACAGCAATACTTCCATCTGCCGTATGGGATCTGTATCACCTGACCACTGTCGTGTCCCTGACATCTTCTGGGAGATATGGACAACGCACTTATCTTGATGCCAGAGAGCAAATATCCCTCTGTGCATCTCACATACATATATATAGAATGCATCCTATTAAATGCTCTACATGAATAAAATATTTTCAGTCAGGGAATCCGACCAAGCCAACCCAGCACTGCATCTCCAGGCTGATGGCGATCGCTGGTCGCAGTATAACCACCGTATGTGTGTATATACTTTTTAGGATATTTTTCCAGCTTCCTATCAGCTGGCTCCTTGAGGGCGGCCGTATCTGGAGACGGTAACGCCACTTGATAAGCGTGTGAGCGCCTTATCACCCTAAGGGGTGTTTCCCAACGTACCCTAATTTCTGGCGGGAAAGGGTATAACGCCAATATTTGCTATCGGGGTAACCCTACGCATCATCACACACTTCATTTTATTTTATCTGATTCAGGAAAAACTACAGGTAGTTTTTTCCACTCCCACATAATACCCTTTCTTGTGGTACTTGTAGTATCAGAAACACGTAACACCTCCTTCATTGCCCTTAACGTGTGGCCCTAATGAGAAATACGTTTGTTTATTCACCGTCGACACTGTATTCAGTGTCCGTGTCTGTGTCTGTGTCGACCGACTGAGGTAAATGGGCGTTTTTAAAACCCCTGACGGTGTTTCTGAGCCGCCTGGACCGGTCCTAATAGATTGTCGGCCGTCTCATGTCGTCAACCGACCTTGCAGCGTGTTGACATTCTCACGTAATTCTCTAAATAAGCCATCCATTCCGGTGTCGACTCCCTAGAGAGTGACATCACCATTACAGGCAATTTCTCCGCCTCCTCACCAACATCGTCCTCATACATGTCGACACACACGTGCCGACACACAGCACACACACCGGGAATGCTCTGACAGAGGACAGGACCCACTAGCCCTTTGGGGAGACAGAGGGAGAGTCTGCCAGCACACACCAAAAACGCTATAATTATATAGGGACAACCTTATATAAGTGTTTCTCCCTTATAGCATCTTTTATATATATACAATATCGCCAAAATCAGTGCCCCCCCTCTCTGTTTTAACCCTGTTTCTGTAGTGCAGTGCAGGGGAGAGCCTGGGAGCCTTCTCTCCAGCTTTTCTGTGAGAGAAAATGGCGCTGTGTGCTGAGGAGATAGGCCCCGCCCCTTTTACGGCGGGCTCGTCTCCCGCTATTTTTGAAGTTAGGCAGGGGTTAAATATCTCCATATAGCCTCTGTGGGCTATATGTGAGGTATTTTTTGCCTCTAATAAGGTTTTTATTTGCCTCTCAGAGCGCCCCCCCCAGCGCTCTGCACCCTCAGTGACTGTTGTGTGAAGTGTGCTGAGAGGAAAATGGCGCACAGCTGCAGTGCTGTGCGCTACCTTTATGAAGACTCAGGAGTCTTCAGCCGCCGATTTTGGACCTCTTCTCTCTTCAGCGTCTGCAAGGGGGCCGGCGGCGCGGCTCCGGTGACCATCCAGGCTGTACCTGTGATCGTCCCTCTGGAGCTAGTGTCCAGTAGCCAAGCAGCAAATCCACTCTGCACGCAGGTGAGTTCACTACTTCTCCCCTAAGTCCCTCGTTGCAGTGATCCTGTTGCCAGCAGGACTCACTGTAAAGTAAAAAACCTAAGCTAAACTTTCTCTAAGCAGCTCTTTAGGAGAGCCACCTAGATTGCACCCTTCTCGTTCGGGCACAAAATCTAACTGGAGTCTGGAGGAGGGTCATAGGGGGAGGAGCCAGTGCACACCACCTGATCTGGTAAAAGCTTTACTTTTTTGTGCCCTGTCTCCTGCGGAGCCGCTATTCCCCATGGTCCTTTCAGGAACCCCAGCATCCACTTAGGACGATAGAGAAATAGGTCATATTGACATGTATGCTGTTGCAAAGTGTGGTGAAGAGTTAGTCAAAGTACAAGGTTACATCACTGCATACAGGATTAGCATGGAAATATGACCGCAAGAAAATGTTGTGAGTTTTTTTGCTTCCACGTGAACAGAGTTCACAGCTGGAAAAGGCATCCTATTTAAAATGTAAACTCTATGAAGTCAAAACTTTGCCTCCAACCACAATGCGCAGGTGTTGCACTATGGGGGTAATTCAGATCTGATTGCTGCTGTGCATTTTTGCACAGCTGGCGATCAGATCTGAACTGCGCATGCGCCAGAGCCGCACTGCGCTGGCGCATCGCACACCAGCAAAAGGCATCGTTGCCTAGCGACGGGATGGTGTGAAAAATCCAAACGCACAGGTGTTCGCAAGGAGATTGACAGGAAGAGGCCGTTTGGGGATGGCACTTGACAGTTTACCCGGAGTGTCCGGAAAAACGCAGGCAGGAACAAGCATTTGAAGAGAGGGTGTCTGACGTCAGCTCCAGCCCCGATCAGCAGGATTCCATCACACACGAAGAGTAAGTTCTGGGCTGCACAGAGACTACTCAAATTGATTTTTGTGCAGCTCTGCAAAAGAAGCGAAAGCACACTTGCACAGCGCATTTCCCCTCCCCCTGTAGGTGGCGACTATCTGATCGCAGGGCAGCAAAAAACGCAGCCCAGCGATCAGATCTGAATTAGGCCCTATGTCTGATTCTGCTGTCATCTGGCTGCTTCTTTGCTACGTCACATTATCAAGAGCAAACAATGCAAATAGAAATACATAATTTGGTGATTCATTCACATCTATTACAATTTGTTTACCTGGATTAGTGAGCTGCTGTGCAAGAAAGTCTGCAACACAGGTGGGTAGCATGATGATGCAGTGGTTAGCACTGCTGTCTTACAGTGCCGAGGTCATAAGTTCTACCTCTGAATACAGCTCTATATGTAGGGGCTCCAAGTTCCTCACACACTCCAAACACATACTACTGACTGCGGAAGAATCACCGTAAAGCAGTGTGTAATATGGTGGGTTACATAAACTATAATCAATTTTAGAAAAAACATGCCGCTTTCAGGGCTCAGAAATAGTCTCTACACAATTCTTATAATTTTATTTTTTTTACACTTTTCATTATATGTCAAACTCATAAAGCTGCAGAAGTATTTATCATTTAGTTAAACATTATTTACACTCACAAATACAGGTTGAGTATCACATTTTTGGTTCCCCTACTGAGATAATGACACATATATATGTATATTATATATCTATATAATATATCTATATATACACATAATATATAAACGTCATTATCTCAGTAGGGGACCCAAAAATGTGGGATTTTGAATTTTGGATAAGAGATACTCAACCTGTATTCTTACGGGGAATACTTGGCCATTCACATCAGCATACCACTAGAACACACACACACACACACACACACACACACACACACACACACACACACTAGGAACAGGGGCATAGCTAGAACTTTGTGGGCCCTATAGCAACATTTTGAATGGGCCCCCATCCCAATGCTTCTAGAGAGACACTTCTCAGCAGCAGTTGTTCATTGTATGCCCTATAATAGCGCCCTAGTTCATTTTCTGAACCGTAGTAGAGCCTTATTTAATATCATGCCCCATAGTAGTGCCCTAGTTTCTTTTATGAATCGCAGTAGTGCTTAAGTTCACCCTATGTCACATTTCAGAGCTGCCAGTACACATTATGCCGCACAGTACCCCCAATTCACATTATGATGAATAGTGCTCCCCATTCATATTGTGCCTCATATTGTGCCCAAATTCATATTATATAACATTAAAATGCCCTCCAGTTCATTTTATACCACACTACAATAAGCAGGTCCATGGGCATACCTAGAGATATTGCAGGCCCCAAGGAAAAAGTATGAAAGGACCCCTAAGTACCACCCAATGGCGAAAAATGTATATAACACATGTAGCTTTGAGAGGGAAGGTTGGCCCCTCTCAGCTCTAGGCCCCATAGCAGCTGCACTTCCTGCACCCATGGCAGCTACGCCCTTGACTAGGAAACTGGAGTACCCAGGGGAAACCCAGGCAAGCACAGGAAGAATATACAAACTCCAAACAGTTAGGGAATCAAATCCATGACCGCAGTACTGACCACTACACAAACCATGCAGATTTAAATAATATGCTACCAGTATTCAATCCCCACACACACATGGATCGTAATACTAATTTTATTAGAAGAAAATTGGGGGTATTAAAAGAAAAAAAACAAAGCTGAGCAAAATAGTTTACATTTACAGGTTATACACAACAATTACGCAACACTAAACTCACTACAGACATTAAAAGACACAGAAAACTTCCACAGCTGTAAATGCATTTCCTGTTGGGAACAGAGCTCTCTCTCTCTCTCTCTCTCTCTCTCTCTACGTGACATTACTGAGGCGAACATGTGGCAGAGAAGCATTATGAATTTGTGGCCTGGGAGAGACTATAAATGGGAATTCTTAGATCCGGTTGCTAAGTAACAGGCACACTGTCAGGTTCTGTATTCCGGCTCCACAACAGATGTCTGCAAAGGAGGGGGGAAAAAAATAATCATCTTGATTCTGTAAATGTGTAACAGCAGGCACAGGAAGAGAACTTGTCGGGAGACACATTTGCATTGTGAAAATAGGACACACAACAATCAGTTGTCTCTATTTCAGCTGCTGTTGTCAATTACAGTTAAACAGACGCTTTTTCTTTTTGCCTCCACCTTCGGGATGTAATTATCCAGGTGCTTTGAAATTAATCAAGCCATGCAAATTCATGTTTTCCTATGCACGGATAGCCACGTTACCAGAATATGGGTATCTTGGATCAAAATGCATTGCTTCACTACCAAAAAAGCTATGCATTGATCAGAACTGTAATTTACTAAAAAAGTACATTAATTAAATATTACACAACGCTACAAACCGTTTCACTGCAATAATTATTAACTCTGCAAACGACGCATCAAACAGCAAACAGGAGTGCTTTCCGATAATACAGGTATTACAAAGCAAAAACATACCTGGGTTGGCTCAGAGCATGGCAAATGAAAACCATGCCTGATTTGCATTGCCAGTATCTTTACCTTGTATTTTCCCATTTACATTTACGCTGCTACAGTTATCAGCAATTGCAACAGCTCCACCTCCAGGATTTTCAAGCAAAGTATGTGTAAGAGAGCTGCTTGCTCATTGTTTTTATATTTAACAGAGCCAAGAAGCTCTCTTTGCGCTCGCTCCATCCTCTGTAACTGTACTTTAATTAGTGATGGGCAGTAGGCGATCTGGCGAAATGTCCCCGAATGCTCCAGCTGCATTCCCACTTGCAGATTTATTCTTTACTGGGTATCACGGTAAGGTCATGCAGCACACAACCAATCAGAAGTGGAAGACTAATTGCAGCGCAGTCCATACAATGTTGTCTCCCTCCTTCATCTAATTAGTGACTTAAGGTGCATACACACGGTGAGATTCGGGCTAACCCCTGATTCTCACTATGCGATAGGGACTAGGTCGGTATCGCAAGCACATAATGACTGTGCTTCTGATACTGGCTTTGTCCAAACTGACTTGCCTGCACAGTCTATCGAGGCTTGCGATGCCGACCTCGCTGGACCGCGTATCGGCATCGCAAGGTGACTTTCACCTTGCGATCTGCACTAACTTTCCTTTCGATTTTTACTACATAGCCAAAATCGGAAGAAAAAATCTCACCGTGTGTACACACCATTAGTTATTAGTAGCAGATGGTCACTGGTACTCATGTGTGACTGGCACATGGGAAGTCTGAGGAAAGTTTTGGTCATACTGGGGCTAGCGAGAGTGTAAGGGGCATGTGTGTGAATTATGGAGCAAATGTCGGTATTTTGAAACAAGTTTTTCAAGAAACATTTCGGGTATTTCTCTTTTCATTACTTTTAAGGTCGCACATACTGCCCTTGGAGTGTAGCAGGTTACCCATCAACGCTTTGTATGCATTTTTTGCCCATTTGCCACACATTTAAGGCAGATTAGGGGCAGTAGGACTTGAAACGCTGCTTTAGTTCTGGGTTTAACTTATGGAACTATCACAGAGTCTCCCCAACCGTGATCTTCAAGGCATCCTTAAGTATAGCCACACTTGCCCATAAGTGACAGTTAGCACCTCAGTCAATTTGATTTAACTATCTATACTGAGCCATGTATAAACTTAAAATCTGGACCGCTAGCGTGCCTTGAAGATCGCATTTGTGAACCTCTGAACTATTCAATTACTATCCAATTTTCAAGCGCGATAAGGCTGCGCTAAAAAGCATTAACCCATAGCTCCCAGATTAAATGCCCATAGTTATACAGTTACCCTGCATGGTAAGACCCAGAGAGTGCATTTAACACAGATCAATCTGTGTTAAATTCAGCCCCTTGGCCTTACCGCAGTGTAGCAAGACTAGCAGATTAGTTCCAAGCAGAGCTTTAGCTATGCGGTTAGACCAGCGCCTAACTGAATCTGGCCCATAAGGTATGAACTCAAGTTAGTGAAGGCAGAGTTTCTTGATCATAAAATATTCAAAAATATTCTATCCAGAATCCAGTCAGGACCCCGATGGTCGGGATTCCGGCTGTCGAATTACTGGCGTCAGAAACCAGACACTGGTTGGAATACTAGCGCCAGCATCCAGAACGAAATCACAATATTGGCGCCGGCATCCCGAATGAGTAACAATTGGGCCGCTGGAGAGGTAAGCCATTGTGATGAGGGAGGTTAGGTTTAGGCTGCTGGGGGTGGGGGGTTAGGTTTAGGCCACCCTCTGGGGAGGGTTAGGGTTACACTGCATGCTTTCCTGTCGGGGTTTTTAACAGCAGGATGACTGCTGGTGTTTCAGTCCCAACCCATTCTATCCATGCCTACGAACAAAGTCACTTCACAAACTACAACATATGTACCATATAGCATAATAAATGTAATTGAAATTGCTTCCATTTTGATGAATGTGCTGATAATGTATTGCTGATTATGTATTGACCGATGGATCAGACAATTCTGCATATATATGCAAATTACAACAAAAACTTAATAGCAAATTATATCATTTTATATCCACCTAAACCAAAAGTTCAAATTATCCTAGGTCTTATCATTTTATATGTCACAAATCCATTGTTTTCTAGCTAAATCATAAAAGAGTAGAGCTAATAAATGGGACCAACACTAGGATACTCTATCCCACTAACATATCCATTACCAGAGGTTTACACAAAAACATAACACACACCAACCCCATATTTACATGTGGCTTGCATTAGCTACCACAATGATGGCCCTAAAACCTCAAGTAATGTTCAAATTATTTATACGGATTCATTATATTTTTTGAAGCTCACATTTAGGGGGTCGATTTAATTAGCTGTGAGGGGGGAAAGTTGCCGTTGCAGAGGTGTGGAAACACAGCAATGGCACCTCATTCACCATCCTCTGTCCCCGGTATCACCCTTGACTCCCATACTTTGTACAAAGCCTTATCAGTGGACCTGGAGCTACCATAAAATATAACATATACTGTAGCTGCACTGACTCCCGGGGCGAGTCCAACGTAATTGACCCCATAACAAGTGCTTAGAAACTAATCTGCTAAATATCAGCATTCAGATGGCTTATCAGAACACAGTCCACAGACTAGAAGCACAGATAAACAAAACCTCAGTGTTCTTTCACAATAGGGCAGTGATCGGTGACATTTTACTTATTTGCACAGCACAATGAAATCAGATCTGTTTTGCCAGTTTTTCACGTCTGGAGCCAAACGCTCAATACATGCCTAAACAATGAAAACACAATTAAGACACGGTGTTGAGGATGTTCCCATATATACGACATCCTGCCAGTCTGCAAGATTACAGATCCCTTTGCTTTTCCACCAATGAATAGAGCCATCATGTTACACCAATACGACTATGCTCAAAAGAAACGCATCCTTTAACCTATGCTCTTTAGTATCAATATTTCTGATGGGATATAGGAGCAGTACACCCGGACTAAACTTCACACCGTTGCGGAGGCAGCCATTCACAATGAAATTGCAGCTACTAAAGAGGGAGAACGTCTAAGACAGTACTCAAACTATATGCACAAAAGGCTTCACAAATGAGCCTAAGCTTTGTCTTTCATGTCATTGTTTCCCTACTGTGTGCTCCAATTAAACTGGCCTCTGAGACGGACGTTAATCCATAAACATAGTGAACATTTCTCTCCACTAACTACAGTGCCTTAGATGCTAAGGTTTCAAGGGCTCCCTGGCAATTTCTCTCTTTTTCCTCATTGTCGCTGTTTCATACAAAAAAAAAAAACCCATAGTAACAAAACAAAAGACTGGAAAACCATTCACATCTAGCAATGAGTGCACTTTGCCCGCATAAACACTTATTCCCAAATTATGATGTCGTCATTGGGTCACTCACCTATACCAAATACATCTATAGGCCTATAGCATATAGTGCATTATATAAAAAAACATCTATGTTTCATGCAAAACAGAAGATCAAATGGAGCAGTCCCATCTATCATCTCTTATGCAATCCTCCATGCACAGAGAAATGTAAAAACTAGCAGGGTTACCCCATAGCATTGTGCCTTAAATGCACAGTGCAGCATTAATCCACTGAATTATAACCCCAAGGCAAAAAAAACACCATTAGCTAGGATATAAAGCAAATTAAAAATAAAAAAAGCTTCAATTTAATGCCAGATTTGAGCATTCATATTTCATTTTGATGACCAAATTGGCTTATCATAGCAAAGCAGCCTCCATATTTCCAACAATCAAATCCAATACAGTCAAATGACAATCCAAGAGAGTAATTCACAGTTCAATGTAAAAAAATAAAAAATAAAATAAAAACACAAAAATAAGATTTTACTCACCGGTAAATCTATTTCTCGTAGTCCGTAGTGGATGCTGGGAACTCCGAAAGGACCATGGGGAATAGCGGCTCCGCAGGAGACTGGGCACAACTAAAGAAAGCTTTTAGGTCACCTGGTGTGCACTGGCTCCTCCCACTATGACCCTTCTCCAAGCCTCAGTTAGGACACTGTGCCCGGACGAGCTGACATAATAAGGAAGGATTTTGAATCCCGGGTAAGGCTCATACCAGCCACACCAATCACACTGTATAACTCGTGATACTATACCCAGTTTAACAGTATGAAAACAACTGAGCCTCTCAACAGATGGCTCAACAATAACCCTTTAGTTAACAATAACTATGTACAAGTATTGCAGACAATCCGCACTTGGGATGGGCGCCCAGCATCCACTACGGACTACGAGAAATAGATTTACCGGTGAGTAAAATCTTATTTTCTCTGACGTCCTAGTGGATACTGGGAACTCCGAAAGGACCATGGGGATTATACCAAAGCTCCCAAACGGGCGGGAGAGTGCGGATGACTCTGCAGCACCGAATGAGAGAACTCAAGGTCCTCCTCAGCCAGGGTATCAAATTTGTAGAAGTTTGCTAACGTGTTTGCCCCTGACCAAGTAGCAGCTCGGCAAAGTTGTAAAGCCGAGACCCCTCGGGCAGCCGCCCAAGATGAGCCCACCTTCCTTGTGGAATGGGCTTTTACTGATTTAGGATGCGGCAGTCCAGCCGCAGAATGCGCCAGCTGAATTGTGCTACAAATCCAGCGAGCAATAGTCTGCTTAGAAGCAGGAGCACCCAGTTTGTTGGGTGCATACAGGATAAATAGCGAGTCAGTTTTCCTGACTCTAGCCGTCCTGGAAACATAAATTTTCAAGGCCCTGACTACGTCCAGTAACTTGGAATCCTCCAAGTCCCTAGTAGCCGCAGGCACCACAATAGGTTGGTTCAAGTGAAAAGCTGATACCACCTTAGGGAGAAACTGGGGACGAGTCCTCAATTCCGCCCTATCCATATGGAAAATCAGATAAGGGCTTTTACATGACAAAGCTGCCAATTCTGACACACGCCTGGCTGAAGCCAAGGCCAATAACATGACCACTTTCCACGTGAGATATTTTAGATCCACGGTTTTAAGTGGCTCAAACCAATGTGATTTTAAGAAACTCAACACCACGTTGAGATCCCAAGGTGCCACTGGAGGCACAAACGGGGGCTGAATATGCAGCACTCCTTTCACAAACGTCTGAACTTCAGGTAGTGAAGCTAGTTCTTTCTGGAAGAAAATCGACAGAGCCGAGATCTGTACCTTAATGGAGCCTAATTTCAGGCCCATAGTCACTCCTGCTTGTAGGAAATTCAGAAATCGACCTAGTTGAAATTCCTCTGTTGGGGCCTTTTTGGCCTCACCCCAAGCAACATATTTCCGCCATATGCGGTGATAATGCTTTGCAGTTACATCTTTCCTGGCTTTAATCAGCGTAGGAATGACTTCCTCCGGAATGCCCTTTTCCTTCAGGATCCGGCGTTCAACCGCCATGCCGTCAAACGCAGCCGCGGTAAGTCTTGGAACAGACAGGGCCCCTGCTGCAGCAGGTCCTGTCTGAGCGGCAGAGGCCATGGGTCCTCTGAGATCATCTCTTGAAGTTCCGGGTACCACGCTCGTCTTGGCCAATCCGGAACCACGAGTATTGTTCTTACTCCTCGTTTTCTTATTGTTCTCAGTACCCTTGGTATGAGAGGCAAAGGAGGGAACACAAACTGACTGGTACACCCACGGTGTCACTAGAGCGTCCACAGCTATCGCCTGAGGGTCCCTTGACCTGGCGCAATATCTCTCTAGTTTTTTGTTTAGGCGGGACGCCATCATGTCCACCTGTGGCCGTTCCCATCGATTTACAATCAGCGTGAAGACTTCTGGATGAAGTCCCCACTCTCCCGGGTGGAGGTCGTGCCTGCTGAGAAAGTCTGCTTCCCAGTTGTCCACTCCCGGAATGAACACTGCTGACAGTGCTAGTACGTGATTTTCCGCCCATCGGAGAATCCTTGTGGCTTCTGCCATTGCCATCCTGCTTCTTGTGCCGCCCTGTCGATTTACATGGGCGACTGCCGTGATGTTGTCTGACTGGATCAGTACCGGCTGGTGTAGAAGCAGGGATTTTGCCTGACTTAGGGCATTGTAAATGGCCCTTAGTTCCAGAATATTTATGTGTAGGGAAGTCTCCTGACTCGACCATAGTCCTTGGAAGTTTCTTCCCTGTGTGACTGCCCCCCAGCCTCGAAGGCTGGCATCCGTGGTCACCAGGACCCAGTCCTGTATGCCGAATCTGCGGCCCTCTAGAAGATGAGCACTCTGCAGCCACCACAGCAGAGACACCCTGGTTCTTGGAGACAGGGTTATTAGGCGATGCATCTGAAGATGCGATCCGGACCATTGGTCCAACAGATCCCACTGAAAGATTCTGGCATGGAACCTGCCGAAAGGAATTGCTTCGTAAGAAGCCACCATCTTTCCCAGGACCCGTGTGCAGTGATGCACCGATACCTGTTTTGGTTTCAGGAGGTCTCTGACTCGAGATGACAGCTCCTTGGCTTTCTCCTCCGGGAGAAACACTTTTTTCTGGACTGTATCCAGAATCATACCCAGGAACAGTAGACGTGTCGTCGGAACCAGCTGTGATTTTGGAATATTCAGAATCCAACCGTGCTGGTGTAGCACCTCCTGAGATAGTGCTACTCCCACCAACAACTGCTCCTTGGACCTCGCCTTTATTAGGAGATCGTCCAAGTACGGGATAATTAAAACTCCCTTTCTTCGAAGGAGTATCATCATTTCCGCCATTACCTTGGTAAACACCCTCGGTGCCGTGGAGAGTCCAAACGGCAGCGTCTGGAATTGGTAATGGCAATCCTGTACCACAAATCTGAGGTACTCCTGGTGAGGATAGTAAATGGGGACATGCAGGTAAGCATCTTTGATGTCCAGGGATACCATGTAATCCCCCTCATCCAGGCTTGCAATAACCGCCCTGAGCGATTCCATCTTGAACTTGAATTTTTTTATGTATGTGTTCAAGGATTTCAAATTTAAAATGGGTCTCACCGAACCGTCCGGTTTCGGTACCACAAACAGTGTGGAATAGTAACCCCGTCCTTGTTGAAGTAGGGGCACCTTGATTATCACCTGCACGGAATACAGCTTGTGAATTGCCGCTAGCACAGCCTCCCTGTCTGAAGGAGTAATCGGCAAGGCAGATTTTAGGAACCGGTGGGGTGGAGACGCCTCGAATTCCAGTTTGTACCCTTGAGATACTATTTGCAGGATCCAGGGATCCACCTGTGAGAGAGCCCACTGATCGCTGAAATTTTTGAGGCGGCCCCCCACCGTACCTGGCTCCACCTGTGGAGCCCCACCGTCATGCGGCGGACTTGAAAGAAGAAGCGGGGGAGGACTTTTGCTCCTGGGAACCTGCTGTTTGTTGCAGCCTTTTTCCCCTACCTCTGCCTCTGGACAGAAAGGACCCGCCTTTTCCACGCCTGTTTTTCTGAGTCCGAAAGGACTGTACCTGATAAAACGGCGCCTTTTTAGGCTGTGAGGGAACATGGGGTAAAAATGCTGACTTCCCAGCAGTTGCTGTGGAAACTAGGTCCGAGAGACCATCCCCAAATAACTCCTCACCCTTATAAGGCAAAACTTCCATGTGCCTTTTTGAATCTGCATCCCCTGTCCACTGGCGAGTCCATAAGCCTCTCCTAGCAGAAATGGACAATGCACTTATTTTAGATGCCAGCCGGCAGATCTCCCTCTGTGCATCTCTCATGTATAAGACTGAGTCTTTTATATGCTCTATGGTTAGCAGAATAGTGTCCCTGTCTAGGGTGTCAATATTTTCTGACAGGGAATCTGACCACGCAGCGGCAGCACTGCACATCCATGCTGACGCAATAGCTGGTCTAAGTATAATGCCTGAGTGTGTATATACAGACTTCAGGATCGCCTCCTGCTTTCTATCAGCAGGTTCCTTGAGGGCGGCCGTATCCGGAGACGGTAGTGCCACCTTTTTAGACAAACGTGTGAGCGCTTTATCCACCCTAGGGGGTGTCTCCCAACGTGACCTATCCTCTGGCGGGAAAGGGAACGCCATTAGTAACTTCTTAGAGATTACCAATCTTTTATCAGGGAAAGCCCACGCTTCTTCACACACTTCATTTAATACTTCTGATGGGGGAAAAAACTACGGGTAGTTTTTTCTCCCCAAACATAATACCCTTTTTAGTGGTACCTGGCTTTATATCAGAAATTTGTAACACCTCTTTCATTGCTTCAATCATGCAACGAATGGCCTTAGTGGACATTAGACTAGACTCATCGTCGTCGACACTGGTGTCAGTATCCGTGTCGACATCCGCGTCTGCCATCTGAGGTAGCGGGCGTTTTAGAGCCCCCGATGGCCTTTGAGACGCCTGGACAGGCACAAGCTGAGAAGCCGGCTGTCCCGCATTTGGCATGTCGTCAAATTTTTTGTGTAAGGAGTCGACACGTGCACGCAATTCCTTCCATAAGTCCATCCACTCAGGTGTCTGCCCCGCAGGGGGTGACATCCCTTCTATAGGCATCTGCTCCGCCTCCACATCATTATCCTCATCAAACATGTCGACACAGCCGTACCGACACACCGCACACACACAGGGAATGCTCTAACAGAGGACAGGACCCACAAAAGCCCTTTGGGGAGACAGAGTGAGAGTATGCCAGCACACACCAGAGCGCTATATAATGCAGGGACTAACTGAATTATGTCCCCTATAGCTGCTGTTATATATACTGCGCCTAAATTTAGTGCCCCCCCCCTCTCTTTTTTTACCCTTTTCTGTAGTGTAGACTGCATGGGAGAGCCAGGGAGCTTCCTTCCAGCGGAGCTGTGAGGGAGAAATGGCGCCAGTGTGCTGAGGGAGATAGCTCCGCCCCTTTTTCGCGGACTTTTCTCCCGCTTTTTTATGGATTCTGGCAGGGGTATTTATCACATATATAGCCTCTGGGGCTATATATTGTGGTATTTTTGCCAGCCAAGGTGTTTTTATTGCTGCTCAGGGCGCCCCCCCCCTAGCGCCCTGCACCCTCAGTGACCGGAGTGTGAAGTGTGTATGAGGAGCAAGGGCGCACAGCTGCAGTGCTGTGCGCTACCTTGGTGAAGACTGATGTCTTCTGCCGCCGATTTTCCGGACCTCTTCTTGCTTCTGGCTCTGTAAGGGGGACGGCGGCGCGGCTCCGGGACCGAACACCAAGGCCAGTTCCATGCGGTCGATCCCCTCGCTGCAGTGAGCCTGTTGCCAGCAGGTCTCACTGTAAAATAAAAAACCTAATTATATACTTTCTTTTTAGAAGCTCAGGAGAGCCCCTAGTGTGCATCCAACCTCGGCCGGGCACAAAATCTAACTGAGGCTTGGAGGAGGGTCATAGTGGGAGGAGCCAGTGCACACCAGGTGACCTAAAAGCTTTCTTTAGTTGTGCCCAGTCTCCTGTGGAGCCGCTATTCCCCATGGTCCTTTCGGAGTTCCCAGCATCCACTAGGACGTCAGAGAAAGGGGGATTTTGTGAGGTCTCACATACAGTGTCTGTGAAGGCAATATTGTAAAACAACCTTGTGTCCCCCCAACATGACTAGGAAGCCCCATAATGATCCTACCAAATGCACTATTCTCATTATTGGGCATGTTGGCTATCAGTCTGAGTGACGTGTCCTGCTGACCCCTGAACTGACTTGGCCACCGGATACGAATGGCTGGGACTAGCACAGCGGTCGCGGCACTAGGCTTACAGGCTGAGCAGCAGAATTGCTCGCTGTGTGTGAGGACGCATAATGGAACATTCTCCATCTTATATAAAAGAGCAAATAGTTTGTTTTCTTACGCCAGGATAAATAAGGACATCAGGCAAGATGGATCTACTTGCTAGTAACTTCTGTCACCTTCAACATTTCTATGATAGAACATAAAGAAAGTACAGTTCTAAGGCTAAATAATGTAAGCCTGTTCTTGGTTGGAAATTCTACATTGTCTACGTCATTTCTCAGTTCTACATGTCCATTGTCATTTGTGAAAACCGTATGTGCAGCAATATTTACTCTAACATGAGTATGGCTAATATAAAAGATTGCTTCTCTATGAATGATCGACAGGTTCTACAGCTTATGTCAACATATTGCAGGGTTTCGTCACTGCATGGCCTAACATCCAACTGGATTCTTTAAAATGTACAGTACGGGCAGCAGATGGAACTACTGGTGACAACTGTAAACCGCTACCTCCTGCCACAGCACAGAACTCTCCCAGCAATATCCTTACTACGTGCTACTCAAAGCAAATGTTACAACTTTCATTTAATGTTGAGCTGTGCGATATACTACTATATGGTCACAAATGCATTTTTCTTTAACACATGCTGCATTAGGTACAGGGAGACCTCATGTTGCGCTCCAGATGCCATGGAAGCCCAATACCTCATATACATGCCGGCCAGTGAGAACACAGGACAAGGACAAGCGTGTGTGACAACACTCCAGAAGCGGGTGTGTGTCCTAGTAAAAAACAAACACATGCATGGACTTAGGGCCTGATTCTGAGATATAAGTAAATGCTGTCGCAGCTGTAAATTTATACACAACAGCAAATGTTGCAGCCACTGGGATTTGTATGGAGACAGCCAGCAATGGCTCTGCAAATCACAGTGGCTGTGTACAAGACGCAGCATCAGTCGCAAATCAGTCCATTATCGACCACCCAAGTAACCTTATGGTCGCGCAGCATGGCCGCAGGAAGTAAAACGTTGGAGCCATTGCAACTGCATATAGGATAGCAGTCACTTACGTTCCAAAAATGGGCAGTAAGTACCTGCGTTTTTTACTCCACTCCCGTTACCTCCCCAAAACACCCAGTCTGTCACTCACTTTGCAAATAAATCCTGTGTGTGACCACCGTCGCAAGACCATTGCACCACATGCGCAGAGCACCTTAGATGCACGTGCGGTGGCAAACAAGTGCTCCGCAGTGTACTTCCACATTGTGTACAATTAGAAATCAGATTCCTAGTTCACAAGTGATTGATAAGTTGCCAATAATGAAAGTATACATCTTCTTTATTAGCAGATACAATCCGAGAACATTTCAGAGCCTTAAATATCAATGGAGAGTAACAGCTTGTAGCTTACATGTGATGTCTAATTTCTAAGCTGTCATTGTCTGGCTTTGGGAGTGTGATTGTATGTGTCTTAATTAACTTGTATTTTAATTGTATTTTTACACCAATATTGCAGTAGGTGCGGCAGGAAATCACACATAAAATAAAGATGACTAAGCCGAAATCCTGCTGTTGGCACTAATGAAATCTATCCATGTAATACCATTCTCTATTTATCCCAAATTCAGCAGCTACGCTTGGTTACACCTTGGTAATCCCTTAAGATAGGTACACACTGGGCCTGATTTGGAATTAGAAGCATGGCAGAACAAGTATGGAGCTTTTGCAGCCCACAAATGTTGGGCTACACTTTACACTGCAATTTAGACTTCAGTTTGAACACACACAACCCAAATCTAATATCTCTGCATGTCATGTCTGCCCCACTTGCAGTGCATCATGGTTTTGCCCAGCAGCTTGATTTTTTGATTTGCTTCTACATCTGAATAACTACCACTGAGTGATATATTGGCCATTCAATTGAGCAGCCAATATATTGCAATCCTGTCAGCGGGTGTGTACCCCCGATATGTCTGTAAATTACAATCACAGATATAACGCTCCGACTGTGCATCATAGCCGATGGCAGATATATCTACAGATACTCTATATGGACAAAAAGTATTTGGCCACACCTGTTAATTATTGAATTTAGGTGTTTCAAAAAGACCCATTGCCATAGGTGTATAAAATCAAGCACGTAGTCATGCAGTCTCCATTTGCAAACATTTGTGATACAAAATGGGTCATTGTGAAGAGCTCAGTGACTTCAAGCATAGTACTGTGATATTATCCCTGCTGGATATGCCAAGGTCAACTGTAAGTGATATTATTAGAAAGTGGAAGTGTTCAGAAACAACAGCAACTAAACCATGAAGCATGAGACAAAGTAAAATCGCAGAGCGGTGTCAACGGCTGCTAGGGTGCATGGTCTGTAAAAGTCACAAGCGCTCTGCTGATTTCGTAGCTGAAGAGTTCTGAACTTCCACTGGCATTAATGTAAGCACAAATCCTGCGCGACAGGGGCTTAATGGAATGGGTTTCCATGGCCGAGCAGCTGCATGCAAGCCTCAAATCACCAAGTCCAATGTCAAGCGTCGCATGGAGTGGTGTAAAGCACACCGACACTGGACTACAGAGCAGTGGCAGTCAGATGGGCAAGTCTGGGTTTGGCGGATGCCAGGAGCATGTTACCTGCCTAACTGCATTATGCCAACTGTGAAGTTCGGTGGTGAAGGGATAATGGTACGCGGCTGTTTTTCAGGGTTTGGGCTAGGCCCCTTATCTCCAGTGAAGGACAATCTTAATGCTTCAGCATAACAAGACATTTTGGACAATGCTATGCTTCCAACTTTGTGGCAAAAGTTTGTGAAAGGACCTTTTATTACAACATGACTGTGCCCCAGTGCACAAAGCAAGGACTAAAAAGACATGGTTTGAAGAGTTCCTTCTGGAAGAACTTGACTGTCCTGTATAGAGCGCAGACCTCAACCTCATTGAGCACCTTTGGGATGAACTGGAAGAGAGATTGCGAGCCAGGCCTACTCATCCAGCATCAGCGCCTGACCTCATAAATGCTCCACAGAATGAATGGACACAAATTCCCACAGAAACACTCCACAATATTGTGGAAAGTCATCCAAGAAGAGTGGAAGCCGTTACAGCTGCAAAAAGGGGACCGACTTCATATTAAAATATATGTATTTGAGTACAATGTAATTACAGTCTCTATTGGCATCAGAATACTTTTGTCCAATACTTACATTCATATTGTGATATTAAATGTATAGTACAAATCACACGCATTATTAAACAGAAACCATGCACGGGTAAAGATCATCGTATTATACCATACAGTTCAGTATTTCATTCCTGGGGGGGATTCAATTGTCCGTAATCACAGCAAATATAACTGTGATATAGACAGAACACTATTACCATGCCACCTGAAGATCTATTGCCTTCTACAATACATATTCACACCTCTTACAACATTTTCTGCAAAACTCTCATTATTGCATTGTGAAATTTTTGACAATGTCTCAAATTCACAAGTGAGGAAACGGACACACTTTTATGTATGAACCTGGCATGCCTTCATATGGAATATTATTTACTTAGCGTTTTGCATGTAACACACGTCTGGGTGTTAATCTTATAAGAACTTGGGTTTTTAAGACACTTTTGATAACATTTCCTGTTTGTCCCAAACTAAGTAACCTGTGGCTGTCTGTGTTAATGAGGCATATAAACCACAATGGGCTCGATTCAATTCTGCGCAGATTAAATAGTGCCAAGAATTAGCTCCTGGCGCTATTCAATTCAGCGCAGGGTCATATCGGCGAAGGTCGGTTCTGACGGACTAAAGGGTGTTTTGCAGCGAGAAGCAGCATTCTCCGTCTAAAGTGCACAGCGCGATGCTGTTTCTGCCGCGCTAATGGCAGAAATCAGCATCACGCCAGCACTTTGTTGGATTTCTGCTCGCACTCCCAGAGGAGTATTCAATTAGGGGCAATGTTCTTGCCCCCGCGAGTAAGTGTGGCTATATGTTGCACTTAAGGTACGGACGGGCTCGCTGATTTTTGTTCACAGCCCAATAGAGCGGTATATAAAAATCGGAGAGTCTAATGCAAGATCAGGCAGCAAGGGGGGGGGGGTTCAGCTGACGTGGTATATACGTTGTTGCAATGGCAACTCGCCCTCTTCGCCTCTAATTAACATGACCCCACATAGTTACAATCCAGCTGTTGCATGAGCTATCAATAAGCATAGGTCTGGAGGAATTTTCATCCACAAACTTAGGCTTGAATTCCAGAGTCTTCTTTCAGTTAATGTATGTGGATGGCAGCATAGGAGGATTTGTTTTAAAATATGAAATGCATGTTTTAAATTATTTATTCCAACAATCAGAAAGCTTGCAGCAGTGAAAGGTAAAAAAGAAAGCTGAAGTATATTCAATCCATAACAACACAAAACACATTAGTGACCAAAAAAACTCACAGAAACTATAAACCACAAGACTAAAAACATCATGTATCTGTAGTTGAAGCTTTGTTGTGTGGAATACAAAGAGCGTTTGTCATTGATTCACTCCTGGATGATAACTTGTTCAGAGGCCTGCTTTTAGTATCAACACTCATTCACAGTTGATCAAAAAAGCTGCTGAACAATTGGGAGGAATGGGCAGACTGTGCTTGCTGAGGAATCAGTCCAGTAAGCTAAGTCAGCAAGTGCGCACAGAATCTGGCAGGCTGACAGATAGCCAGGAATGCTGCTTCTCATCAGTACAAATTAGTGGGTCTTCCAGAATGACTGGCTCAGACAAAGCTTTAATGTCATGCCGCCGGATTTCACAATGCTTCTAGCTACATAAACCCAATCTACCATGGATCCATTACCAGAGATGAAGGCAAATTAACATGGGAATGGTTCCAATGCTCTAATACCAGTTTTACCTAAAAAATATTCTCATCTTCCTTCGAATACAGTCAGTACATTTAAAGAAACATTTCTGGAATGGACTAAAATAATGAAGGCTGCTGTAACATTACTTGTATGCACATTTAGTTGCCAAATTAAAACAACTTTATATTTACTGCGGACAGAATCAGCCTGCACTTGCACAAGGCATCCGACCTTAACCTACATGTAGGAAATTACAAATCTGCTGACAATACAAACAAAGCTTGCATTTTTAGATAATGTAAACCAAAAATTGCCACAGTTCCACTGTATACCTACTCAAGAAAAACATATACCAGGGCTGCTTTCTGGGATCCAGATAAACAAAAAGGCTTCCCTTTGCTCATAAAGCTTTGTATTATACCATTTAATAAACCAGGGCACAACAAATATCGTTCAGGTTGCCATGGTGACTAAGATTTTCAGACTTGATGAATTGATTTTACAAGAGCCAGGACCTTTTCCAGGCTCTAGATGGATATTCTAGAGTGGAGTTGGATGATGCAAAGTGCACACTTACACGGATAGGAATTGCATGCTTGCCCTGCATGCAGCCCAACACGCTAAGAGTGGGACAGAGTCTGTGTCAGTTGGCAAAAGCGGGGTGTCTGGAGTCCGGCCTTTCTTAAAACAGCTGCACATTCCTGGCACAGTAAATAGAAGAGAGGTGGAGTGCACCTGTGACCTCTAGGGAGCTGGATTACACATGCTGGTCCCAGAGTAGGATAAACCTGCATGGCCCCATACCACGATGTAAGTGGAATAGAAGGTTTACAAGAAACATTATGTTTATTTTTATTCATTTTTTTAAACTGTGCTTAGATCTAAGGATAATCCTGACCAAATTGCTGTGGGCAAGGACTCGCTGACAAGAGTCCAGAATTTCCCCTTTATCTGCGATTACATAAAACTTTTGGCAGGTCAGTTTTATATACATACAGACATATACTAAACTGCAGGATGTAGGAATTGTATTTTATTGGACAATGATGCAGAAAGGTCATGTAAATGCACAGATGGAGACTAGAACCTAGCTACATAGCATCTACCCTGAATACCACCTTGCTTGGTTGTGTTAATGGTACAAGCTCCATGTCAGTCATGTCCATACACCTACTACTATTTAGATAACTAATTTTAGCACAGTAACACAATATTGTTTGTGGCACCTCGCCATGACACTAAAAAGGATGAATGCTAAACAGCTGCTGATATCATCTATCAAGCTCAACAGCACTTGTAACTAAAGATGATTTTGGTTGATCGTTCTGTACTAACTGGACATGATCTTACACATTTTAATCTCAGATTTCTGAGGGAGTCACAAGGACATCGCCACTCTGGGCAAAGGTCAGGTTTCTGCCAGCCTGTTATTTTCTGCCTTGCCGCTTATTGTACCAATCACTGAAGTCAAAGGCAATGAGTAGACAGGACACAACTGTCAAAACTAGAGTGGCTTGGAAGCACATTTTAACTGCAAACGTCCAGTGGTCCGGATGCCTCCTAGAAGATGCTTTATCGTCTCTTTTCTTCATATTTAACAAAAAAAAACCTTCAATGTTTTCTCTAACGTCCTAGGGGATGCTGGGACTCCATAAGGACCATGGGGAATAGACGGGCTCCGCAGGAGACATGGGCACTTTAAGAAAGAACTGAACTCTGGGTGTGCACTGGCTCCTCCCTCTATGCCCCTCCTCCAGACCTCAGTTTGAGACTGTGCCCAGAGGAAGATGGGTGCACTGCAGGGAGCTCTCCTGAGTTTCCTGCTAAGAAAGCATTTTGTTAGGTTTTTTTCTTATTTTCAGGGAGCTCTGCTGGCAACAGGCTCCCTGCATCGAGGGACTGAGGAGAGAGGAGCAGACCTACTTAAATGATAGGCTCTGCTTCTCGGCTACTGGACACCATTAGCTCCAGAGGGAGTGGAACACAGGTTCGTCCCAGAGCCGCGCCGCCGTTCTCACAGAGCCGGAAGAAACGAAGAAAGAAGACTACTGAGGCAGCAGAAACCTTCGGGTGCTTCACTGAGGTATCGCACAGCACTGCAGCTGTGCGTCATTGCTCCCATACACCTCACACACTTCGGTCACTGTAAGGGTGCAGGGCGCAGGGGGGGTGGGGGGTGCCCTGGGCAGCAATAGAATACCTCTCCTATGGCAAATGACTATGTACATGTACAGGTGGGCACTGTACATGTATATAAGAGCCCCCGCCATATTTTATTAAGTTTGAGCGGGACAGAGGCCCGCCACCGAGGAGGCGGGGCTTCTCCCTCAGCACTCACCAGCGCCATTTTTCTCTCCGCTGAGAGGAAGCTCCCCGGATTCTCCCCTGCTTGACACACGGTGAAAGAGGGTTTTAAAGTAGAGGGGGGCACATATTTGGCGATTATACATTACAGCAGCGCTACTTGGTAAACATACTGTGTTTTCTCCTGGGTCATATAGCGCTGGGGTGTGTGCTGGCATACTCTCTCTCTGTCTCTCCAAAGGGCCTAGGGGGGAACCTGTCTTCAGATAAGAGATTCCCTGTGTGTGTGGAGTGTGTTGGTACGTGTGTGTCGACATGTTTGACGATGAAGGCTCACCTAAGGAGGAGGGGGAGTGCATGGTTGTCAGGTCGCCGTCGGCAACGCCGACACCGGACTGGGTGGATATGTGGAATGTCTTGAATGCAAATGTACATTTATTGCATAAGAGGTTAGACAAGGATGAGGCTAGGGAGCAGTCAGGTAGTCAGACCATGCCTGCCCCAGTGGCACCGGGACCTTCTGGGTCTCAAAAACTCCCAGATTACTGACACGGACTCAGATTCTAGTGTCGACTATGAGGATGCAAAATTACAGCCAAAGGTGGCAAAAGGTATTCGTTACATGATTATTGCCATTAAAGAGGTTTTGCATATCACTGAAGAACCCCCTGTCCTTAACACAAGGGTACACATGTATAAAGGGAAAAAGCCTGAGGTCGCTTTTCCGTCCTCATTTGAGCTAAGCGACTTGTGCGAAAAGGCTTGGGAATCTCCAGATAGGAGACTACAAGTTCCCAAAAGGATTCTTATGGCGTATCCCTTTCCACAAAAGGACAGGATACGATGGGAATCTTCGCCTAAAGTAGACAAGGCGCTGACACGCTTGTCCAAGAAGGTGGCACTGCCTTCCCAGGATACAGCTACCCTCAAGGATCCTGCTGATCGTAAGCAGGAGGTTACCATGAAGTACATTTACACACATTCCGGTACTATTGTTAGACCGGCTATGGCATCGGCCTGGGTTTGTAGTGCTGTCGCAGCATGGACAGATTCCTTATCTACGGAGATTGACACCCTAGAGAAGGATACCATTCTAATGACCCTAGAGCATATCAAAGATGCTGCTTTATATATGCGGGATGCTCAAGGAGACATTTGTTTACTAAGCTCCAGAATAAATGCTATGTCTATTTCTGCTAGGCGACTCTTGTGGACCCGACAGTGGACGGGGGATGCCGACTCAAAGTGGCATATGGAGTCGTTGCCTTACAAGGAGGAGTTGTTTGGAGAAGGCCTCTCTGACCTTGTCTCTACTGCTACGGCCGGTAAATCGAATTTCTTACCTTATGTTCCCCCGCAACATAATAAGGCAGCACCTCATTATCAAATGCAGTCCTTTTGTTCAAATAAAAGCAAGAAGGTACGGGGATCGTCATTTCTTGCCAGAGGTAGAGGCAAGGGGAAAAAAGCTGCACACAGCTAGTTCCCAGGAGCAGAAGTCCTCCCCTACGTCTGCAAAATCCACCGCATGACACTGGGGCTTCCCTGGGGGAGTCAGCTCAAGTGGGGGCACGTCTTCGACTTTTCAGCCAAGTCTGGGTTCACTCACAGGTGGATCCCTGTGCAATAGAGATTGTTTCTCAGGGATACAGGCTGGAATTCGAAGAGGTGCCTCCTCGCCGGTTTTTCAAATCGGCTCTGCCAGCTTCTCCTTCAGAGAGGGAGTTAGTGTTGACTGCAATTCAAAAATTGTATCTTCAACAGGTGATAGTCAAAGTTCCTCTTCTCCAGCAAGGGAAGGGGTATTACTCAACCCTGTTTGTGGCCCCGAAACCGGACGGTTCGGTCAGGCCCATTTTGAATCTAAAATCCCTAAACTTGTACTTGAAAAAGTTCAAGTTCAAGATGAAATCGCTCAGAGCGGTCATCGCCAGCCTGGAGGGGGGTGATTGGATGGTGTCCCTGGACATAAAGGATGCATAACTTCATGTTCCGATTTTCCCTCCTCACCAGGCGTTCCTGAGATTTGCAGTACAGGACTGTCATTACCAATTTCAGACGTTGCCGTTTGGGCTTTCCACAGCCCCGAGAATTTTCACCAAGGTAATGGCGGAAATGATGGTGCTCCTGCGCAAGCAGGGCGTCACAATTATCCCATACATGGACGATCTCCTCATAAAGGCGAGATCTCGGGAGAAGTTGCTGGACAGCGTGTCGCTGTCGGTGAGGATGTTGCAGGGGCACGGCTGGATTCTCAATATACCGAAGTCCCAGCTAGTCCCTACAACGCGCCTGACCTTTCTGGGTCTGATTCTAGACACAGACCAGAAAAAGGTTTTTCTTCCGATGGAAAAGGCTCAGGAGCTCATGGCTCTGGTCAGGAACCTATTAAAGCCAAAAAAGGTTTCGGTACATCACTGCACACGTGTCCTGGGGAAGATGGTGGCATCTTACGAGGCCATCCCCTTCGGCAGGTTCCATGCGAGGACTTTTCAATGGGACCTACTGGACAAATGGTCCGGGTATCATCTACACATGCATCAAAGGATCACTCTGTCTCCCAGAGCAAGGGTATCTCTCCTGTGGTGGCTGCACAGTGCTCACCTCCTAGAGGGCCGCAGGTTCGGCATTCAGGACTGGATCCTGGTGACCACGGACGCGAGCCTCCGAGGTTGGGGAGCAGTCACACTGGGAAGAAGTTTCCAAGGTCTCTGGTCAAGTCTAGAGACTTGTCTCTACATCAACGTCCTGGAGTTGAGGGCCATATACAACGCCCTGCGTCAAGCGGAAGAATTACTTCGCAACAAGCCGGTTCTGATTCAGTCGGACAATGTCACAGCAGTAGCTCATGTAAACCGCCAAGGCGGCACAAGGAGCAGAGTGGCAATGGCAGAAGCCACCAGGATTCTTCGCTGGGCGGAAGGTCATGTAAGCCGCACTGTCAGCAGTGTTCATTCCGGGAGTGGACAACTGGGAAGCGAACTCCTCAGCAGACACGACCTTCATCCGGGAGAGTGGGGACTTCATCAGGAAGTCTTCGCACAGATCGTGGGTCAGTGGGGACTGCCCTAAATAGACATGATGGCGTCCCGTCTCAACAAAAAGTTAAAGCGGTATTGCGCCAGATCAAGAGACCCTCAGGCGGTAGCGGTGGACGCCCTGGTGACACCGTGGGTGTTCAGGTCGGTCCATGTATTTCCTCCTCTTCCTCTCATACCCAAGGTGTTGAGAATAATAAGACAGAGGAGTGAAAGCAATCCTCGTGGCTCCGGATTGGCCACGAAGGACTTGGTATCCAGATCTGCAGGAGTTGCTCACAGAAGATCCGTGGCCTCTTCCTCTACGGCAGGACCTGCTGCAACAGGGGCCCTGTCTGTTCCAAGACTTACCGCGGCTGCGTTTGACGGCATGGCGGTTGAACGCCGGATCCTAGCGGAAAAAGGTATTCCGGATGAGGTCATTCCTAGCCTGATCAAGGCTAGGAAGGACGTGACATCGAAACATTATCACCGCATATGGAGAAAATATGTTTCTTGGTGTGAGGCCAGGATTTCTCCTACGGAGGAGTTCCATTTGGGCCGTCTCCTTCACTTCCTTCAGACTGGAGTGAATTTGGGCCTAAAATTGGGGTCCATAAGGGTTAAAATTTCGGCCTTAACCATTTTCTTTCAAAAAGAATTGGCTTCTCTTCCTGAAGTACAGACGTTTGTGAAGGGAGTACTGCATATTCAGCCTCCTTTTGTACCTCCGGTGGCGCCTTGGGACCTTAACGTGGTGTTACGGTTCCTTAAGTCACCTTGATTTGAACCACTCAAAACGGTGGAATTGAAGTACCTCACTTGGAAAGAGGTCATGTTGTTAGCCTTAGTTTCTGCAAGGCGAGTTTCGGAATTAGCGGCTTCGTCACATAAAAGCCCCTATCTGGTTTTTCCTGTGGATAGGGCGGAGTTGAGAACTCGTCCTCAATTCCTTCCTAAGGTGGTTTCATCTTTTCATATGAACCAACCTATTGTCGTGCCTGTGGCTACGCGTGACTTGGAGGATTGATACCCTGGCTGAGGAGGACCTCCTGTTTGCTCAATCGGTGCTGCAGAGTCATCCGCACTCTCCCGCCCGTTTGGGAGCTTTGGTATAATCCCCATGGTCCTTACGGAGTCCCAGCATCCTCTAGGACGTTAGAGAAAATAAGACTTTACACCTACCGGTAAATCTATTTCTCGTAGTCCGTAGTGCGGACTTCTTCTGCAAGACTTGTATATAGTTATTGCTTACATAAGGGTTATGTTGTAGTTTCATCGGTTTGGTTATACGGTGTGATTGGTGTGGCTGGTATGAATCTTGCCCTTGGATTATCAAAATCCTTTCCTCGTAGTGTCCATCTCCTCTGGGCACAGTTTCTCTAACTGAGGTCTGGAGGAGGAGCATAGAGGGAGGAGCCAGTGCACACCCAGAGTTCAGTTCTTTCTTAAAGTGCCCATGTCTCCTGCGGAGCCAGTCTATTCCCCATGGTCCTTACGGAGTCCCAGCATCCTCTACGGACTACGAGAAATAGATTTACCGGTAGGTGTAAAATTTTATTTTAAAGGACATGCACAGAGGAGAAAGATCAGATCAGGGAGCAGGAAGAGAGAGATGGAGAGGGGGGTCAAAAAGAGGGGGTAAAGTGAGAAAGAGAGAGAGAGAGGGAGGGAGGGAGAGAATTCGAAGGTCAGAGACCAGATCATCAAAACCAGAAGGTGCGAAGGTCACAGAGATAGAGAGGTCAGAAAGAGGAGAGTGTGAAGGTCAGAAAGAAGGAGAGACAGCAAGAGGGAGAGTGTAGGTCAGAAACAGAGGGGGCGAAGGTCAGAGAGAAAATCAGAAAGAGGGCAAAGGTCAGAGAGGGGGGACGATAGAGAGATGGAGAAAAGGTCAGAAAGAGGGTGTGTGATGGTCAGGAGAAGGGACAAATGTCAGAGAATAGCTGATAGAGAGGGGGCGGTAGAGAGGTATCAAAGGACATAAACAGAGAAGGTCAGAAAGAGAGAGAGACAGTCAGTGAAATAGAAGTAGAAGGTCAGAAAGAGAGAGAGAGAGGGGGGGAGCGAAGATGAGAGAGAGAAAGAGAGAGAGAAAGAGAGAGAGAGAGAGAGAGAGAGAGAGAGAGAGAAAGAAGGTCAGGGAAAGACAAACAGAAGTACAGTAGGTGAGAGAAAGGTCTGAAATTGGTAGAGGTTAACAGAGTGAGCAAAAGAGGGAAAATGCTAGAGAGATAGAGGGAGAAGGTCAAAAAGAGATAAAGTAGGTCTGAGAGGGATATAGAGACAGAAGGTCAGAAAGAGAGAGGGAGGGAAAGAGACAGAAGGTAGAAATTGAGAAGATCAGGGAGAGAGAGAGAAGGGGAGGTCAGGAGAGAGAGAAAGAGAGAGAAAAAGGGAGATGGTGAGAGAGAGAGAGGAGGGAGGAGAAGGTGGGAGAAGCTCACAGGGAGGGAAGGGCAGAGTGGTAAAGGGTGGAGAAGAGAAAAAGTCAGAGCGAAAGTGCAATGGGAAAGAGTACGAGAAAGAGAAATGGGAGAGCTAGAGTGGTTATAGGGAAGAGAGATAGACTAAAATTAAATAGGAGAAAGACAGAGGAGGATAGCTAAAAAGGTGCTGGTATAATAATTTAGAAACATAAAAAAATATACATGTAAAGCTTGCCGTACAAGTTAAAATCCATCAATACAATGTGATCATTTTTTATCGGATTATAAGAAAATAAAACAATGGGGGGGGAGAATACACAAAATATTACCTGCTTTAAATAAACAGATCCATAACATGTCCGAAAAATCTGAAACCAAAATTCTTTGAAGGATGTGTATTCTACTTATTTGACATAAATGTCTACAAATGATATTATGCAGGATTCGTTATTTATCTGATTGTGCTTCTCAAATACCCTATCTGTAGTACCATTCCACACTGAGGGGAAAATCAATAAGCCACGTTAATCCTTTTTTTTTTAGGGGGCTAACATGGCTAAAAAGCAACTAAATGCAGTTGGTCGCAAGTTTTTTGCCATCAGATTAGCCCTGGAAATTACGTCGCATTAACTTTCCATTGGACTCAACACTTGAGCAGGTGAAAAGTTTGAGAAAATCCTTATCCTATATAATAAAAGCCCAATGTTGCTCCTCACCTTTATGGGTAGAAATTACAGTGTTTTGGGCACCGTTGGCCACTAAATGGTAATTTGGGCTGGTAACTAGCTTTACTATAAAAATGTTGGGACTTGGTTCAGAACCCTGGGACACCGGAGCTCTGTACCACACACCAAGCTCTGGTCACCAAGAGACAGCGCAGCCCAACAGAGTTCTCGGCTGTGAAGATTGTGAATATATGCTACTAGGTTGGTAAACCTAAGTTGTGCTTTTGAAACATGTGAAAAGTAAGTAACAGTCAAAAAGAGAACAGTCGGATAAACCCGGTCTGTTTAGGTGCGACATGCACAATATGCATGGGCGCCCAAACACATTTGAATTGTGGCAATTGTTTGAGTATCTAAAAAGTCCAGTTTAGATGGGATTTTTAGATGCGCAACACAACTGAATTAGCCCCATACATTATTGTAAATATTACATTTAAAAAAGCACCCAAGAATGTTTCATATTCTTCATTACCTGGTCACTCGATTACTTTTTGTATTGTTCCCTGCATTGTAATATTTGACTTGCACATATTGGACCTTTATGGAAAGGTCTATTTCAATGTACATTGGGGGTCATTCCGAGTTGATCGTAGCTGTGCTAAATTTAGCACAACTACGATCATCGTCCCTGACATGCAGCGGGACGCCCAGCACGGGGCTAGTCCGCCCCGCATGTCAGGCCGCCCCTGCCCAAATACAAAAGCATCGCCGCCTTAGTATTTGTGGAGTAAATCCCGGCCAGCGCAGCTCCTGCGGCTGGCCGGGAGTTGACCGTCACTGCCACTGGCCGCAGCGGCTGCGTGAGACGTCACACAGCCGCCGCGGCCCGCACCCCCAACGGTCCGGCCACGCCTGCGTTGGCCGGACCACGCCCCCTTAACGCCGCCATCCAGCCCACTCCCACCCAGCGACCGCCTGTCTCAGAGGCGATCGCTAGGTAACGACGGCTGCCGTGCGCCAGTGCATGCGCAGTTTCGACCCGATCGCTGCGCTGCGACAAACTGCAGCGAGTGATCGGGTCGGAATGACCCCCAATGCCTTGCTGTGTTTTTAATACTGAAATCTATCACTCATTGCTTTATTAAAAAAATAAAATGAAATCAAATTGAATACTCCTGACACAATGGATGTGCATTCTATTGCATAGCATTCACAAGACACAACTAAAAGTGTAAACGTTTCTGCTGCAAATCAAATAACTATAACAGTATGTAACTTCTGTGCCTCCAGAAACACACCCTGGGAACAAACTGAGGTAAGGGCAAGGGGAGGGAAATCTATTGCCTATATTTATACAGTTATTGCCAATACATATCTGACAGTTTACACCGCCATGGAACCCGCTGGAGGTGCCACGTACAGACTTAAAGCGCAGCAGAATGGTTTGTGAAATGCTTATTTTCACCTCTTACATGAATGTACCTTTAAATACTTGAACAAAGTTGCTTTAGACCTGTATTTAGAAAAGAGCTTGGCAAAAATATACTGTGCAGCTGGCTTATACATTTTCCCAGTGCTAACAAATGACCTTTGTACAGGACTATTCTCTGCCAAGAAAGTTTCACATTGCAAAACTACAGGTTTCAAAATACTGAGTGGCAGCCACAATAGCGTCATGGTTTTCAAAATTCTTTACTGTAATACAGTTGGTAAAATATGCAGGAAGTAGGGAATGTACCTCTGATCAATCAGTCTACAAACGAGGATTTATGGCCATGTGGCATGGTAATGACTGCTGTAGAAACAGAAGAGTCCTTATACTCTAAAGTCAGATGCATGGCTCATATAAACAAGCATCTTTAGGACACAGTAGTTCAGGTCTCTCTTTAAAGTGTGTGCACTTAGTAGCAGGAATTTGGTCCATTTGGCAATAAATAATGCAACATGAATATTTACATTAGTGTTATTCAAGACTCAGTGAGCGGTCAGACAACATTCACAAAGTCAACCTCACTCCCTTATAACATACTCTAGACTGGAAAACACAATTATTACTTTAATACTACCGATACTGTAGGCTCATATTTACTTGCAGAGTTTTGTTCCAAGCCATGTTTATTGCAGCATTAGCAGTCAGAGAAGTGGAACATGAATTGTGTCTTGAGAACACTGCATTCAAACTGCATGAACAATGGTGTAACCAGATTCCCTGTTACGAAGGGGATAAAAATATCAATAATGCTGGGTACACACTACCCGATGTGTACCCAGCCGATATATTGGGACGAAATATATGATCCTGGGTACACTTCAGAATGATCTAATGGAGGACGGAAGGATCAGTGTTCCGACCTACATTAGCATACACCATGCCGATAGCGATATTGTCCACTTGGCTGTGCAGCACGGATGACCGGGCAGTATCACATGCACCCGCGGGCATCCACATACAGGACACACACTGAACGATATGCCCGATATGTTGTTCTGATTTGGCCGGAAACAACATATCAGGCTAATATCACGGTGTGTACCCGCCTGTAGCTTATCACCCCACCAATTAGAAGCAGACTCATCAGTGGGAGTGAGCTTGCTGGAAGGTGCTATGATTAGGGACTTATTAGGAATTAGCAAAATATATAGGGGTATATGCAATTGCGGTCGAATTCCCGAAATTGTCGAATTTCGGGTCATTTTCGACCAAAAAAAAAATTCGCCTATGCAATTCAGTGCTTTCCGACCAAAAAACGGACTTTCAAAATTCGACTTTTTGAAATTCGAATTTTTGCAAATTCGACTTTTCTGCAATGATACAAGTGCTGCAATTCGACCAAAGCATATTCAATTCAAGTTTGGAAATTCGACAGCAGTGCTTTTAGACAGCAAATTCGTCATTTTCAATCCGCCACACTTTGGAGGGTGAAAACAATAAAAAAAAATTTAAACATGTTTTTTTTGGTGTTTTTTTTTTTAGGAATAGCATATCTATTTATATTAGAAGGGATTAGGTACTTTTTTTTTTTTTTTTTGGAGGCACAAATATTATTTATATATTTTTTAAAATATTATTTATTTTTTTATTGCTGGAACGGTAAAATCCTTTAAAAAAATGGCGTTGGGTCCCCCCTCCAAAGCATAACCAGCCTCGGGCTCTTCGAGCTGGTCCTGGTTCTAAAAATGCGGGGGAAAAATTGACAGGGGATCCCCCGTATTTTTAAAACCAGCACCGGGCTCTGCGCCTGGTGCTGGTGCCAAAAATACGGGGGACAAAAAGAGTAGGGGTCCCCCGTATTTTTAACACCAGCATCGGGCTCCACTAGCTGGACAGATAATGCCACAGCCAGGGGTCACTTTTATGCCGTGCCCTGCGGCCGTGGCATTAAAAATCCAACTAGTCACCCCTGGCCGGGGTACCCTGGGGGAGTGGGGACCCCTTCAATCAAGGGGTCCCCCCCCCAGCCACCCAAGGGCCAGGGGTGAAGCCCGAGGCTGTCCCCCCCCATCCAATGGGCTGCGGATGGGGGGGCTGATAGCCTTTTGTGATCATGAAAAGATATTGTTTTTTCCAGCAGTACTACAAGTCCCAGCAAGCCTCCCCCGCAAGCTGGTACTTGGAGAACCACAAGTACCAGCATGCGGGAGAAAAACGGGCCCGCTGGTACCTGTAGTACTACTGGGGAAAAAATACCCAAATAAAAACAGGACACACACACCGTGACAGTAAAAATAAGAATTTACTTACCGATAATTCTATTTCTCGTAGTCCGTAGTGGATGCTGGGGACTCCGTCAGGACCATGGGGAATAGCGGCTCCGCAGGAGACAGGGCACAAAAATAAAGCTTTAGGATTAGGTGGTGTGTACTGGCTCCTCCCCCTATGACCCTCCTCCAAGCCTCAGTTAGGATACTGTGCCCGGACGAGCGTACACAATAAGGAAGGATATTGAATCCCGGGTAAGACTCATACCAGCCACACCAATCACACCGTATAACTTGTGATCTGAACCCAGTTAACAGTATGACAAACGTAGGAGCCTCTGAACAGACGGCTCACAACAATACCAACCCGAATTTGTTTGTAACAATAACTATGTACAAGTATTGCAGACAATCCGCACTTGGGATGGGCGCCCAGCATCCACTACGGACTACGAGAAATAGAATTATCGGTAAGTAAATTCTTATTTTCTCTAACGTCCTAAGTGGATGCTGGGGACTCCGTCAGGACCATGGGGATTATACCAAAGCTCCCAAACGGGCGGGAGAGTGCGGATGACTCTGCAGCACCGAATGAGAGAACTCAAGGTCCTCCTCAGCCAGGGTATCAAATTTGTAGAATTTTGCAAACGTGTTTGCCCCTGACCAAGTAGCAGCTCGGCAGAGTTGTAATGCCGAGACCCCCCGGGCAGCCGCCCAGGATGAGCCCACTTTCCTTGTGGAATGGGCCTTGACAGATTTAGGTTGTGGCAAGCCTGCCACAGAATGTGCAAGTTGAATTGTGCTACAAATGCAACGAGCAATCGTCTGCTTAGAAGCAGGAGCACCCATCTTGTTGGGTGCATACAATATCAACAGTGAGTCAGACTTTCTGACTCCCGCCGTTCTTGAAATATATATTTTCAATGCCCGGACCACGTCCAACAACTTGGAATCCTCCAAATCGTTAGTAGCCGCAGGCACCACAATAGGCTGGTTCAGGTGAAACGCTGACACCACCTTAGGCAGAAAATGAGGACGCGTCCGCAGTTCTGCCCTGTCCGTATGGAAAATCAGATATGGGCTCTTATATGATAAAGCCGCCAATTCTGATACTCTCCTGGCTGAAGCCAGGGCCAGTAGCATGGTTACTTTCCATGTAAGATACTTCAACTCCACCGATTTGAGCGACTCAAACCAATGGGATTTGAGAAAATCCAAGACTACATTAAGATCCCACGGTGCCACTGGGGGCACAACCGGGGGCTGTATATGTAGTACTCCTTTTACAAAAGTCTGGACTTCAGGAACTGAAGCCAATTCTTTCTGGAAGAAAATCGACAGGGCCGAAATTTGAACCTTAATGGACCCCAATTTGAGGCCCATAGACAATCCTGTTTGCAGGAAATGTAGGAATCGACCCAGTTGAAATTCCTCCGTGGGGGCCTTCCTGGCCTCACACCACGCAACATATTTCCTCCAAATGCGGTGATAATGTTGTGCAGTCACCTCCTTCCTGGCTTTTACCAGTGTAGGAATGACCTCTTCCGGAATGCCTTTTTCCCTTAGAATTCGGCGTTCAACCGCCATGCCGTCAAACGCAGCCGCGGTAAGTCTTGGAATAGACACGGTCCCTGCTGAAGCAGGTCCCGTCTTAGAGGTAGAGGCCACGGATCCTCCGTGAGCATCTCTTGAAGTTCCGGGTACCAAGTTCTTCTTGGCCAATCCGGAGCCACTAGTATCGTTCTTACTCCCTTTTGCCGTATAATTCTCAGTACTTTTGGTATGAGAGGCAGAGGAGGGAACACATACACTGACTGGAACACCCACGGTGTTACCAGAGCGTCCACAGCTATTGCCTGAGGGTCTCTTGACCTGGCGCAATACCTGTCCAGTTTTTTGTTGAGGCGGGACGCCATCATATCCACCATTGGTTTTTCCCAACGGTTCACAATCATGTGGAAGACTTCTGGATGAAGTCCCCACTCTCCCGGGTGTAGATCGTGTCTGCTGAGGAAGTCTGCTTCCCAGTTGTCCACTCCCGGAATGAATACTGCTGACAGTGCTATCACATGATCTTCCGCCCAGCGAAGAATCCTTGCAGCTTCTGCCATTGCTGTCCTGCTTCTTGTGCCGCCCTGTCTGTTTACGTGGGCGACTGCCGTGATGTTGTCCGACTGGATCAACACCGGTTGACCCTGAAGCAGGGGTTTTGCCAGACTTAGAGCATTGTAAATCGCTCTTAGCTCCAGTATATTTATGTGAAGAGACATCTCCAGGCTTGACCATACTCCCTGGAAGTTTCTTCCCTGTGTGACCGCTCCCCAGCCTCTCAGACTGGCATCCGTAGTCACCAGGACCCAGTCCTGTATGCCGAATCTGCGGCCCTCTAACAGATGAGCACTCTGCAACCACCACAGAAGAGACACCCTTGTCCGTGGCGATAAGGTTATCCGCTGATGCATCTGCAGATGTGATCCGGACCATTTGTCCAGCAGATCCCACTGAAAAGTTCGTGCGTGGAATCTGCCGAATGGAATCGCTTCGTAAGAAGCCACCATCTTTCCCAGGACTCTTGTGCATTGATGCACAGACACTTTCCCTGGTTTTAGGAGGTTCCTGACAAGTTCGGATAACTCCCTGGCTTTCTCCTCCGGAAGAAACACCTTTTTCTGAACCGTGTCCAGAATCATTCCCAGGAACAGCAGACGTGTCGTCGGGGTCAACTGAGATTTTGGAAAATTCAGAATCCACCCGTGTTGTTGCAGCACTAGTCGGGTTAGTGCTACTCCGTCCTCCAGCTGTTCTCTGGACCTTGCCCTTATCAGGAGATCGTCCAAGTAAGGGATAATTAATACGCCTCTTCTTCGCAGAAGAATCATCATTTCGGCCATTACCTTGGTAAAGACCCGAGGTGCCGTGGACAATCCAAACGGCAGCGTCTGAAACTGATAATGACAGTTTTGCACCACGAACCTGAGGTACCCTTGATGTGAAGGGCAAATTGGGACATGCAGGTAAGCATCCTTTATGTCCAGGGACACCATAAAGTCCCCTTCTTCCAGATTCGCTATCACTGCTCTGAGTGACTCCATCTTGAACTTGAATTTTTGTATGTACAGGTTCAAAGATTTCAGATTTAGAATAGGTCTTACCGAGCCGTCCGGCTTCGGTACCACAAATAGCGTGGAGTAATACCCCTTTCCCTGTTGTAGGAGGGGTACCTTGACTATCACCTGCTGAGAAAACAGCTTGTAAATGGCTTCCAATACCGTCGCCCTGTCTGAGGGAGACGTTGGCAAAGCAGACTTTAGGAACCTGCGAGGGGGAGACTTCTCGAATTCCAACCTGTAACCCTGAGATACTACCTGCAGGATCCAGGGGTCCACCTGTGAGCAAGCCCACTGTGCGCTGAAATTCTTGAGTCGACCCCCCACCGCTCCTGAGTCCGCTTGTAAGGCCCCAGCGTCATGCTGAGGGCTTTGCAGAACCCTGAGAGGGCTTCTGTTCCTGGGCAGGGGCTGCTTGCTGCCCTCTCTTACCCCTTCCTCTGCCCCGAGGCAGATATGACTGTCCTTTTGTCCGCTTGTTCTTATAGGACCGAAAGGACTGCGGCTGAAAAGACGGTGTCTTTTTCTGTTGGGAGGGGGTCTGAGGTAAAAAGGTGGATTTTCCGGCAGTTGCCGTGGCCACCAGATCCGATAGACCGACGCCAAATAATTCCTCCCCTTTATACGGCAATACTTCCATATGTCGTTTGGAATCCGCATCACCTGACCACTGTCGCGTCCATAAACTCCTTCTGGCAGATATGGACATCGCATTTACTCTCGATGCCAGAGTGCAAATATCTCTCTGAGCATCTCGCATATAAAGGAAAGCATCCTTTAATTGCTCTATAGTCAATAAAATACTGTCCCTATCCAGGGTATCAATATTTTCAGTCAGGGAATCCAACCAGACGACCCCAGCACTGCACATCCAGGCTGAGGCGATGGCTGGTCGCAGTATAACACCAGTATGTGTGTATATACTTTTTAGGGTAGTTTCCAGCCTCCTATCAGCTGGATCCTTGAGGGCGGCCGTATCAGGAGACGGTAACGCCACTTGTTTTGATAAGCGTGTGAGCGCCTTATCCACCCTAGGGGGTGTTTCCCAGCGCGCCCTAACCTCTGGCGGGAAAGGGTATAATGCTAATAACTTTTTTGAAATTAGCACTTTTCTATCTGGGTTAACCCACGCTTCATCACATACATCATTTAATTCCTCTGATTCAGGAAAAACTACAGGTAGTTTTTTCACCCCCCACATAATACCCCTTTTTGTGGTACTTGCAGTATCAGAGATATGCAAAGCCTCCTTCATTGCCGTGATCATATAACGTGTGGCCCTACTTGAAAATACGTTTGTTTCATCACCGTCGACACTAGATTCAGTGTCTGTGTCGACCGACTGAGGTAAAGGGCGCTTTACAGCCCCTGACGGTGTCTGAGACGCCTGGGCAGGTACTAACTGGTTTGCCGGCCGTCTCATGTCGTCAACTGATTTTTGTAATGTGCTGACATTATCACGTAATTCCATAAACAAAGCCATCCATTCCGGTGTCGACTCCCTGGGGGGTGACATCACCATTATCGGCAATTGCTCTGCCTCCACACCAACATCGTCCTCATTCATGTCGACACACACGTACCGACACACAGCAGACACACAGGGAATGCTCTTATCGAAGACAGGACCCCACTAGCCCTTTGGGGAGACAGAGGGAGAGTTTGCCAGCACACACCCAAGCGCTATAATATATATGGGAACAACCTTATATAAGTGTTGTTCCTTATAGCAGCTTAAATATATCAAAATATCGCCAAAAAATGCCCCCCCTCTCTGTTTTACCCTGTTTCTGTAGTGCAGTGCAGGGGAGAGTCCTGGGAGCCTTCCTCACAGCGGAGCTGAGCAGGAAAATGGCGCTGTGTGCTGAGGAGAATAAGCCCCGCCCCCTATTTCGGCGGGCTTTTCTCCCGGAGTTTTAGATATCTGGCATGGGTTAAATACATACATATAGCCTCAATGGCTATATGTGATGTATTCTTTTGCCATAAAGGTATTAAATATTGCTGCCCAGGGCGCCCCCAGCAGCGCCCTGCACCCTCCGTGACCGCTTGGTGTGAAGTGTGTGACAACAATGGCGCACAGCTGCAGTGCTGTGCGCTACCTTCATGAAGACTGAAGAGCTTCTGCCGCCTGTTTCCGGACCTTCAATCTTCAGCATCTGTAAGGGGGGTCGGCGGCGCGGCTCCGGGACGAACCCCAGGGTGAGACCTGTGTTCCGACTCCCTCTGGAGCTAATGGTGTCCAGTAGCCTAAGAATCCAATCCATCCTGCACACAAGTGAGTTGAAATTCTCTCCCCTAAGTCCCTCGATGCAGTGAGCCTGTTGCCAGCAGGACTCACTGAAAATAAAAAACCTAAAAACTTTTTCTAAGCAGCTCTTTAGGAGAGCCACCTAGATTGCACCCTGCTCGGACGGGCACAAAAACCTAACTGAGGCTTGGAGGAGGGTCATAGGGGGAGGAGCCAGTACACACCACCTAATCCTAAAGCTTTATTTTTGTGCCCTGTCTCCTGCGGAGCCGCTATTCCCCATGGTCCTGACGGAGTCCCCAGCATCCACTTAGGACGTTAGAGAAACTTTATTACACACTGCCGACACACACATACTTACCTATGTTCACACGCCGACATCGGTCCTCTTCTCCAAGTAGAATCCACGGATACCTGAAAAGAAAAGTTCAATATACTCACCTCAGCCATGGTCCAGAGATAAATCCACGTACTTGGCAAAATAACAAATCGCAAATACCCGACCACCGGACTGAAAGGGGTCCCATGCTGACACATGAGACCCCTTTCCACGAATGAGACCTGTCAGTGACAGCTGTCACACAAAGGTCTCTAAAGCCAATCAGGAAGCGCAACTTCGTTGCGCTCACCTGATTGGCTGTGCGCTGTCTGAACTCAGACAGCGCATCGCACAGCCCCGTCCATTTTATTCAATGGTGGGAACTTAGCGGCTAGCGGTGAGGTCACCCGCCGGTCAGCGGCTGACCGCGGGTAACCCCACCGCTAGCCGCTAAGTTCCCACCATTGAAACTAATGGAGCGGCTTTGCGATGCGCTGTCACAGCTCAGACAGCGCACAGCCAATCAGGTGAGCGCCACGGAAGTAGCGCTTCCTGATTGGCTGAAGGGACTTCAGTGACAGGAGTCACGTGATGTCCCGGCATTCGGGAGAAAGGGGTCTGATGTGAAAGCATGGGACCCCTTTTAGTCCGGTATGGAGCGGGTGTTCGGTTTGTTTTTTTAACAAGTACGTGGATTTATATCTGGACGTGGATGTACCTCTGGACGCTGGAAGGTGAGTATAATTTTTTCACAGGTACCCTCGGATCGTCGGAGACCGTGGCAGTCGGCGTGTCAACATAGGTAAGTATATGTGTGTGTCGGTAGTGTGTAATAAAGTTTTACTATCAAGGTGTCTGTGTACTGTTTTTATTTGGGTATTTTTTCCCCAGTAGTACTACAGGTACCAGCGGGCCCGTTTTTCTCCCGCATGCTGGTACTTGTGGTTCTCCAAGTACCAGCTTGCGGGGGAGGCTTGCTGGGACTTGTAGTACTGCTGGAAAAAACAATATATTTTCATGATCACAAAAGGCTATCAGCCCCCCCATCCGCAGCCCATTGGATGGGGGGGGACAGCCTCGGGCTTCACCCCTGGCCCTTGGGTGGCTGGGGGGGGTGGACCCCTTGATTGTAGGGGTCCCCACTCCCCCAGGGTACCCCGGCCAGGGGTGACTAGTTGGATATTTAATGCCACGGCCGCAGGGCACGGCATAAAAGTGACCCCCGGCTGTGGCATTATCTGTCCAGCTAGTGGAGCCCGATGCTGGTGTTAAAAATACGGGGGACCCCTACTCTTTTTGTCCCCCGTATTTTTGGCACCAGCACCAGGCGCAGAGCCCGGTGCTGGTTTTAAAAATACGGGGGATCCCTGCCCAATTTTCCCCCGGATTTTTAGAACCAGGACCAGCTCGATGAGCCCGAGGCTGGTTATGCTTTGGAGGGGGGACCCCACGCCATTTTTTTTTCCGGGTTTTTCCCGTTTTTCCCCGTTTTTTAAAATCGCGGCAAAATCCGCCAAATCGGCCGATTTTCGCCCGCGGTTCTGGCGAATCCGTTTTTCATTGAATATGGTGAATTCCGGCAGCCACCTTCCGGAATTCACCTGTCGAATTAAGTCGAATTAAAAAACGGCGAAAAATTGCCGCGATTCGCCGTGAATTGCATATACCCCATAGACAGCTACTGTATGCCGGGTCGCACCCTGAATTTTGTACGACCCGGCTGAGACTCCTTTTAGACTAGCGGCCTGACTCTGCTTATTGACAGGTTGGTGAAGTCCCTGCCGATGCGTGTCGAGGCGGAGATTGCAGATAAGATGATCTCCAAGCTCGCCTCTTCCTATGCAGTGAACGGGTGCCAGGTTGCATCAACCTGGCTTGCCCGTTCACACTTAAACGCGAGCCAGGTTAAACTAGTGAATTTTAAGCCGTTGACCGTACTCCAACAGTCGGCGGATCGGCCCGATAATTGTACAGTGTGTACCCAGCTACCATCTGCAGTAGGTCAGGGTTTTACTGAACAGTTCCTAAAGAGTATCCGCTCTTGAAATCCAATTTATCAGTGGCAGAATTGGGCGGCGAAAACTGTGTGATAAAATTTTTATTAGACAGACCATGTAGGTTGGTTTTAGTCACACATGCTCAGACACAGCACACCGTGGGGGGGAATGCAATTCGTTTATCATAGCAGCAGCTTCTGTCTGACTCACTTGCTTGAGTTACTGGGGTCAAGTGCCGCGGCCACCCGTAATGCAGTGTATCAGCCACGTAAATCTGCTTCTCCCATCTAAAGAGATAGTTAGGGAGCTTAAAAATAGGATTTTGGTTACCGGTAAATCCTTTTCTCGTAGGCCGTAGAGGATGCTGGGGTCCAGATTAGTACCATGGGGTATAAACGGGTCCACCAGGAGCCATTGGCACTTTAAGAGTTTAATAGTGTGGGCTGGCTCCTCCCTCTATGCCCCTCCTACCAGAGCTGACTGTGCACCTTAATGGAATACACAGTCGTATTGTAGCCTCCCCCCCCCCTCCCTTCTACAACCCCCAGGTGCTGTTTACAGATAGCTGGAGTTACTGTGGAGGGACCTGTTTTTCCTGATTAGCGCTGTGCAGGCAGGAAAATGGCGCTGAATGCTACTGGGTCCGCTCTGAGGAGAAGCTCCGCCCCCAAAATGGCACTGTCTTCCTGCAATTCCACTGATTATACTGGCCTGAGGATTGAGTGCTGGATGAGATCCAGGGACCCCGACAGGCTTTTGGACAAGTGTAGGGTGTAGCGCTGGCTCAGGGCGCCCCCTCACAGCGCCGCACCATGTACCTCTGAGCCTTCCGGAGCGAAGTTAATACTGCGTTCCTACCCTGCTGCCACCATCTTCACACCGACCCCCGCTTGCTATGGGGTTCGGTGCCTCACTCGCCACCGATTCTTCAGCTCTGTAAGGGGGTGACGGCATGCTGCTGGGGCAAGCGATCCCCTGTGGCGGGGAACGATCTGACCCCTCAGGAGCTCAGTGTCCTGTCAGCGGAGTAAGTGGCTCAGACCCCGCAGGGCGGACACTACTCCCCCCTTAGTCACACGCTGCAGGGAGGCTATTGCCAGCAGCCTCCCTGTAAAATAATAAACTTTTCTAGGGAAACTCTGGAGAGCTCCCCTAGCTGTGACCGGCTCCTCCGGGCACATTTTCTAAATTGAATCTGGTAGGAGGGGCATAGAGGGAGGAGCCAGCCCACACTCTCAAACTCTTAAAGTGCCAATGGCTCCTGGTGGACCAGTCTATACCCCATGGTACTAATGTGGACCCAAGCATCCTCTAGGACGTAAGAGAAAAACAATGTGTGATGTGGTTAAGGCGTCCGCCTCAGGAGGGTGCAAGAAGAAATTTGCAATAAGTCAAGGGTGCCCGCAGCACTTGCATCCAGCAGCACAAACAAATGAATAGCTTCCTATTCCGGAGCTGTGGCAATAATAAAACAATTGAATTCCCCCCTCCTGAAGCAAATCCTATTCTAAGATCTATGGGTGATAGTCAATTGATATATCAAGCACAATCTCAAGCCTAAAGTGACGGGAGATCGCAGGGCGATATTCACTTGCCATCACCCTTATCGCGCCCATAGCAAAATCATGGGTGCGATTGTGATGGTCACTTTTCACGCATTTCAGCTTGCCACCCTCTGAGGGGTAGCGAGCTGAAATGCTGATATGGTGCCTGTTGGCAGAATCAATATAACCGCTGTCGATGGGCACGAAAGGGGGCGGAAACACCTGAATTCTGCCCTATGTATCCAAAATAGAGAGCAATCCTTTGTTTATTACAATCATTTTTTTCAAAAACAAGCTGTAAAGAACATAACATTAAAATAAATAGAAAAAAAATAACAATATCAATATTTACACATCAGAAACACTATTTTTAAGAAACCAAAACTGGATTGATGAGGCGCCTCCTGCAGTTCTGTTATATTTAGAACGGTTTACTTTGGTCGATCGTGTTTTGATGTAGAGGAATGACTAAAAACAAGCAGCTCTTGCAAAATTACGCCCTACTATTCAGCCAATAAAATCTCTGGATAGCTGTGAGCAATCTGACAAATGAGCACTTTACAGCCTGCAGTCTAGTCTCTGTGCAGCCAAAGAGGAAAAGAAATAAACTATGTCTGGAGTAGATTTTACTACAGCATAATATTTTCAAACATTTGTACTCCATTTTTGGGGGCCGTGTTTTTATTCTATACATATCCTGATCCGGAACAGCAGAATGTCAAAGGCCACTACCAGTAAATCCTGTATACATCTACCACAGTCCCAATCAGGTTATGCTACAGAGAAGCAGCAGGCAGGCAAGTACCTTACATAGTGTCGTTCAAGCACATGCAGAACACATCATTTATTGTAAGGGCTAAAAAATAAAAAAAAACACACCTTTTTCAGACAGATTCAACCTCATTAGTTCCAACCACAAACAGCTACAGGCAAACGGTAGAATAATTGCCTCTAAAGGAAAGTTTGCTTGTAACCGCATGTCTGGAATCTTAGCATTACAGGATTTCTTTGGAGGGAAAAAAGTGTTTTCACAACTGTGCCTTTAATAAGAGGTGCCTTGCATACCATGCAGAACTCTACTCGGTTATTGTGGCCTTGTTATAAAAGGTGACATTATAGATCTCTTTTTTTCATTGCTCATAATCATTAATTGAAGCAGCTCTTTATAACGGATAGAAATACAGAGAAAGAGGACAGAAGCTTTCCCATTATTGATGGTTTGCTATTTCCATAACCGCTGACCAATACAAGGAAAGCCGTTGTGGTTTTTCAGTATATATAATCATAGCTTATTACCGATTAGAGAAATGAGAAACGTCTGATCTCTAACAACCAAATATTCTAAATGCATATAAATGTTGCAGGTGAAGAAGAGACTCCCCATACTCCCCGCCAATAGAGTGCACAGCAAGACTGGCCATTGTGTAGAGATGGGGAGACTGCAATACAGTTTGTAATAGGGCTCAAATTGTACAAAGTGGTAAATACTACTGTCATTTACCAATACCAATTCCACACACACACACACACACAGGTGTCCAACCTGGGTTACTGAACATTGTTTCAGCCGTGCCACAGTGGCTTGAAACCCTGTTCACACCGCGGGCTGGTCCTGGGTTATTGCGGAGTCTTCCATCTGCCGGCGCTTGGATATAACATCATCATCAAGTGCTGGTGACCCGGCTCTCTGTATGCTTTTAGCGTGACCTGTGGCTCACAGCGGGCTACCTGGGTCAGTACCTTTCCCACCAAACTTGGACCCAGGTTATAAAAGTTTGGTGTGAAAGATCTATACTACTAATAAAGACCGCAATACTAGTTTATGAACCTGTAGCAAAGTTCTGTTTAATATTAAACTGTAAAGTCCATAATACTGTCTGTATGAATTTCTGTTCCTGCAGTCGGTTTCTTACTGGATATGTACATGCAGTAATCCTGTGACGCATCATAATGCAAATGAGAAAAGTTCAGTCCTTTATGTTATAACACTGTACCAATCATACTGCTCAAGTCAGCATCTGTATATAAGCCACACTGATGTGACCCCACACATCAACATATGAGAAGCAGAATAACCTCCACTGAAACTGCAATGACATGATTGTTTTTTTAATTAAGCTTTAGCAATACCGCAGCAGGAGAAGTGCCTGTTATTTTCTGCTTTTCTTCACAATAAGAGGCATTTGGAGGACCGTGGGATAGTAAGCAAGTTCTGGGCACAGGGGGAAGGAAATATTTCCACACTGTACTGTGCAGTAACTTCACTTACACAACCAGAACCTCTCAGAGTATTACTCTTAGACATGCATGTAAATCACCTCCACCATTCACTCTGTTCTCTCCAAATTTCTGTTTACTTTGAATTTATCTGCCTGTTCTGTGTATTACATTTCACTCTTTAAAATTCATGAAGTAGATGTGTGCCATTTACAGTGTATTTACAGATTACAATATTTATATCCTCATGGAGATCTGGACACAGTGCTGAATGCAGTAGACTTGCTGGGCCCAGGCCAGTTATCTATTATGTATTATTTATAAGCCTACAGCATATTGAACAGAGCTAGAGATCACTAAGTCCCATCGGCAGCTTAGGTTTCTCCAGCAATACTTGGCCCTGTATAGAAACACTGTACATAAGGTGATATCCCGCAAATCACCGGCTGATCTTAGTTTTACTAAACTCTCCCTATACCCACTTGCGGTCATGTGAGGTAACACAGCCACATCGTTCAGATGCTGCCTGCTCCCTATGCATGCTGTTTTGCACCAAGGGATCCGTGGAAGTCCGCCTCCCACCCTAAGAATCAAAATTGCGCATTTTCTTAAAGCCAGTGTCTAAATAGCCCTATTGATAAGAGACCATTAAAAAATAAAAAGTGAAGACCACTATTTATTTTCTGCTTGTAACGGATATAAAGACCTTATAAATGCATTTTTCAAAATATTTATACGGCGTGCTGTAATATTGCACAGGGCCGTAGACGTTTGATTTATTCCAATAACAAGGCTGCAGATAAAGGATTATAAATGCAAAATATAAGCTAGAGATCTTAGAACAGTGCTTGCCACACACTCAGGGTTAAATTGGCCAATGGTTACTATACTTACAGCGGTCAATTCAATTCATTGTGTGTGCCCGATTGAGTCTCATCTCCCATCTAAACTGATTGGGTGATATTCAATTGTTTGCTTGCTTTTTTCCAGTTGTTGTGCCCAAATAGCCCGGGTTTAGCCCGTCTAAAGTCCTGGCACCAAAAATCCCAACTTTTCACTGATATCTGCTCGCACCATGCTATGCGAAACTGCAGTCGGGTGCATAATACTGCTGTGGGCGACCAAAGCAATTGGATTCCCTTCCATACAGTGGGCGGGATTCAAATCCTTTATCTCCCCTGATCTCCCGTCTAAAGTGACGGGAGATTACGGGGCGATATTCTAATGACCCCCGTTTTCGTGCCCACAAGAGACGGGTTTAGCCGCGTAAAGCAGCTAAACCCGACTAAAGTCATGGGCGCGATCGCGAAAGTACCGTTTGGTTGTCCAAACGGGTCTCTTTTCGTTCATTTTAGCTCACCACCCCAGTGGGTGGCGAGCTGAAATGCTGATATCGCGCCCATCGGCAGTAACATTTGAATACTGCCAGCGTGCGCGATGGGGGCGGGAGGGGGCAGAGAAGATTTGAATCCCGCCCAGTATCTATGCAGATTGGAATGCTATACCTTTTAAAACGTCAAATTGCTTGTTAAGATGGCCATATGGGCCGAGTACACAACAGTATTATATCCGCCACTCAATAATTATGATTTATTTTGTGCACAATCTTCTGCAGCGCCATAGTACATAAAACGTAGAGGTCCCGGCCAAAGAGCAAAATCAAAATTCAGAATATTTAAATGGAATGAGTACCAACAACAGAAAAGCATAATAGTAACACATAATAGCAAAACAACTATCGAAAAGTAAAGAACATGCAAAAGGCATAATACAACAAGAACACAGAGGTGGATGGCGTCAGCCAGACAAAAACTACACAAGGAACACTCAGCTTGTGTTTTGCAATCTTTAATGACCAGCTTACTAACACAAAATGAGGCAAGCAGCCACACACCAACCCCACAGCTCACTATAACATCACCAACATTCTGTCAACCCACGGAGAAAATAAGATTTTACTCACCGGTAAATCTATTTCTCGTAGTCCGTAGCAGATGCTGGGTACTCCGTAAGGACCATGGGGAATAGACGGGCTCCGCAGGAGACTGGGCACTCTAAAGAAAGATTTAGGTCTACCTGGTGTGCACTGGCTCCTCCCCCTATGACCCTCCTCCAAGCCTCAGTTAGGACACTGTGCCCGGAAGAGCTGACACAATAAGGAAGGATTTTGAATCCCGGGTAAGACTCATACCAGCCACACCAATCACACCATATAACTCGTGATAGGAACCCCGGTTAACAGTATGATAACAATGGAGCCTCTGAACAGATGGCTCGCAATAACAACCCGATTTTTGTAACAATAACTATTTACAAGTATTGCAGACAATCCGCACTTGGGATGGGCGCCCAGCATCCACTACGGACTACGAGAAATAGATTTACCGGTGAGTAAAATCTTATTTTCTCTGACGTCCTAGTGGATGCTGGGAACTCCGTAAGGACCATGGGGATTATACCAAAGCTCCCAAACGGGCGGGAGAGTGCGGATGACTCTGCAGCACCGAATGAGAGAACTCCAGGTCCTCCTCAGCCAGGGTATCAAATTTATAAAATTTGGCAAACGTGTTTGCCCCTGACCAAGTAGCAGCTCGGCAAAGTTGTAAAGCCGAGACCCCTCGGGCAGCCGCCCAAGATAAGCCCACCTTCCTCGTGGAATGGGCTTTTACAGATTTAGGCTGCGGTAGTCCCACCGCAGAATGCGCCAGCTGAATAGTGCTACAAATCCAGCGCGCGATAGTCTGCTTAGAAGCAGGTGCACCCAGCTTGTTGGGTGCATATAAAATAAACAGCGAGTCAGTTTTCCTGACTCCAGCCGTCCTGGAAATAGAAAATTTCAGGGCCCTGACTACGTCCAGAAACTTGGAATCCTCCAAGTCTCTAGTAGCCGCAGGCACCACAATAGGTTGGTTCAAGTGAAAAGCTGATACCACCTTCGGGAGAAACTGAGGACGAGTCCTCAACTCTGCCCTATCCATATGGAAAATCAGATAGGGGCTTTTACAGGACAAAGCCGCCAATTCTGACACACGTCTGGCCGAAGCCAGAGCCAACAACATAACCACTTTCCACGTGAGATATTTTAAATCCACAGTCTTAAGTGGCTCAGACCAATGTGATTTCAGAAACTCCCAAAACCACATTGAGATCCCAAGGTGCCACTGGGGGCACAAAAGGAGGCTGAATATGCAGAACTCCCTTGACAAAAGTCTGAACTTCAGGCAGTGAAGCCAGTTCTTTCTGGAAGAAAATCGACAGGGCCGAGATCTGGACCTTAATGGACCCCAATTTGAGGCCCAACGTCACACCTGCTTGCAGGAAATGCAGGAATCGACCCAGTTGAAATTCCTCCGTTGGGGCCTTCTTGGCCTCACACCAAGCAACATATTTTCGCCAAATGCGGTGATAATGTTTTGCGGTGACATCCTTCCTGGCCTTGATCAGGGTAGGGATGACTTCCTCCGGAATGCCTTTTTCCTTTAGGATCCGGCGTTCAACCGCCATGCCGTCAAACGCAGCCGCGGTAAGTCTTGGAACAGACAGGGTCCCTGCTGCAGCAGGTCTTGTCTGAGCGGCAGAGGCCAAGGGTCCTCTGCAAGCATCTCTTGAAGCTCCGGGTACCAAGCCCTTCTTGGCCAATCCGGAGCCACGAGAATAGTTCTCACTCCTCGCTTTCATATTATTCTCAGTACTTTGGGTATGAGAGGTAGAGGAGGAAACACATAAACCGACTGGTACACCCACGGTGTCACTAGAGCGTCCACAGCGATCGCCTGAGGGTCCCTTGACCTGGCGCAATATCTTTTTAGCTTTTTGTTGAGGCGGGACGCCATCATGTCCACCGGTTTACCAGCATCTGGAAGACTTCTGGATGAAGTCCCCATTCTCCCGGGTGGAGGTCGTGCCTGCTGAGGAAGTCTGCTTCCCAGTTGTCCACTCCCGGAATGAACACTGCTGTCAGTGCTAACACATGATTCTCTGCCCATCTGAGAATCCTTGTGACTTCTGCCATTACCCTCCTGCTTCTTGTGCCGCCCTGTCTGTTTACATGGGCGACCGCCGTGATGTTGTCTGATTGGATCAGTACCGGCCGGTTCTGAAGCAGGGGTCTTGCTTGGCTTAGGGCATTGTAAATGGCCCTTAGCACCAGAATATTTATGTGAAGCGAAATCTCCTGATTTGACCACAGTCCTTGGAAATTTCCTCCCTGTGTGACTGCACCCCAGCCCCGAAGGCTGGCATCCGTGGTCACCAGGACCCAGTCCTGTATTCCGAATCTGCGGCCCTCTAGTAGATGAGCCCTCTGCAGTCACCACAGCAGCGACACCCTGGTCCTTGCCGACAGGGTTATTCGCTGTTGCATCTGGAGATGGGACCCGGACCATTTGTCCAACAGGTCCCACTGGAAAGTCCTTGCGTGGAACCTTCCGAATGGAATCGCCTCGTACGAAGCTACCATTTTTCCCAGGACTCGTGTGCATTGATGTACCGACACCTGTCCCGGTTTTAGGATGTCTCTGACTAGAGATGACAACTCCTCGGCTTTTTCCATTGGAAGAAATACTTTTTTCTGGTCTGTTTCCAGAATCATTCCCAGGAACAGAAGACGTGTCGTCGGGACCAGCTGTGACTTTGGAATTGAGAATCCAGTCCTGCTGTTGCAGCACTTCCGGAGAAAGTGCTACCCCCTTACCAACTGTTCCTTGGACCTCGCCTGTATCAGGAGATCGTCCAAGTACGGGATAATTAAAACTCCCTTCTTGCGAAGGAGTATCATCATTTCGGTCATTACCCATGGTAAAGACCCTCGGTGCCGTGGATAATCCAAACGGCAGCGTCTGGAACTGATAGTGACAGTCCGGTACCACAATCTTGAGGTACTCCTGGTGAGGAGGGTAAACGGGGACATGCAGGTAAGTATCCTTGATGTCCAGAGAGACCCTGTAATCCCCCTCGTCCAGGATCGCAATAATCGCCCTGAGCGATTCCATCTTGAACTTGAATCTTTTGTTATATGTGTTCAAGGATTTTAAATTTAAGATGGGTCTCACCGAACCGTCCGGTTTCGGTACCACAAACATTGTGGAAAAGTAACCCTTTTCCTGTTGAAGGAGGGGTACCTTGATAATCACTTGCTGTGAATACAGTTTTTTGGATAGCCACCAACACTGCCTCCCTGGCAGAGGGAGTTGCCGGTAAGGCAGATTTTAGGAAACGGCGGGGGGGGAGACGTCTCGAATTCCAGCCTGTACCTCTGAGATACTGTTTGAAGAACCCAGGGATCCACCTGTGAGAGAGCCCACTGTGCGCTGAAATTTCTGAGACGGGCCCCCACCGTACCCGGGTCCGCCTGAGCAGCCCCAGCGTCATGCTGTGGACTTACCGGACGCAGGGGAAGACATCTGCTCCCGGGAAAACTAGCTGTGTGCTGCAGCTTTTTCCCTCTACCTTTTCCTCTTGGCAGAAAAGATGAGCCTCTAGCCCTCTACTTTTCTGGGGCCGAAGGGACTGTACCTAATAATACAGTGCTTACTTTTGCTGTGGGGTAGCTTGTGGCAAAAGTTTTGATTTCCCAGCCGTAGCTGTGGAAAACGAGGTCTGAAAGACCATCCCCAAACAGTTCCACCCCCTTCTAGGGCAAACTTCCATGTGCCGTTTTGAATCGGCATCGCCCGACCATTGCAGAGTCCATAATCCCCGTCTGGCGGCAATGGTTTTACATAGCGCTTATTAGTGATGCCAGTCGGCAAATATCCCTCTGTGCATCACGCATGTATAAGACAGCGTCTTTTATATGCTCTATTTTCAGCAAAATATTGTCCCTATCTATAGTATAAATATTATCCGACAGGGAATCTGACCACGCAGCTGCCGCACTGCACATCCATGCCGAGGCAATAGCAGGTCTCAATATAATGCCCGTGTGTGTGTATATAGCTTTTAAGGGTAGTTTTCTGCTTTCTATCAGCAGGTCCTTCAGGGCGGCCGTATCCGTGACGGTAGTGCCACCTTTTTTAATAAGCGTGTAACTGCTTTATCTACCCTAGGGGTTATTTCCCAACGTGACCTATCCTCTGGCGGAAAAGGGTACGCTGCTTAGAAAATATCAATTTCTTATCGGGGGAAGTCCACGCTTCCTCACACACCTCATATCAATTCCTCAGATGCAGGAAAACTACTGGTAGTTTTCTGTCACCAAACATAATACCCTTTTTTGTGGTATCTGGGGTATTATCAGAAATGTGTAATACATTTTTCATTGCCTCAATCATGTAACGGGTGGCCCTATTGGAAGGTACACTAGTCTCATCGTCGTCGACACTGGAGTCGGTATCCGTGTCAACATCTGTGTCTGCCATCTGAGGTAGCGGGCGTTTTAGAGCCCCTGATGACATGTGAGACGCTTTGACAGGCACAAGCTGAGCAGCCGGCTGTCCTATGTCGTCAAACCTTTTATGTAAGGAGTTGACACTGTCACGTAATTCCTTCCATAAGTCCATCCACACCGGTGTCGATTCACAGGCATTTGCTCCGCCTCCACATCATTATCCTCATCATACATGTCGACACAGCAGTACCGACACAGCACACACACAGGGAATGCTCTGACAGAGGACAGGACCCCACAAAGCCCTTTGGGGAGACAGAGGGAGAGTATGCCAGCACACACCAGAGCGCTATATATCACAGGGATATCACCTATAGAGTGTTTTCCCTTATAGCTGCATAATATATATATACTGCGCCTAATTTGTGCCCCCCCTCTCTTTTTTAACCCTTTTCTGTAGTGCAGGACTGCAGGGGAGAGCCAGGGAGCGATCCCTCCAGCAGAGCTGTGAGGGAAAATGGCGCCAGTGTGCTGAGGGAGATGGCTCCGCCCCTTTTTCGGCGGGCTCTCTCCCGCTATTGTAAAAGTTCTGGCAGGGGTTAATAAACACCTATATAGCCCCTGGGGCTATATATGGTGTCAGTTCGCCAGCCAAGGTGTTAATATTGCTGCTCAGGGCGCCCCCCCCCAGCGCCCTGCACCCATCAGTGACCGCAGTGTGTGGTGTGCATGAAGAGCAATGGCGCACAGCTGCAGTGCTGTGCGCTACCTTGGAGAAGACAGAAGTCTTCAGCCGCCGATTTTCCGGACCACCTTCTTGCTTCTGGCTCTGTAAGGGGGACGGCGGCGCGGCTCCGGGAACGGACTACGAGGTCGGGTCCTGTGTTCGATCCCTCTGGAGCGAATGGTGTCCAGTAGCCTAAGAAGCCCAAGCTACCACCACTTAGGTAGGTTCGCTTCTTCTCCCCTTAGTCCCTCGGTGCAGTGAGCCTGTTGCCAGCAGGTCTCACTGAAAATAAAAAACATAACATATACTTTCTTCCTAGGAGCTCAGGAGAGCCCCTAGTGTGCATCCAGCTCACCCGGGCACAGAAATCTAACTGAGGCTTGGAGGAGGGTCATAGGGGGAGGAGCCAGTGCACACCAGGTAGACCTAAATCTTTCTTTAGAGTGCCCAGTCTCCTGCGGAGCCCGTCTATTCCCCATGGTCCTTACGGAGTACCCAGCATCCACTAGGACGTCAGAGAAAACAGTATTCCCTGTGCAATTTATTTTATACAAATACAGCACGAATACAAAACATTTGGCAGAACATATGGAATGACGACAAGTTCATCTCTAAGTATCTACTTCCCTTAAATATACAACATGCTTAGCCCAGGAGACGTATGATATCATTACGGCCAGAGAGCCAACCTGATACAACCATTAGCAGCAGGAAACAGGGGGAGGCAGCTCACACTACAGACAGTTTATCACTTACAATTAGGTGAGATACACACACACCGTAGAGAAGAAAATATGCATGACTACACTGTTCTCAGGAGGTTCCCAGGTAACGTCTCTTTTATTTTATTTTTTTCCATCTTATTTAGCCACAAGCATTTCTGGGACATCACTCCGAGACACAACATGTTCCAGCCACTCGAGATACCAGCTAAACTCAAAGCATGTACATACCCTGAGGGCAGGCCATCCAAAAATAAACACATCACCTCTTCTCAGCAAAGCCTGCCAGGCAGATATAAATATATCCCAAGAACTGCACATCAAGATGCATGGCTTAGTAATGTTATTTGGCTACAATTCTGTGTTGTAACACATTCCTGACCTCCAGCAAAGCATTATAAAAATAGGATTTTGGTTACCTACCGGTAAATCCTTTTCCCGTAGTCCGTAGAGGATGCTGGGGTCCATATTAGTACCATGGGTATAGACGGGTCCACCAGGAGCCATTGGCACTTTAAGAGTTTAACAGTGTGGGCTGGCTCTTCCCTCTATGCCCCTCCTACCAGACTCAGTATAGAAACTGGTGCCGAGGAGACAACATACTTCAAGAGAAGGAAATACACAGATAGTGGCGAGATTCATACCAGCTCACACAACAAGGCAAATCCGGCCAACATGCCGGATACACTCAGCAACAGCTGAAACAGTACGGAAACAGCAAATAACGCAGAACTTACCTAGGAACCAGGCAGTACTGAACTAAATAACCACTGCAGGAAAAACAAAGCGCTTGGCGGGCGCCCAGCATCCTCTACAGACTACGAGAAAAGGATTTACTGGTAGGTAACCAAATGCTATTTTCTCTTACGTCCTAGAAGATGCTGGGGTCCATATTAGTACCATGGGGATGTACCAAAGCTCCCAGAACGGGAGGGAGAGCACGTAGGGTCCTGCAAAACTGCTTGACCAAACTTGAGGTCATCAGAGGCCAAAGTATCGAACTTGTAAAACTTAGCAAACGTGTTCGATCCAGACTAAGTAGCTGCTCGGCAAAGCTGTACAGCCGAGACACCCCAGGCAGCCTCCCAGGAAGAACCCACCTTACGAGTAGAGTGGGCCTTATCAGATTTTGGACACGGCAATCCTGCCGTAGAATATGCATGCTGGATGGTGAACCTGAGCCAGCGTGAAATTGACTGCTTTGAAGCAGGACACCTAATTTTCTTGGGATCATAGAGGACAAACAGAGAGTCAGATTTTCTATGACGAGCCGTCGTCTTCACACAAATCTTCAAAGCCCTCACAACATCCAAGGCCTTTGGAGTAATTGAGGAGTCAGTAGCCACTGGCACCACAATAGGTTGGTTGATATGAAAAGCAGAAACAACCTTAGGAAGGCACTGTTGACGAGTCCCGAGTTCCACCTTATCCTCATGGAAGACCAGATAGGGACTTTTACAGGACAAAGCACCCAATTCCGACACACGTCGAGCAGAAGCTAAGGCCAACAAAGTGACCGCCTTCCACGTGAGAAATTTGATTTAAGCCTCCTGTAGAGGCTCAACCCAATCCGATTGCAGGAACTGCAACACCACATCAAGATCCCAGGGCGCCGTTGGCGCCACAAAGGGAGGCTGGATGTGCAGAACCCCTTTCAAAAAAGTCTGAACCTCAGGGAGGACAGCAAATTGTTTCTGGAAGAAAATGGATAAAGCTGAGATCTGGAACTTGATGGAGCCCAATCTCAGGCCCATAAACGACCAAGTTGAAACTCCACCACAGGAAATTTCTTGGATTCACCCCAAGACACTTTTTCAAAAATTCGATGGCAGTGTTTAGACATTATCCCCTTCCTAGCCTGTATCAGGGTAGGAATAACCTCGCCCGGAATACCCTGCCGAGCTAAGATCTGGCGCTCAACCTCCATGCCGTCAAACGTAGCTGTGGTAAGTCTTGATAAGCGAACGGCCCCTGCAGTAGAAGATCCTCTCAAAGAGGTAGGGGCCATGGATCCTCCAGCAGTAGATCCAGCAGATCCACGTACAAAGCCCTCCTTGGCCAGGCTGGAGCAATGAGGATTGCCAGAACATTTGTTCTTTTTACATGTTGAATAACTTTTGGAATTAGAGGAAGTGGAGGGAAAACATACACTGCAGTGAACTCCCACGGTGTTAATAGTGGGCCCACCGCCACTGCCTGTGGGTCCCTCGACCTGGAACAGTACCTCCGCAGCTTCTTGTTGAGGCGGGAGGCCATCATGTCTATGTGAGTAACCCCCCACCAACCGGTTACCTCCTCCAGGATGTTTATCGGAAGAAGGGACTCCTGACCTGACCACCTTCCTTGGAAGGTCTCCCCTTGAGCGACTGCTCCCCAACCTCTTAGACTTGCATCCATGGTTAGAAGGATCCAGTCCTGAACTCCGAACCTTCGGCCCTCCAGAAGATGTGGTAGTTGTAGCCACCAGAGGAGCGAAATCCTGGCTTTCCGTGACAGACGTATCCTCTGGTGCATGTGTAGGTGAGATCACGACCACTGGTCCAAGAGATCCAGCTGAAAGGATCGAGCATGAAACCTTCCATACTGCAGAGCCTCGTAGGAGGCAACCATCTTCCCCAGAAGGCGGATGCACTGATGAACCGATACCCGGGCAGGCTTCAAGACATACCGGACCATAGTTTGAATCACCAACGCTTTCTCCACCGGTAGAAACACCCTCTGCACCTCCGTGTCGAGGATCATCCCCAGGAAAGACAGCCTCCGTGTCGGCTCCAGATGAGATTTTGGAAGGTTCAGGATCCAACCGTGCTCCCTGGGCAGATGGGTCGTGAGAGCAATGGATCTTAGCAACCTCTCCCTGGACAATGCCTTGATCAGCAGGTCGTCCAGATATGGAATTATGTTCACCCCCTGCTTGTGGAGGAGAACCATCATCTCTGCCATCACCTTGGTGAAGACGCTCGGTGCCTAGAAGAGACCGAACGGTAGTGCCTGAAACTGATAGTGATCGTCTAACAGTGCAAACCTGAGATAGGCCTGATGCGGCGACCAAATGGGAATGTGGAGGTACGCATCCTTGAGGTCCAGGGACACCAGGAACTCCCCCTCCATCAGTCCTGAGATAACGGCTTTCAGAGGCTCCATCTTGAATTTTAAGTCCCTGAGATAAGGGTTCAAAGATTTAAAGTTCAGAATTGGCCTTACCGAACCATCCGGCTTCGGTACCACAAAAAGGTTCGAATAGTAACCTTTGTTCAACTGATGAGGTGGAACTGGAACAATGACCTCGGCACTATCAATTTTCGGATAGCGTCCAGTAGAATAGCTATGTCTGCCAGCAAAGCTAGCAAGTCTGATTTGAAGAAACGGTGAGGTGGGAGAGTTTGAAACTCCAGCCTGTACCCCCTGGACACAATATCCTGTATCCAGGGGTCCAGGCCAGACGACACCCAAAAGTGGCTGAAATGCCGTAGTCTCGCTCCTACTTGACCTACCTCCAGGCTGTGCGGTCCACCATCATGCTGAGGACTTTGAGGTACCAGAAACAGGTTTTTGGTCCTGGGAACCTGCAGGAGCAGGCTTTTTGGATTTGGCACGACCACCCCTAAAGAAGGTGTGGGAGGGCTTGTTCTTTCTAGGCCTAGCGGGCCGAAAGGACTGAGACGTGTTGGAGTAAAAGGCTTCTTCGTAGCCGGTGCAGCTGAGGGGAGAAAAGGAGACTTACCCGCGGTAGCCGTGGCAATCCACGCATCCAGCGCCTCCCCAAAGAGAGCCTGACCTGTATAGGGTAGGCTCTACACACTTTTCATGGATTCCGCGTCCGCAGACCATTGGCGCAGCCAGAGACCCCTGCGAGCCGAGACAGACATGGAGGAGAACCCCGCAGCCATGGAACCCAGATCCTTCATGGATTCTACCAGGAACCCTGCAGAATACTATATGTTACGTAAAAACAAATCAACGTCACCTTTATCCATCGTAGTCAGGTCCTCCTGCAGAGTGATTGACCACTTTGCTATAGCTTTAGAAATCCATGCACAGCAGTGACGTGCGGTGAGGTCACTGGTTGGGGAGGCACTGGCAGCTAACAAGCTGGCACCTGTAGTCCACCTGTAAAGAAAATATTAAAATAAACCACCACACAAAAATAAGCTTTATTAAACTGGGTCTTCACCTGGGGGCGGCGGCCTTTAAGCTCTTTTGCGTGGCCGCCGCCTTCCCAGGGCTTCCGGCGTCTTCACCTGGGGGGCGCCACCCCCCCCCCCAGGGCTTCCAGCGTCTTCACCTGGTGGGCGGCGGCTGCTAAGCTCTTTTGCATAGCCGCCGCCCAGCCAGGACTTCCGGCGTCTTCATTCTTCAGGAGCTCTTCACTGCTCCTCCTCCGCCGTCGGACTGACTCTCCTCCGCCTCGCGCTGACTTATATAAGTCAGCCGGAGGGGGCGGGGCGATGAAGCGGGGAGCCGTGATTGGCTCGCGGCGGCCATCTTGAATTTCAAAAATGACGCTGAGGCGCCATTTTTGAAACTGGAACCGCTCCGCTGCCAAACTCTGCAGATAAAGGTACATTTCCGCCGCCGCACCCCGCCACCCGCACCGCCGCCGCCAGCACCACCGCCACATCCCGCCGCCCGTACCATCGCCGCATCCAGCCGCCCGCACCTCCTCCGCCAGCGTCGCCGACACAGTGATTGACAGCGGATCCAGTGACTGATCCGCTGGCCAATCACTGTGGCCTCACTGACAGGGACGTGCTTTCATAGGTTGAAAGCACGTCCCTGTAGGAAAGCGGCACCTCTAATGGTGCCGCTTTCACATATATTTTCAATGGGCTTTTACAGCCCATGGCTAGTCCCCGCCCGTGCCCGCCCCCCGCTCCCCATACTTTCCCCAGTGACAACGGGAGGCACCACGATCGGTGCCTCCCAAACACATACAGAGGGGAGCAATGTAAAGTATAATATTAAGAAGATACATATGACACAGAATATGTGTCATATGCATCTTCTTTGTATTAACTGAATCATTAATGACAGGGGAGGCACTGCCTCCCCTGACTGCACGTCCCTGATGCACAGGCAATAGTACGCCGCAGTTTAGCCCCTGAAGCCGTGTATATGGATTTGAGCAAAGCATCCACCTTGCGATTAGCCAGGTCCTTCAACGTGGTAGATCCCGGGACTGGTAAGACTACTTGTTTTGACAGCCTGGAGACAGAGGCGCCAACTATAGGCGGTGACTCCCATTTTTTTCTATCATCTTCCGGGAAGGGAAAAGCAACCAGAACCCTTTTAAGGATCTGGAATTTTTTCTCCAGGTTTTCCCAGGCTTTTTCAAATATAGCATTTAATTCCTTAGATGCCGGGAAGGTGAGAGGAGCTTTCTTACTGTCTGTGAAAAAAGCCTCCTCCACCTGCTCAGGAGGAGTGTCAGAAATATGTAACACATCCCGCATGGCCTCAATCATCAACTGCATCCCCATAGCAAGTGATGTCGTCCCCCTCGACACATCCCCATCACCGTCTGCTGTGTCAGAATCGGTATCCGTGTCATCCTGCATGATTTGGGCCAGAGCACGTTTGTGAGAATTCACCACAGGGGGCCCCGAGGGAGCAGTATCGGACCATACCGCCACAGAGGATTGCAATACCTGAGTTGCATGCTCAGTCCTTGCAACCCTTTCAGAAATCTGAGAAATAATAGGATTTTAATACCTACCGGTAAATCCTTTTCTCTTAGTCCGTAGAGGATGCTGGGGATGCTTCAAGAACCATGGGGTATAGACGGGATCCGCAGGAGACATGGGCACTTTAAGACTTTAAATGGGTGTGAACTGGCTCCTCCCTCTATGCCCCTCCTCCAGACTCCAGTTATAGGAACTGTGCCCAGGGAGACGGACATTTCGAGGAAAAGGATTTATTTAACGTTTTTAAACTAAGGTGAGATACATACCAGCTCACACCTCAAAACACGCCGTACAACATGGCATTCAACAACAACGCATGCAACGGCATGACCAATATCAGTCACATACTGACTGAACTTAACTCAACATGAGCGTAACTACAACCAAACTGCAGATACAGCCCGCACTGGGACGGGCGCCCAGCATCCTCTACGGACTAGGAGAAAAGGATTTACCGGTAGGTATTAAAATCCTATTTTCTCATACATCCTAGAGGATGCTTCAAGAACCATGGGGTTTATACCAAAGCTCAAGAACGGGCGGGAGAGTGCGGAGGACTCTGCAGCACCGATTGACCAAACAAGAGGTCCTCCTCAGCCAGGGTATCAAACTTGTAAAACTTCGCCAAGGTGTTTGATCCCGACCAAGTAGCCGCTCGGCAAAGCTGTAAAGCCGAGACCCCTCGGGCAGCCACCCAGGATGAGCCCACCTTTCTGGTAGAATGGGCCTTCACAGATTTTGGTAACGGCAATCCTGCCGTAGAGTGAGCTTGCTGAATCGTATTACAGATCCAACGTGCAATAGTCTGCTTGGAAGCAGGAGCCCCAATCTTGTTGGGAGCCCACAGGACAAATAGAGCCTCTGTTTTCATAATTTGAGCCGTTCTGGCGACATATTTTCAAAGCTCTGACCACATCGAGAGACTTCGATTCCGCCAAAGCGTCAGTAGCCACAGGCACCACAATATGCTGGTTTACGTGGAACGATGAAACCTCTTTTGGCAGAAATTGCTGACGAGTTCTCAACTCCGCTCTATCAGCATGGAAGAATAAATAGGAGCTTTTGTGAGACAAAGCCACCAATTCAGATACCCGCCTTGCGGAAGCCAAGGCCAACAACATGACTACTTTCCAAGTAAGGAACTTTAACGCAACCTTACGCAACGGTTCAAACCAATGAGATTGCAGGAACTGCAACACCACATTCAGATCCTATGGCGCCACCTGGGGCACAAAGGGAGGTTGGATGTGTAGTACGCCTTTCATGAAGGTCTGAACTTCTGGAAGGGAGGCCAAATCTTTCTCAAAGAAAATCGATAAGGCCGAAATTTGTACTTTAATGGAGCCCAAGTTTAGGCCCGCATCCACACCAGCTTGCAAAAAATGGAGCAAACGCCCCAGCTGAAATTCCTCCGTAGGAGCCTTCTTGGATTCACACCAAGAAACATATTTCCTCCAAATACGGTGGTAATGCTTTGCCGTTACTTCTTTTCTAGCCTGAAGAAGTGTGGGAATGACTTCACTGGGAATACCCTTCCGGGCTAGGATTTGGCGCTCAACCGCCATGCCGTCAAACGCAGCCGCGGTAAGTCTTGATACACGCACGGTCCTTGTTGCAACAGATCCTCTCGTAGAGGAAGAGGTCAGGGATCTTCTATGAGTAATTCCTGAATATCGAGATACCAGGCCCTCCTTGGCCAGTCTGGAACAATGAGTATCGCCTGAACCCTTGTTCTTCTTATCTTTATCACCTTTGGAATGAGTGGAAGTGGAGGGAACACATATACCGACGGAAACACCCACGGTGTCACTAGGGCGTCCACCACCATCGCTTGAGGGTCCCTTGACCTGGAACAATATCTCTGAAGTTTCTTGTTGAGGCGGGACGCCATCATGTCTATTTGAGGAATTCCCTAACGACTTGTCACTTCTGCAAAGACCTCTTGATGAAGACCCCACTCTCCTCGATGGAGATCGTGTCTGCTGAGGAAGTCTGCTTCCAAGTTGTCCACTCCTGGAATGAAGACCGCTGACAGAGCGCTTGCATGTTTCTCTGCCCAGCGAAGAATTCTCGTGGCCTCGGCCATTGCCGCTCTGCTTTTTGTTCCGCCCTGGCGGTTTATGTACGCCACTGCTGTTATGTTGTCTGACTGAATCAAGATGGGAAGACAGCAAAGAAGATGATCTGCTTGCAGAATGCCGTTGTAAAAGGCCCTTAATTCCAGAATGTTTATGTGCAGACAAGCTTCCTGGCTTGACCATTTTCCCTGAAAATTTCTCCCCTGTGTGACTGCTCCCCAGCCTCGGAGACTTGCATCTGTGGTCACCAGGATCCAATCCTGAATCCCGAACCTGCATCCCTCCAGAAGGTGAGAACTGTGCAGCCACCACAGAAGGGAGATCCTGGTCCTGGAAGATAGGAATATTTTCCGGTGCATGTCCAGGTGAGACCCGGACCACTTGTCCAGCAGTTCCCACTGAAACACCCTGGCATGGAATCTGCCATACTGAATGGCCTCGTAGGCCGCCACCATCTTCCCCAGCAACCGAGTGCATTGAAGAATCGACACTCTTGCCGGTTTCAGAATCTGTTTTACCATGTTCTGTGTTTCCAGAGCCTTTTCCACTGGAAGAAAAACTCTCTGTAATTCTGTATCCAGAATCATACCCAGGAACGACAACCGTGTCGTCGGAACCAACTGTGATTTTGGCAAGTTTAGGAGCCAACCATGTTGTTGCAGAATCGTCAGAGAGAGTGCAACGTTTTTCAGCAATTGTTCCTTGGATCTTGCCTTTATCAGGAGATCGTCCAAGTACAGGATAATTGTGACTCCCTGCTTGCGCAGGAGAACCATCATTTCCGCCACAACCTTGGTGAAAATCCTCAGAGCCGTGGACAGACCAAACGGCAACGTCTGGAATTGGTAATGACAATCCTGAACAGCAAACCTCAGGTATGCCTGATGTGGAGGATATATGGGAACGTGTAAGTAGGCATCCTTTATGTCGACCGACACCATAAAATCTTCCTCCTCCAGACTGGAGATCATTGCTCGGAGAGATTCCATCTTGAATTTGAATTTTTTTAGAAAGAAATTGAGAGATTTTAGGTTCAGAATCGGTCTGACCGAGCCATCCGGCTTTGGTACCACAAACAGACTCAAATAAAAACCCTCCCCCTGTTGTGACAATGACTTGATTTTGACACAGCTTTAGTATCGCAGCGCATACAACCTCTCTTTCTGGAACAGAAACTGGCAAGGCCGATTTGAAAAATCGGTGAGGGGGCATGTCCTGAAACTCTAATTTGTACCCTTGGTCTACTATTTCTAATATCCAAGGATCCAGGTCCGAGTGCACCCAGACCTGACTGAAGAACCTCAGACGTGCTCCCACTGGTGCGGACTCCCGCAGAGGAGCCCCAGCGTCACGCGGTGGATTTGGTAGAAGCCGGAGAGGACTTCTGCTCTTGGGATCTTGCCACAACCGGTGACCTTTTTCCCCTTCCTTTCCTCTCGCAGCAAGGGAGGAGGACCCTCGTCCTTTCTTGTATTTATTGGGCCGAAAGGACTGCATCTGATAGTGGGGCGTTTTATTCTGTTGTGCAGGAACATAAGGTAAAAATTACGACTAACCCGCGGTAGCCGTAGATACCAGGTCAGTGAGGCCGTCACCAAACAAGACACTACCGTTAAACGGTAACGACTCCATCGCCTTCTTCCGAGTCAGCATCAGCATTCCATTGATGAATCCACAAAGCTCTCCCTGCTGAGACTGCCATGGAATTGGCCCTTGATCCCAAAAGGCCAATATCCCTTACAGCTTCTTTTAAATATGCTGCAGCGTCCCTGATATGACCCAGAGTCAAAAGCACATTGTCCCTGTCTAGGGTATCTCTCTCAGATGACAAGTTATCTGCCCACTTTTCAATAGTGCTACTCACCCATGCCGAAGCAACGGCAGGCCTGAGCAGCGACCCTGTAGTGACATAAATGGATTTTAGTATATTTTCCTGCTTACGGGCTGCCGTGTCAGGAGACGGAAGCGCCACCTTTTTGGATAGACGCAATAAAGCTTTGTCTACTGTGGAGGTTGACTCCCACTTTTCCCTGTCCCCAAAAGGAAACGGATATGCCACTGGAATTCTTTTGGGAACCTGTATCTTCTTGTCAGGATTTTCCCAAGCCTTTTCAAAAAGAGCGTTCAGTTCATGAGAGGGAGGAAACGTTACCTCAGGTTTCTTTCCTTTATACATACAGTCCCTAGTATCAGGAACCGCAGGGTCCTCTGTTATATGCAATACTTCTTTTATTGCCACAATTATATACTGAATGCTCTTAGCCAGTTTTGGATTCAATCTGGCATCACTATAGTCGACACTGGAATCCGAGTCCGTGTCGTTATCTGTATCTGCTATCTGGGTAAAAGCACGTACCTGTGACCCCGAAGGGGTCTGAGCTTGTGACAATGCATCCTCCATGGATTTTCTCCATGTCTGGTTCTTAGACTCAGATTTATCAAACCTCTTAGACAACCGAGTCACATTTGCATTCAAAACACTCAACATATTTACCCAATCATCCGTCGGCGGTGCCGACACGGTCACTCTCACAGTCTTCTGTCCCCACTCCAGCCTCCTTCCTGGGAAGAGCACTCAGCCTCAGACATGTCGACACCCACGTACCGACACCCACAACCACACTGGGGCTATAGGAGACAGACCCACAACAAAGCCTGTTAGAGAGACACAGAGGGAGTTCTGCCAGCTCACAACCCAGCGCCTATCCCGGTACTGAAGAGAGTAAAAAGACTGCCCAGACCTGTTAGCGCTATATATATATATATATATATATATATATATATATATATATATATATATATATATATATATATATATATATATATATATACACACATACATACATACATATACACATATATATATATATATATATAGAAGAAAAATGGTATACCCGGCACTCCTTGAAGCCAATAGTTTATCTGCTGCGGTGCCCTCCGAGTGACACTAGGTCACAGATATGTAGCGTGGATTTGGCGGCGGCACTCAGACAGACTCATCAATGCAAAAAACTGGTCATTTATTTAGACCGTGGAGACCGACATGTTTCGGGGCAGCACCCCGTCCTCAGGGTCAAACAGCAAGTAAAACATACAATCACAAATCACATACATAAATACCCGTCCCAATAAACGTGAACTTACTCACCTGTTTCTCCGCGTGTCCGCCCGTCACACCGCTCAGCTGTGTGCTGTGTCGCCGGATACTGACGTGTCAGGTGCGCCGGAGGAACAGGGTAGTAACCATGGTAACAACCGAAGCACTTTACTAAGCATCGCGGCTGTGACCACAGTAAGATCCTGTGTAATACAAATATATAAAGGGTGAAAATAAACACAATATTCAACATATGGTGATACAAGGAAATAAAATCATTAAAAAACGGCACTAGGTAAACACAGACTAGCAATATTGATCATATTAGAATCTATTAGTATTCAAAGCTAATCACGACCATCTATGTATGAACAATCTATATAAAATATCTATATGAAATAGAATATGGTGGTGATAGCTCCCCTCTTAGATTCTGCGTATAATCAAATTGGCCATATATTATATAAATGTAAAGCTATGTATTAACCAAGGGTGATATGATATATTATTAAGTTAATTAAAGGAATGGCCTAAAGATAACATTGTAGGCCCATTACTTCATTTAAACCTCTGGGGGCTAACGTACCGAGGGAAAATATCCATCGGGTTTCCTTCTGCAGGAGTCGCTTGGCCCTATCTCCACCCCTGGGCATAATGGGTACATGATCAATAAGAGTAGCTCTTATGCTCGACACTCCGTGCTTAGCTAGCAGGCAGTGTCTCGCAAATGGCTGCTCACTGTTGCCCTTTTCGTAGGCTTTTTTGATGGCGCTGCGACGCAGGGCCATCCTTTCTCTAAATTGACGGATGGTTTTGCCCACGTAGACTAGTCCACACGGGCACTTCAAAATATACACCACATGTGTTGTCGTACATGTTAATCTATGCCTAATTGGTAGTTTCTTGCCAGAGTGTGGATGATTGAACGTGGTGCCAGACTCCAGGGTATTGCAGGTAGCACATCCTAGGCATCTATAGCATCCGTTCTTAGGTCTCAAGAAGTGCGCCGATTGGCTCTTTGTTAAGGTAGAGATATCAAGTTTCATTATCATATCACCTATATTATGACTTCGTTTGAAGCTGGGAAGTAGCCGTGTATCAGATAAATCAGACAAGGCTTTGTCTGTTTGAATGATTGGCCACCATTGTTTTGCTCTTTTAACTACTGCCTTGGATGCTGTGGAAAATCTATTAACCCATGGTAAGATGTTGGTACTACCTTCCCTGTTTCTGGGTTGCAAGGACTGAGTTCTAGATAGTTTTAACACTTTACGTTTAGCTATCTCCAGTTCCCCCAATGGGTACCCACGTTGTACAAATTTCTCAATCATTTGATCAAGGGCTATCACAGTTTCCCCAGGGTCAGAAGTGATTCGTCTGACACGAAGGAACTGCGAATAAGGAAGCCCTCGACGCAGTGACTGTGGGTGAAAGCTGTGGTAATTTAACAGACTATTGCGGTCTGTGGGTTTCACATATACTGATGTTGTCAGTTTATCACCCTTGTGACTGATGCTGACATCCAAAAAATGTATGTTCACAGTGCTTACTTCATAGGTGAACTTCACTGGATGTACCCGTGTATTAAACTGTTCCCATAACTCAATCAGATCAGCTTCTGTACCCTGCCACAGGACCAGCAGGTCATCTATGTATCGCCTGTAATACCAGGTCTGGGTCACTACTGCTGGATCCATGTAGAACATTTGCTTTTCAACTGTATACATAAAAGCATTAGCGTACGATGGGGCCACCGCAGACCCCATCGCACACCCAGCAATTTGTAGAAAAAAACGCCCATCATGAAAAAAATAATTTCGATTCAATACCATACTCAATAATTTGAGAAAAAAACTAATTTCTGGGCCATGATAATCAGGATTATCCATTATCAGGGATCTCACAGCCTCCACACCTGCATCATGTGGGATGCAGGTGTAGAGGCTTGCAACATCCGCACTACAAAGAACAAGCTCATCTGGCACTGGAGTGAGATGTTCTATCTGTGTTAACAATGAGGTGGTATCTCGTAAATAAGAAGGCAAGGCCTGTATACAGGGATTAAGGTATGCGTCTAGAAAGACTGATATGGGATGGTAGATGGATCCTCTAGCGGAGACTATTGGTCGCCCAGGTGGATCCTTTAGCGTCTTGTGCACCTTAGGTACTATATAAAATAATGGTGCCCTAGGATATTCAACTTTAAGGGCTGCACACAGTTCTGTCGAAATTATCTTATCCTCACAAGCTGAGGATATTACGATGTTGAGTTCTTCCTGATATTCTTTTGTGGGATCCTTGGTCATGAGCTGGTAAGTAGTAGTGTCGTTCAGTTGGCGCTGACATTCCTCCATATATTTCGACAAGTCCTGTATGACCACCGCCCCTCCCTTATCGGCCTTGCGTATTACAATGTCCGTTCTTTTGGACAACTCTTGTAGGGTACAGCGCTCAGCTTAAGGGAGGGGCGGTGGTCATACAGGACTTGTCGAAATATATGGAGGAATGTCAGCGCCAACTGAACGACACTACTACTTACCAGCTCATGACCAAGGATCCCACAAAAGAATATCAGGAAGAACTCAACATCGTAATATCCTCAGCTTGTGAGGATAAGATAATTTCGACAGAACTGTGTGCAGCCCTTAAAGTTGAATATCCTAGGGCACCATTATTTTATATAGTACCTAAGGTGCACAAGACGCTAAAGGATCCACCTGGGCGACCAATAGTCTCCGCTAGAGGATCCATCTACCATCCCATATCAGTCTTTCTAGACGCATACCTTAATCCCTGTATACAGGCCTTGCCTTCTTATTTACGAGATACCACCTCATTGTTAACACAGATAGAACATCTCACTCCAGTGCCAGATGAGCTTGTTCTTTGTAGTGCGGATGTTGCAAGCCTCTACACCTGCATCCCACATGATGCAGGTGTGGAGGCTGTGAGATCCCTGATAATGGATAATCCTGATTATCATGGCCCAGAAATTAGTTTTTTTCTCAAATTATTGAGTATGGTATTGAATCGAAATTATTTTTTTCATGATGGGCGTTTTTTTCTACAAATTGCTGGGTGTGCGATGGGGTCTGCGGTGGCCCCATCGTACGCTAATGCTTTTATGTATACAGTTGAAAAGCAAATGTTCTACATGGATCCAGCAGTAGTGACCCAGACCTGGTATTACAGGCGATACATAGATGACCTGCTGGTCCTGTGGCAGGGTACAGAAGCTGATCTGATTGAGTTATGGGAACAGTTTAATACACGGGTACATCCAGTGAAGTTCACCTATGAAGTAAGCACTGTGAACATACATTTTTTGGATGTCAGCATCAGTCACAAGGGTGATAAACTGACAACATCAGTATATGTGAAACCCACAGACCGCAATAGTCTGTTAAATTACCACAGCTTTCACCCACAGTCACTGCGTCGAGGGCTTCCTTATTCGCAGTTCCTTCGTGTCAGACGAATCACTTCTGACCCTGGGGAAACTGTGATAGCCCTTGATCAAATGATTGAGAAATTTGTACAACGTGGGTACCCATTGGGGGAACTGGAGATAGCTAAACGTAAAGTGTTAAAACTATCTAGAACTCAGTCCTTGCAACCCAGAAACAGGGAAGGTAGTACCAACATCTTACCATGGGTTAATAGATTTTCCACAGCATCCAAGGCAGTAGTTAAAAGAGCAAAACAATGGTGGCCAATCATTCAAACAGACAAAGCCTTGTCTGATTTATCTGATACACGGCTACTTCCCAGCTTCAAACGAAGTAATAATATAGGTGATATGATAATGAAACTTGATATCTCTACCTTAACAAAGAGCCAATCGGCGCACTTCTTGAGACCTAAGAACGGATGCTATAGATGCCTAGGATGTGCTACCTGCAATACCCTGGAGTCTGGCACCACGTTCAATCATCCACACTCTGGCAAGAAACTACCAATTAGGCATAGATTAACATGTACGACAACACATGTGGTGTATATTTTGAAGTGCCCGTGTGGACTAGTCTACGTGGGCAAAACCATCCGTCAATTTAGAGAAAGGATGGCCCTGCGTCGCAGCGCCATCAAAAAAGCCTACGAAAAGGGCAACAGTGAGCAGCCATTTGCGAGACACTGCCTGCTAGCTAAGCACGGAGTGTCGAGCATAAGAGCTACTCTTATTGATCATGTACCCATTATGCCCAGGGGTGGAGATAGGGCCAAGCGACTCCTGCAGAAGGAAACCCGATGGATATTTTCCCTCGGTACGTTAGCCCCCAGAGGTTTAAATGAAGTAATGGGCCTACAATGTTATCTTTAGGCCATTCCTTTAATTAACTTAATAATATATCATATCACCCTTGGTTAATACATAGCTTTACATTTATATAATATATGGCCAATTTGATTATACGCAGAATCTAAGAGGGGAGCTATCACCACCATATTCTATTTCATATAGATATTTTATATAGATTGTTCATACATAGATGGTCGTGATTAGCTTTGAATACTAATAGATTCTAATATGATCAATATTGCTAGTCTGTGTTTACCTAGTGCCGTTTTTTAATGATTTTATTTCCTTGTATCACCATATGTTGAATATTGTGTTTATTTTCACCCTTTATATATTTGTATTACACAGGATCTTACTGTGGTCACAGCCGCGATGCTTAGTAAAGTGCTTCGGTTGTTACCATGGTTACTACCCTGTTCCTCCGGCGCACCTGACACGTTAGTATCCGGCGACACAGCACACAGCTGAGCGGTGTGACGGGCGGACACGCGGAGAAACAGGTGAGTAAGTTCACGTTTATTGGGACGGGTATTTATGTATGTGATTTGTGATTGTATGTTTTACTTGCTGTTTGACCCTGAGGACGGGGTGCTGCCCCGAAACATGTCGGTCTCCACGGTCTAAATAAATGACCAGTTTTTTGCATTGATGAGTCTGTCTGAGTGCCGCCGCCAAATCCACGCTATATATATATATATATATATATATATCTCAATTAGCACCAAATCACTTGTGCCCCTCCTCCCCCCCGTTTTGCACTTTATTAGTTGCACAGCAGTGTGGAGGTCAGGGCCAGCGTCTCTGCAGCTTCTGTGAAGAGAAAATGGCGCTGGTCAGAGCTGTGTGGGCTAAGCCCCGCTCACTACATGGCGCGCTTCAGTCCCGCTTAAATTTATATTTATACTGGCGGGGGTCCCTTAACTGGTGCCTAGGCACGGTTTTATCTTATGCCAGTGCTGTTTGAGGTTTTCATGCTGTCCAGGGCGCCCCCCCTGCGCCCTGCACCCTGCAGTGCCGTGTTATGTGTGGGAGCATGGCGCGCTGCGCGGTACCTCAAACGCGTCTTCTGCAGTCACTGAAGTCTTCTGATCTTCTCATACTCACCCGGCTTCTGTCTTCTGGCTCTCTGAGGGGGGTGACGGTGCGGCTCCGGGAACAAGCAGCTGGGTGGACCAAGTGATCGAATCCTCTGGATCTAATGGTGTCCAGTAGCCTAAGAAGCAGAGCCTTTGAACTCAGAAGTACGTCTGCTTCTCTCCCCCTCAGTCCCACGATGCAGGGAGTCTGTTGCCAGCAGGTCTCTCTGAAAATAATAAACCTAACAAAAGTCTTTTTCCGAGAAACTCAGGAGAGCTCCTCAGTGTGTGACCAGTCTCTCTGGGCACAGAATCTAACTGGAGTCTGGAGGAGGGGCATAAAGGGAGATGCCAGTTCACACCCATTTAAGGTCTTAAAGTGCCCATGTCTCCTGCGGATCCCGTCTATACCCCATGGTTCTTGAAGCATCCCCAGCATCCTCTAGGATGTATGAGAAAGCCCCCCTAAGAGTGGCTAACCACTCTGGTTCTCTAGCTGGGATCTGCGCTACAACAGTGCAATCCTGATTACATGGGATGGGATCTTCCTGAGAAGATAAGTCATCTGCAGCATATGAGACAGAGTCTCTAGACATGTTTGCTTGTACACCCCACACACACACACGGTACAGGGCAGACAGAGTTTCCCCCCCAAGAATGGCAGAGAGACACAGAGATTGGAGCCAACCCACACACAGCGCTATATAGGTATAGAGAGACCCTTAATCAGCACTGACTTTGTCCCTTAATAGGTGACAGTCTTTACACAGCCTCCCCTCCCTTCTACAACCCCCTGGTACCGTACAGATAGCTGGAGGTGCTCTGGAGGGACTGCTCTTCCACTGGCAGCGTGTCTGCAGGTAGCAAAATGGCGCTGAACACTGCTGGGTCTGCTCTGAGAAGCCCCGCCCCCTTAATGGTGCAGTCTTGCCGCTCTTCCAAGATTATACTGGCCCGAGGATTTTGTGCTGGCTGAGATCCGCAGACCCCGACAGGCTTTCTGGTCAGTGTAGGGTTAAGGCGCCGGCTCAGGGCGCCCCTCACAGCGCTGCACCTAACTACCGCTGAGCCTCCCGGAGCCTACCCAGCTTGCTAGGAGAGGTCGGTGACTCACTCGCCACAAACTTCAGCTCTGCAAGGGGATGGCGGCATGCTGCTGGGGTGAACGTTCCCCTGCGGCAGAGAGCGATCTATCCCCTCTGGAGCTCAGTGCCTAGTCAGCGGAGACAGTGGCTCAGACCCCGTAGGGCGGACACTGCTCCCCCCCTCTGTCCCTCGATGCAGAGAGGCTGTTGCCAGCAGCCTCCCTGTAAAATAAAAACTTAAAAATCAACTTTTACTAAGAAAGCTCTGTAGAGCTCCCCTAGCTGTGACCGGCTCCTCCAGGCACATTTTCTAAACTGAGTCTGGTAGGAGGGGCATAGAGGGAGGAGCCAGCCCACACTGTTAAACTCTTAAAGTGCCAATGGCTCCTGGTGGACCCGTCTATACCCAATGGTACTAATATGGACCCCAGCATCCTCTAGGACGTAAGAGAAAGGAAAGATGATGGAGCATGTAACCATTTTCACGTACGCTGGAGTTCATAGAGTAGAAATTATAGAGTAGATGAGAATCTGCGCAAATTAGCTAATGGAGCAGCTAAAAAAACTATTTCTTCGTGTATATCCCTTTACACCAAAAGTACACAATTAGATAGAGGAAAAGGAAACAGATTCAAAGCGCTCCAAAAGCACCCAATTTTACACATAAACACCAAGAACCGGGGGAGAATAAAATTTATATACCGTAGTTAGGGTATTGAAATGCGCAGTTCAAATTCAATGATAGCCTTCTTAATTCTAAGGTGAATTATATCACACCAAACAAACAAACAAATGTAGTAGCGCATAAACATCCCCATCGGTATTAACAGCAGCAAATTGTAAAGATCCTCAGACTCCCGGATGAAATAGAAATATCCTGGAAAGATGATTCTGTAACAAACTGTAACCACCTTTACATATATATGAGCCCCAAGGCTCATAAAGGGCTACAGAGGAATAGAGAAAGTGCAATAGTGCAGTTAACCTTTTAAAATCACACAGATTTACTTACATATTGCACTTACACCAAACAGACGGAAACAGGCACATATTTAATCCTCTACGCTTTAACAGCAGCTGGTAATGCCCTCGACCCAGCTGCCAGGGATCAGGGCATTGCCCCAATATCTCTCAGCTGTATGGAGGCCATAATTATGGGTACACCGCTGGCCAATCTGCCGACTGGTAAGTGCATACACACTTAACAATCGTCTGCCCGAAATGTCATGCCTGACATCACAACTGGTCGGGCATTTAAATGTGCCCACCCATTTGAGAGGTCAGTCATGGCGGTCCCTTGACACACAGCCAGATGTGCCGATATAATACATCACTCAGGGTGTACCCAGTTTAAAGGACATGAAACTTTTCAATATCTCTACTCCAACCTCCAATCTGTTTATAGCTTTCTAGAGCGCCACACAATACTAGCAATTCCTTGAGCATGTAAATCAGTATGTCTTCAGTAGATATAAATGCTGTATACATTTGTTTATTTCATTATTACATTACTATTATTTCTGTCTCTCACAATCTGCTTTTGTTCCCAGTGTGAAATAAAAGGTTTCCCCCAGAGGGGAAATTGCTAAAGAGGAAGATCATTAATCCACTGTGAAATAAAATCTGCATTCCAGAGACGACTGCATGTTACACAGGCTCTGACCATAATAAAATAATTTAAATAATGAATGAATGAATGAGGACACCATTGCACTGTTTTAGAGACTGTAAATTCAACAATTTGATTTTGCATATAATTATACGTTCTTCATAATCAGACCGGTCATGCGGGCCCACCGAGAAGCATGAATGCTGATAGTATTTCTTTTACAATTTCAGCATGTTCTCTGCCCACTTTATATTCATCCTAAAACCAGACTGGTCAGTCACATACAGGCATGCCAACTACCCACTCATTTTGATCTTGTGTGTGACCATTGCCATGTCTTGTTTTGTATTGCAATCAGTTCCAAGTTTTGCTTATGAATCAGGCATGCGATTTTATTTCATATTATACCCCTTTCAGACTGACAGAGCCGGGTCACACCCGGGAATGTGTTCCGGGATGCATCCCGGGATTGACCCCTTTTCAGACTGCACTTACACCTGGGATCGGCCCGGGACAGCCCCATTCACAATGATCCCGGGAAATTAGAAATGGACATTTTTCTGGCCAGTCCCATTCTTTTTACGGTTGTTGTCATGCACCTTCAAGAAATGCTTCTTTTGAGTCTTCGTTTTATTTACAACTTGCTGTTGTGTGCGTTTAATGCCTCTGGCTTGAAGCAGCTTTGCAATATTTTTATAAATGACTGCATCCTTCACTGTGCCTGTGATCTGTTTTTTAATCTCCTCCTCACCCCTTATGCGGGTGGTCTTCAGTATTCCGGCTGTCGGTATCCCGGCGCACAGTATACCGGCGCCGGAATCCCGACAGCCGGCATACCGACACTTATTCTCCCTTGTGGGGGTCCACGACCCCCCTGGAGGGAGAATAAAATAGCATGGCGCGCATAGCGCGCCAGCGTGGCGAGCGTAGCGAGCCCGCAAGGGGCTCATTTGCGCTCGCCACACTATCGGTAAGCCGGCGGTCGGGCTCCCGGCGCCGGTATACTGGTCACCGGGAGCCCGACCGCCAGCATACCATACTACACCCCCCTTATGCTGAGCAGCTCTTTCCCTTCCTGATCAGTCCAGGTCGCCACGACTGTCTCCTCCGCTTCCTGGACGCTTCCCCGGGCTCTGGATGATGACATCATCTTTTCTGAGCCTGGGGAAGCTCCAATGAGAGGCCTTTTAACAGTCCCGGGTACTGAATACCGGGAAGGGCCCAATCACACTACACTGCATCCCGGGACGATCCCAGATTCATCCCTGGTCGTAACCTTGTTCCTGTACCCTTTCACACTGAGCAGTTTCCCAGGTTGATGCGCGTTCATGTGCAATTACCCGGGAAATTTCTCAGTCTGAAAGGGGTATGAGTAGCTCAATGACATCATGCAGACAGCGATACTGGGCAGCATGACACTCATGTGCGCCTTCACTTTCACAGCGCCTGAGCACATGCTTACTCACCTGGATGAGTCTCTACTTGATCACACTAAAATTAGGATCTGGCTAAATGTACAAAGGTAAGATCCTGTGCATGAAAGGCATCTTATACATAAGCAATTCACGCCGCAGGGATTTAGTGCACAAGTGTGAGAACAAGCACTGTTCTAGGGTTGATACATCACAGCAAATCATGTGTCTTAAACGTAGTTACAGTCATAATGGGCACAAACGGTCATAAATATTTTACAATACCTAATGTATATAAATTGTGCATGTGAACGGCTTACTTTGTCCTTTGTTTATGGCTCTCCTATACTTATTGCTAGAAGCCAATGGGTGCATTATGCAATGATAATGGGGGCGGTGAAGAGACAGATTTTGCAGCATTTTAAAAGTACAGAATAAAAGGACTCTTAAAGCAACACTTTAAAATAAAACACAACGACAGACTATTTTTGCAACAATTAGTCAAATGAATGTTTATTACTTATTAACTGAATACCTGTGCTTTGCTACAGAATTTCAAGTATAATCCCAAAGAGATGAAAAGCGCCAATATTCAAGCAAATTTAATGCTGCTTTTAATATTTTTTATATACATCTTTGTCAGGCCGCACCTCCGGGCAGGCCTTCCCCAGATTGATGCTATCAAAAGGCTGGTGCGGAGGAGAATAATCCGCCTCCTTCTCTGCCCCATGCTGGCATGACAGGCCAAGCTTCGCCCGCTGTATGTTAAATATGTAAGGTTTGCAGGGATAGGCTGACTCTATGCCAAAGGGCCCTAGGTCTCCTTGCTTAGCTTCTCGCTTTCCTTAGGGCTCCACCTTTGACGTAAAAAGGTAAAAGATTTTTGCACAACACTTAAGGGGGGTACACACGTGGGAGATGTGTAGATGTGTGGGAGATGTGTGCTGAGCGATCTATCACAGACCACTCAGCACACATGCACGCCACATATAGAGCCGGCGATAGCGACGCGCGGGACTGTGCATCACTGTCGCCGGCACCCTACACACGGAGAGATTCGTGCTGAGTCTCTAAGCAATCTAGTCAGATTGCTTAGAATTTCAGCACGGATCTCTCCGTGTGTACCCTCCTCACTGGGAGAGCTGTCGGTACCCTTTACACAGCAGATATGCAGTTAGTGACTATCAAGCTTTCCTTTAATGCATTTAAGAGTCAAAACATCTCTCTCTCCTTTTCTCCTAATGCTCCATGAGAGGTTTGGCAATGTTTATTTCAAGTGACAGGTTAACCTCTGATAATTGAGACACTATCCTCTCCTGACCGGAAATTGTATGTATGTATGTATGTATGTATGTATGTATGTATGTATGTATGTATATAATATATATATTATTTTATTTTTTTATGGCAAATACCACTGACTCATCACAAACTCTACTAAACTATAAGGCTGGACTGCCTTGCCGGTGGCAGTTGCAGAGCAGCCCATTATTCAAATAGAGGACCAACAAACGGCGATCTTTGACAGTGTTAAAAAGAGAAGCAAAATGACCCGGCGCCTATTAACTAGCCAGATACCTGCAGCTTATTCTATGAGGTATACTTAACCCATAAACAGACAGACAAAAGTATTTGGAAAAAAACAGAAAAACGCTGGTATGTGACTATGATATATTAGCTTTCATTTATGAATACATAAAAAATAAATAAATAATTTCAATGTTAATACATTATATAAACATACGTATGGAGTCGGTTGTTGCACAGCTGATCAGAGCCCATCACATATGGGAACCAGCTTACTTCCAACGGCCAGCGCCATACATTGTACACAGTGATAGCGCTGAGCTCTTTTGGTTACCAGCAGGATCTTTCCGCTCAAGGGAGCGACAGCAACTGAGAGCAGGCCATTTGCACCGGTACACCTGCAGTCATTGGGAATTATCACCTACTTCTGGATATGGCCACTATTAATGGATGAATAGCACCAGTGGCCGGGAGGATCTTGTTTGCAAAACGCAGGATAGCGGTAAAATATATATATTATGACTGTCCCTCCATATGCTGACTACCAATACTAATGCTGTGAGCCTCGCAATACTATTAATTTAACAACTTTACAATACTAAAAAAAGGCACCATTATTTTTCCGCTGGCAGACAGTGCTATATCAAGCTTGATTATTACTTTCTGAGCTTCCTACTTGAAGTTTTCCACAAATGTATGATACAAGCGGAGCGGATCAGAACTGATATATAATACTATACATTGGATATTCCTATTGTTACTTTTGATATCCTTCTTAGCGGCTCAAAAAAATCATATATATATATATATATATATATATATTATAGATGTGTGGATATTGTGTACATGTTTATATAATGTGTTAACATTGAAATTATTTATTATTTATTTTTTATGTATTCATAAATAAAAGATAATATCATTTAGCCACTTACCAATGTTTGACAGTGTTTAGGGGTGGCACTTGATGTGGCTCCCCTATTTGAATAATGACTGCTTTGCAAAGAAGTCCAGGAAAAGAGCATTGTGTCCTCCCCCCTCCGCAACTTGGTATCGCCCCGGCTGGGTGGGCTGTCTTGACTCTCCACTGTGAGGTGGGAATTCCCAATAATCATCTCAGCCCTTGTAACCCCTTTGTGGGTGGAATTTTGAAACATCTCTTCTTATAATATATGGTTCACATTCTGTAACACCTTTGCCGTCTATGCACCAATACAAATATTTTTTAAAAAGCACGGTGAACTTGCAGTAATACAATAGTGTTCTGAAATTTCAGTGAAAGCTGTTTGTTAATTAACTGTAAATCATACATGAAATTTGTAAAACAAATTGGTTTTCGTTCCTTACTTTACCTTAGATCTGACATAAGGTCTTTCTATAGTAAATTGGTGTAGGCATTTTCATATATGAAGAGGTCACTGCCTCATTTGCTGTTCCAAATCAAACGTATTTCAGCGAGTGAATGGTTTGTGCACTATAAGAATGTGCTAGAGTTATACAAACTGTACACTGTAGTTCCTCCAAACTACATCTGTGAGCATTTTAACAAATGTCTCCTTTCTTTAATGCGATAATAGGAGCCCCAAACTCTGAAAAGATAAACACTGGTCTGACTTAACATATGCTCAGACCGGGTTCAGTATGATTTCCCGAAGGACGGGATGCCGGCGATCAGAATACCGACAATGGCATCCCGTCCTTTAGAATCCCGACAGCCCCCTCTAAAGTACCCTAACCCTCCTCTGCCCCTACCCTAACCCTCTCCGGTGGTGCCTAACCCTAACCCTCCCCACTTGATGCCTAACCCTAGCCTCCCCTTCTATGTGCCTAAACTTAATCCTCCCTCCCCAGTCCCTAACCCAAACCTTCTCCTGCCTAAATCTAACCTCTCTCCACTCCCAGCGGTAGGACGCCAGCATGTCCTGCTGTCAGGATGATCTGGATGCCAGCTGTCCGTATTGTGACAGAGGTATCCCATACGGCGTCGGTATCTAGATGCCGGGATTGCATATATCGATATACATATATCGACCGACGGGATGCCATCTGTCAGGAAGCCAACTGTTTCCCCTCAGACCATGATGTCTACACTATACTTATACTCTCACTAAAATTGCAGACAAGGCCATCACTAATTGTAAGGATTGAAAGAAATGGTCAACAGGTCAACTAGATCAGTCGATGTGGCTAAGAAACCCATACAAACTGTTTTAGAGTACAATTATAATTATGTAATTTTTATGGGGGGTGGGGGTTTATAATAAATAAATAAAATGGCAATACAGTGTCAAATTGCCTGCACCTGTGAGTTTTTGGTAATTTAGCCACTAATTTTAAAGCAGCAATAATTAAAAACTCCAGTTTTGCCTTTTTATTTTAATAACGTTTTAAATCTAGAGGCTAAATTGGCAAAAACTTGTGGGTGCCTGTAACTCACAGGCTATTACATTTACCCCCATGTTTAGCATACCCAATACATAAGTCTGCAAACCCTTTATCCATCCGAGTGAAACACGCTGAACTTCTCCGAGGTACTATAAAACTCCTTGGCTTGAGAAGCCAATATTAATAGAAGTTCATAAAACATCCTCATTAAACATTCCTGTGACTGTCTGGTTAAACAATTCACACTGTATATATCACAGATTGCAAATAAGTGTTTTGCCTGCCGCAGTTACTACCACTATAACATTCCTCTGTAGTGTTAACCACTTCATGTAACAAACCACACATTAGGAAGAGTTCCAAAAAACCATCAGCTACAAATAATGTCTTACTACAGCCCGGGGCATATAACGTCCAAATAGTATTTAAAAAGGGGGAGGTAGATTTTCGGTATTTGCAATTAGTGTTGTACAAAACAGCTTCTGTTTATTCATTAACTACTAACCTTTATTCAAAAATACTAATAATATCAAAGCTATTGCCAAGATACAGCTCCATATAAATTAGGTTCCGATTGTTGATCCTGGTGTGATTTCAGCAAGATAGCTGAAAGTGGCAATTAGTAGGCCTGATTTTGTATTAAAACAAATTACATATGGGCCGCAGTAAACTTACAGTCATTATAAAGTGAAATTTAATGGGTTCAGATGGTACAACATATATTAGGAGTGTATCTACACACCTACCTGTAGCTAGACAGATAAGTTTACCACATCTATCACAGAGTATGGCCATTCAGAGATCTCTAAATCCTGGGATATACATACTTAAGCCTTAATGAAGTCTGAAAGATGTGTCTAAATAATATATGGGGTCACATAAAACTTCCCTGTGGACAGGAGTCCCCTGAGGACAGATTAGCAAACCACAGGTACCAAGCAAGGAAAGGTAATCCAGAAAACATATTTTAGAGTTACACAAATGCAATTTTGTTTTGGGCGTCTGTAAGGGTTGGGCGACCTACAGAGCTTTTTAGCGCTCATTACTTATTGTGCTTGTCCATACCCAAATGCCCCCGTTTAGACCACATAAATAAGCTAAACCCATCTAAAGTACTGGACGCACTGCCAACAATGCAATCTGGGTGCCCAAATGGTCGACTTATCATACATTTCAGTTCGCTACCTCAGGAGGGTGCAAACGGATTTGCACCCAACCGGCAGAACAACTGAATAGTTCCACTGGGTGTCCCTGAAAACAACTGAATTCCCCCCAATGAGTAAAAAGTTAAAGGGGAATATTCCCTGTGGCCTTTACAAGTATGCTTCACATTGGGGTAAATATAATAGGCTGCAGGCACTTTTCATTGATGGGTTCATTGGGTACTGTAGGAAAACAAATAATTGTCAATTAATAACTAGGACAGGTTATGTGCCTCATCAGAGAGTCTCCAGAATATAAAATATTCAAGTCTACACAAATGAGATATTCAAAATTACTGACTCCTGAATAATGAAGCTCCATGGTTCCAGTGTGACAATGTGTAGCAACAAGTGTTAAACTGTACCAACATAGTAGTAGTTATAATATATCTCCTCTGTTAGCTGTATTAAAAAAGGATTTCTCCTGAATGTCTATGTATGGCCAAGAGAAAGCTCTTTGTTTAGAGAGTAAGACAAGAGCAAGAATCACCAAGCACTGGAGCATAATGAAATCCAAGAATGTAAATATTGATGTAGCCTGGAAGGACACACAGTGCTGACTCCATGGTGAGACTGTGACAGCTTGCTGCTTCTAGATCAGCCAATTAAAACACCAGGTATTTTAAGGTCATTTTCCGTCATTTGCAGCATACACTGTCAGCCCTTATCTCAGCATTATATGAACATGTTTCTCATCCATCCTTTGTTTTTGGAAGAAGGGGTTTGTGAAAACAGACACACAAACAAAAAACATTTCAAAGCTAACGGAGTAAAAAATAAATAAATAAACAGGCACAAGATAAAGAGGCCACCGCTGCACAACATCAAGCAAAATGATGGCACCAACTCAAATATGTTAATGAAAAAGGTATGAAGATAATTATTAATCTAAAAATAGGCACTAAACAATAAGGATAAAATAATTATAAATAAGGGATTGTTAAATAATGACAATTTGATCCCCTGGCTCAAGTATCAGTTTGTATTATTTTTGTCCACTAATAAAGCTAATGCTTCTCAAGTACATTTATAAAAGGGATAGTTAATATAAATATTACATAAAAACTCCTTAATTTGGAGTATTTTAAATTATACATATGAAATACTGACACTATGCCAGTCTAGATTGCTTTCTATACAGTCCAGACTAAAAGCAGTGCCCAGCCAATCTATAAAACAGAATACCAGTGTCCCCTTTTTTCAGCTTTCCAAAGCTTGATAACCCCCCCCCCCCCCACCCACCCACCTTCACCCCCAATATACTTAATACTTACCCGTTTATTATTTTTACTCTGTGCTAGGTTGAAGTCTTATTGGGGGTCCCATGTCCCAGTAAGATCAGATTCGTGGTCTACAGTCCAAAAAATGAGTACCTTATTACTGCTACAAGCGCCAACAAGCAGTGATCATTTTCAGGGGCCCCTCTGCCACCAATGACACATATGCCTCAAACTGAGGATGACACTGCCCAGTAAGAGTGCTAAGCAACATGATAACATACAGTACATTCAAGCATCCAAAAGCTTTGCTGTTCTAACCCACCAGGCCACCATCATCACTGAGGTTGGTTAGCGTGGTCAGAAGGTAACAATAATAGTGTTCTTTCAATCACAATAAATAATCCAAACAATCCATGACAGTGAATACTGAGCCTGGTAGTGCGATATTGGACCATCTGTTCCTCTATATAATTGTACATTTGTACTGATTTTTTTTTTTTTTTACAACAAACCAATAACATAATTTAACTCTAGTAGGTGTTGTAGATTCATTTTATCATCTTGGCCAAGTGGTAGTAACTGGATTACTAGACCTGAACTTCTGCTGTACAACAAGGCTTTAGGATTCTCAGCTTCCACTATGAAAGAATGTAAACAAGTAAATCATGCCTCTGCCTCACAATTGTTCTCTCCTGTCTCAGAAGAAGAATGTGCCTGAGCGGGTCAGTTATTTTACAAGCAGCTGTTACATAAAGCTTTCAATTTCTGCATGGGCCTGTACAGTGCAGCTCAGGGCATGAGCAAACTGTCCCCAATACAAAACTCAGTCCACATGAATAAGACGTGGCACTGAGCAACACGAGACAAAGGAGACAGCAACTGGCTCTTTCAATGCTTCACAGTACAAGTTTTATGTAAAAGCAGAAATATATATAACTATTTACTATCAATGCTGGGCCACACTGGGGTGTCTGTTGTAGAAACATAAATAAATAAAAAATAATATTCAAAATAATATTCTGAATGACCTCTCCATCTAATGATATTTTTCTTTGTATATCACTTTTCTCCAATAGGATTTAAGACGCTGGCGGCCACCGTTCATCTACTGGTATTACCAGTAGATGAACGGCGGGGTGAGCGGCTTTCCATGTTCCATGTAACATGTGCAGAGAGAGTTAGATTTTTGTGTGGTGTGTTCAAACTGAAATCTAAATTGCAGTGTAAAAATAAAGAAGCCAGTATTTACCCTGCACAGAAACAAAATAACCCACCCAAATCTAACTCTCTGCACATGTTACATCTGCCACACCTGCAGTGCACATGGGGGATAATTCAGAGTTGATCGCAGCAGCAAATTTGTTAGTTAATGGGCAAAACTATGTGCACTGCAGAGGGGGCAGATATAATATGTGCAGAGAGAGTTAGATTTGGGTGGGTTATATTGTTTCTGTGCAGGGTAAATACTGGCTGCTTTATTTTTACACTGCAATTTAGATTGCAGATTGAACACACCACACCCAAATCTAACTCTCTCTGCACATGTTACATCTGCCCCTCCTGCAGTGCACATGGTTTTGGTCAACTGCTAACAAATTTGCTGCTGCGATCAGATCTGAATTAGGCCCTTGGTGTCCTCAGAGGGGTTCTAGTTCCTGCTTTATGGCTAGTAACACCAACATTTACCTTATTATATCTGCACAGAATTATAGACAAAATACTGAGTTACTTGTTCATAAACCTGTATTGCTGGGATTTACTGTTCGTCACAATAGTCCCACTCCCCAACCAAAGAGGGTAGGGTTTTAACAATAACCTGATTCAGCGTAGGTGGCTTAACCCATACCAATAGACTTCTGACAGATACATCTGTACTCAGGAGACCTTTAAAAAAAAATCAGATACTAATAATAGGGCTTGGCTCTTCCACTGAAAACTTAAGGAAGTTAATTCTGTTTGCATGCTAACCAAAACTACTCTACAACCTACAATTTGGGTCTACTACGATATCCCGGCTGTCCGGATCCCGGTGCCCAGCATACAGGCGCCGGGATTCCGACCGCCGGAATGCTGGCAGTGGGGCGAGTGCAAAAGAGCCCCTTGCAGACTCGCTGCACTTGCCACGCTGTGGGCACGGTGGCGCTCTACTCGCACCACGCTATTTATTCTCCCTCCAGGGGTGTTGTGGACACCCCAAGAGGGAAAATAGTTGTCGATACCCCGGTGCCGGTATGCTGAGCAGCGGGATCCTGACCGTGGGGATATTGAACGCTTCCCCTACAGGGTCTACTACCATGATTCCCCTACGATTTATGTTACCTGACAGCACTAAAAACACGGATTACATGGTAAAACATACTTAAAGCAGCCACATCCTCCCAGTCATTGACTGTCCATTAGATTTTTCTGACCAGCAGATGGCAAGACAGAGGATTACATACATAAACAATGGATATCTATAGCAAGCTAGCAGGGCCTTTTCTGTATAAAGAAAACATATAAACTGTTACACTCATTTCTGGTTTTTATTGTTTAAGTATTTGTCAATGTAATGCGTCTCTTGCATGTTTGTTTTAAAGCTGAAAATCTAATTAATCACCATGACATGAAATATCACCTGAAAAAAACCTGCCCTCCATTACCACTACCGATCTCTTTAATTAACATACACTCTGTCATTCTCACCCGTGAGTATAGCTTGGTGTCTTATCATTAATATATATTCAGAAGTAAGGGTGATTGAACATTGCAGTATCCAACTGGGATCAGAAGAGTAATTATGTGTGTCCCAGGATATGACTAGCCATTTGAATTGTAATATTCATTCAGTATTTATGATTAGCTTCCTGAGTAGGATTCAATTAGCAAAGAGAGAGTGTTAAGAAATACATTTAACTTGTGCAGTGCCGAACTTCTAGTCATAGAACAGCTTTCTGGGGTTATACATAAATCAAAGACAAATCAGAACTTGCCCCCTATCCAAAACAATGAACAAGATATGCAGTATGTTTCCTATTCAGTCTATTTTTTTTATTTCATATAACTTTTTGTAATCAAACAAATACACACAAACATACAATAGCAAGCGACGTATACAGTATATTACCAGTTATGCAGCAATTAACTTTACAATAACAAACTTCAATATCGGTTGGTCAGAAAGAGTTAAACCACTTGTGCAAATATTTTTGTTCCTGAAAGACAAGCACTCCAATGAGGCAAATCCTGTCCAACTGCCAGAGGGTTTCTAGGTCCTAGTTTATAATTTAGCAACAAGACTGGACAGGCTGCACATTTAGGGAGGATTATTGTACACCTTAATGACTGGGAAGAATCAGCTTAAAGCCACAACAAAACTATTTGCCATTATGAAATTGGGATAAACGTCAGAACTGCTTGGTACTTAAGTGGAGTTCTCCTATTGTAATATTATACATTCAGGCACAGTAGAGTGAAGTGTGGCAATCTGCAGTGCCACATGGAAAGAAACTACACAAATTAACGCATTCAGGGCCTAATTCAGCATCGATCACAAAAGCAAAATCTTTTTTCAAATGGGCAAAACCATGTGCACTGCAGGTGAGACAGACGTAACATGTGCAGAGAGAGTTAAAAATGGGCATACACTATACCAGGCATGGCCAACCTGTGGCTCTCCAGCTGTTGTAAAACTACAAGTCCCATCATGCTTTGCTACAGTTTTGCTGTTAGGGGATGCTAAAACTGTGTCAGGGCATGCTGGGATGTGTAGTTTCACAACATCTGGAGAGCCACAGGTTGGCCAGGCTTGCACTATACAATCATCTGTCAGATAATCTGTGGTGGGAATGAAAACCTGGTAATGGAAAAGAGCAACCGACAATCGACCATTTGCTACCAAACACTGGAAAATGGGCAAAACCTGTCCGTGATTTAACCAACTTGTAGAAACGACAGGTTTTGTCCATTTTCCAGCGTTTGGTAACAAATGGTTGATTGTGAGTTGCTCTCATCTATTACCAGGTTTTCATTCATACCACAGATTATCTGACAGATAATTGTATAGTGTATTATGCCCAGCTTTAGATTTGGGTGGGGTGTGTTCAAACTAAAACCTAAATTGCAGTGTAAAAATAAAGCCGCCGGTATTTACCCAGCACAGAAACAATATAACTCGCCCAAATCTAAAGGTGCATACACACTTGCCGAGAAAGTAAACAAGGTCGCAAATTTTCACCCTTCCCGAGCGACGTTGTTTACTTTCTTGGCAAGCGTGTATGCCACCTCCAATGAGCGATTCACGCCCCGGTGGGTCATTAACGACCTTCGCTGCCGGCCGTGCATGCAGCTCAATCTAAACTGTCGTCCAAGAGCTGCCTGCATGGCCTGGTCACGGCGTGACGTCACTAAGCAAAATGGTCGTCATACTGCTCAGTGTGTATGCACTTGCGCTGACCACCCGGCCTGGGAGGGGGTAACACTAGGCCACATTGCTCAGAGAACATCACCTACTGTGTACCCACCTTAACTCTCTCTGCACGTTATATTTGCCCCACCTGCAATACACATGGTTTTGCCCATTAGAGAAAGATTTTGCTTTTGCGATCAACCCTGAATTAGGCCCCCACTACAGTAATTTACAGTTAAACGTCAGTTTAAGGTTCACTTTTAGAGCTTTAAATTAATCTAATAAGGTTAATCTTCAGAATTCCAGCATTTTATCACATATACCTCAACACAAATTAAAATCAGCACATTGTGTCATCATTCATAGACCACAAGCATATTTTGCAGCTACTAGTCAACGGTAGATAAAGGAAATATAGGGACTGATAGCCCAGACGTCGGTCAAAATACAGACTTTAGTTACACACACACAAACCAAAAATGAATTCTACAGAAAATCTAAAAACAAGTGCAGGCATTGAATAGGCAGTCCAATTCTAGAACCTAGGTCAGTGTTTCCCAAACTCAGTCCTCAAGGCGCCCTAACAGATATCCATGGTTCAGCACAGATGGTTAAATCACACTGACTGGGGCACTAAAGTTACCTGTGGCCAAGCTTGTATAAACCCAAAACCTGGACAGTTAGGGTGCCTTGAGGACTGAGTTTGAGAACCTCTGGTCAAACTATTAAATAATTTAAGGAACTGCACACCGTTTCACAATTACTTTTAAAATAAAGACATTTTATGTATGTGTGCTATACGGCTGTAATAATGAAGTGTGTGGTTACCTTATATTTTAGACGTTAGCTCTTACATTTCTCATACACTTGCTAATAAACTGATGGATTCGGATACCCCTTTTAGACATAACCATAAAACCTGGGTTTTTGCGAGTGAGCGTGCATCGACCTGGATCCGGCTCTGTCTGAAATGGTTTACCCGTATTGAGAGTCCTGGGTCCGCGAACCTGCTCGCTAGCAGAGTTTTTCCCAGGACTTACACACCTGGTAGAAAACACAGATTAGGTTTGAAAGGTGATGGCCCGGGAAAAGCCTTAAAGAAAATGATTGGCCGAGGACAGTAGCATTTGAAGAGGAGATCATCTCCAAGTGCCCACTGAATGCAAGAAAGCCCAGGTCTGGTTTGAAAGAGGACGACACGGGAATAATCCGGGTCATAACCCATGTATGAAAGGGGTAGCGTGGCTTCAACCCATGCTCGTGTCTGGGTTGAAGCTGTATTTTATGTCTGAAAGTGGTATAAGAGACCCAATTAGTGCAGTAAGCCTGTGGCAGCACAAACGAAAATATCTTTAAATATAGGTAACAATCAAAAGGCGATTGAACCATGTGAAATATTTATTTTAAATGCTGATCGTCCACATGCAGGTGATCTGTGGCCAAATTGGTTTATCATAAGTAATCTGGCCATTTGAACGAAAAGTATGGGTAGTCTTTAACAGGATTACAGGCAAAAAAAAAAGTATAATGCACCTTGTATGTACCCATACAGCAAAACCTTCAGTCTCACCAGAGCTTAAAGTGGTCCTAGAGACGTGGTGGAATTCACTGCCCCTCCACAAGACGCCCATGTTATAGAGTTATTGAGCGCGTCGCAAAAAGGGGCGTGGTCACACAATAGTAATAATACCCACAGTAGTAGCACCGCGTAATACACATAATGCCCATAGCAGTAGCGCCCCTTATACAATGTCCACAGTAGTAGTGCTCCTTATGCAATGTTCACTGTACTGGTAGTGCCCACAGTGGTAGTGCCCATTATATAGAGCCCATAGTAGTGGTGCCCCTTATGCAATGCCCGCCATAGTAGTGCCCCTTATGTCCCCAGGAGTGATGCCCCTTATGAAGTGCCCCCTTTACAATGTCCTCATTAGTAGTGCCCCCAGTAGTAATGCCCTTAATGGTAATGCCCCTGTGTAGTATTGCCCAGAGTAGTAATGTTGCCTGTAGTAATGCTTCCAGTAGTTTAGCCCCCCTGTAGTTTAACCCCTGTAGTTATGCCCCCAGTAGTTTAGCCCTCTTGTAGTTTGCCCCCAAGTAGTAATGGGCCTGTAGTTATACCCCCAGTAGTAATGCACTCTTGTAGTTTCCCCCCCCAGTAGTAATGCCCCCAGTAAATGCGCCACTACACATAGAGGAAAAAACCCACCATACTCACCGAGTCCCACTCCCGCGTCTGACCGCTGCAGTAATTCCGGCGTCCGGCTCCCCAGCACTATGAGAGAGACGTCATGACGTCTCTCCCATAGCGCACACTGACAGAGCCGGAGCTCAGTACTGAACTCCTGCCTCCAGCTGCCCGCTGTGGAGAGAGAGCCGGGCGCCCGCTGGTAATACAATCTCAGCGGGCGCCCAGCATCTTCCAGCTGTGCCGGCACACATCGGGTTAGGTGAGCCAGAGGAGGCGGAACTGCGTTCCGTCTCCAAGTGGAACTGACGGAACGCAGTTCCGCCTTACTTTAACCCCCGAGTCTCACCCTCACAGTACACACATTACTTATCTTTGCACAAGCTTTAAACAGTTTCAAATGGCTATGGTGTGAACACCTTCCTGTTTTACCTTTTATTATCTGTTTTATTAAAAAGAAAATTGTTAAATATAATGCAAAATATTATTCATCCTCAAAATGTGGGCTATTTTGCTTAAATTACACTATAAGAAGATCCCCCTGGAAAACAATGAGAGATGGAAGTGGACACTGCCTTTATCTGTCCGCATGCAGGTGGAAACACCGAGGTTTAGGCGAGCACAATAGGGGATTGTATTTAACAGAACACACATAACAAGTGTTATGCATTTCTTGAGTTGAAAGATCAAACTAAAAACTGAAAACTAATGTTGGGGGGCAGTGAACATACAAAAATCAAGTGGTAACTATGCTTTAAATGCATGAACCACCAACATGTATACAAAATATTTAAAAAAAAATACAAATATTTACTCTTGATATTAATTTAATAGTAAAAATAATATTTACTACTACTAATAATAGCTGGATAAGAAGCACATGTGACATATCGGTACAGTAGTTGAAGATGTTTTAAAAGCTAATTTCCAATTAGGTGGTCTGGGATCAAACATGCTTGTTAGGAAACACGTGACCAGAGTTTCCCCTGCTTTCTACTTTTATGATGCAGCTTAACCTATAAGCTAGTTTCGTTTTTCCCCTTTCCCACATTTGTTGCTGAAAAGCAATTATAAAATCCCTCAGGAAAACCAGCACCTGCAGGAACAAAAAAAAAAAACCCTCTTTGTCAGGCAACTGCGGGTATTGTCAAGTTATTCTTCACATAATTCTGCAAACACCCTGCTTGTCCCCTTCCTGTAGTCTGACTGGTGGAGTCTGAGGACACAGATATCAGTGTTCCTGTTAAACCCTAACAATTAAGCAGCTGAATCTGCAGCATGTTTCTTGCAGTCTTTATAAAAACAAACAAATAAAAGCCTTTGGAAATCGCTGTAAATGAAGGCACGTGACATCCAGATGCACCAGGATAAGCAGCCTGCCTGTTTTATTTCCTAAACCAATTCCTCACAACACAAATTCATGCTAACCGCTATAACCCAGTATTTCCTTCCTGCTTTAAAGTTAGGGGTCCCAACCTAATATGCCACCAAAGTGACAGTCACACATTAGGACAAAAAATAATAATGTTTTGCCACTTTTATGGTGTTCTCAGGTTTTATAGAGAACAGGTTAGGTGGTTGTTTTATAATTTAAAGATGTCATTTGTCACGACAGGCTGGCCAGTGGATGGCGCAACCAATATGGCGACTACCAGTTTATTAATTAATAGACGTTTGCTACGAAGCAAGATACATCATACACAGTAACATTTAGTCATATGGATTCACCGAACAGTAAGATAAAAATATTTTTGCAATGTTCAACTTTTATGTAGACCTGCATTATGAGACCAAACTTATTTTATTGGAAGGTAAGAAAAAGTACATGGTGTATGGCATGTTAGAAATATACTGCAGCATCACAGTCACAACTAGATAAAACCTAAATGATTGCATTAGTTTTGACACCATACAACGTTGTCAGCAAATGTAACATGTAAATTGAAAAAAAATAATTATATATATATATATATATATATATATATATATATATACACACACACACACATATATATATATATATATATATATATATATATATATATCCAGATAAGTCCACACTCACTGCTACAGTCCACAACATAGGCGGTGCTCCATAAGGGGCTCCAGAGAAGTCCAAAATATATCCAAAAAGAGTACAGGCACTCACCACTTTTCCTTGAAAATAGAAGAATTTATTGCCACTCACAGGTGTGTCTCACATGGAGACAGTCAGCATAACAGCATATAGTGTCGACGTTTCGGCTCCCATCGAGCCTTCTTCAAGACAGACAGAAAAACAACAGGTGTATACCCAGCAGCCCATGGTGAGTGCCTATACTCTTTTTGGATATATACATATACATGTATATATACACATACACACATACATACACTGTATATTTGGACCAATTTTTCCTCATTTTAAGAATTTATTTTTAATGTTGCCAATATTTGCGTGAGACATCAGAGTGGTTTAGTGAAAAATATATGCATGTGTACATAGATTTCCCTATTTTCTATTTCCTTTTCAGAAAACTGTAGATGGGGGAAGTGTTGGTGGAAAAAGGATAGCGTGTTGAACTTTTTTTTTTTTTTTGTTAAAATTCCTTCTTCTTGTGAAACAGTGGTCTTTGTTTGAGGCTTGTCTTGGTTCTTGTAGAGTTGTATAGCTCTATTGATTGGTTCCATGCAGGGGAAATCTGACCTTTAACAGATGTTTGAGAAGTTGCCAGTATGCAGGGAAATCAGCAGCCCAGACAGATTTTTCATTCTTATGTGCACAGAAAAGCAATCTCTAGGTATATTTTCAAAATAGTCATTGTTTTTGTCTGGACAAACCCAGCCTCCGAAATCCAGGTTACATATAAAACTTAGGACATACAGAAAATATTCTCACGGTGTTTAATGGCTTTCTGTTGCTTAGTTCTGGCAATGAACACAGTTTTAGACAGTCTGCTGTATAAGAATGTGTTCAAATTCTGTGTCTGTGATTTTACCGCTTTCTGATTGGTGGGATTTAAGGTCTTTTCTGTGGCTCAGAATATGGCCTGATTCATTCAAGATTACAAATGCAAAGCTGCTCGCAGTCCTTAGAAATGTAAATGCAGGAGGAGGTGCATACCACCTCTTTCCTGCATGTGTGATGCGATCGCATATTGGATGAACATCGTGACCATCGGTCGCGAAGCTCATCTGCGACGGCAGGCTTTAGCTTACTCAGACTATCCTTCGCAGTGTGGCTTGCGGGGTTGGATCAATGAAACTGCGCCTCACAATGCAGTCCTTGGCCTCGCCACTCCTGGAAAAAATAAGAATTTACTCACCGGTAATTCTATTTCTCGCAGTCCGTAGTGGATGCTGGGGACTCCGTCAGGACCATGGGGAATAGCGGCTCCGCAGGAGACAGGGCACAAAATTTAAAAGTTTGACCACTAGGTGGTGTGTACTGGCTCCTCCCCCTATGACCCTCCTCCAAGCCTCAGTTAGGATACTGTGCCCGGACGAGCGTACACAATAAGGAAGGATTTTGAATCCCGGGTAAGACTCATACCAGCCACACCAATCACACCGTACAACTTGTGATCTGAACCCAGTTAACAGTATGATAACGTAGGAGCCTCTGAAAAGATGGCTCACAACAATAAACAACCCGATTTTTTTGTAACAATAACTATGTACAAGTATTGCAGACAATCCGCACTTGGGTTGGGCGCCCAGCATCCACTACGGACTACGAGAAATAGAATTACCGGTGAGTAAATTCTTATTTTCTCTGACGTCCTAGTGGATGCTGGGGACTCCGTCAGGACCATGGGGATTATACCAAAGCTCCCAAACGGGCAGGAGAGTGCGGATGACTCTGCAGCACCGAATGAGAGAACTCCAGGTCCTCCTTAGTCAGGGTATCAAATTTGTAGAATTTTACAAACGTGTTCTCCCCTGACCACGTAGCTGCTCGGCAGAGTTGTAATGCCGAGACCCCTCGGGCAGCCGCCCAAGATGAGCCCACCTTCCTTGTGGAGTGGGCATTGACAGATTTAGGCTGTGGCAGGCCTGCCACAGAATGTGCCAGTTGAATTGTGCTACAAATCCAACGAGCAATCGTCTGCTTAGAAGCAGGAGCACCCAGCTTGTTGGGTGCATACAGTATAAACAGCGAGTCAGATTTTCTGACTCCAGCCGTCCTTGAAATATATATTTTCAATGCTCTGACAACGTCCAGCAACTTGGAATCCTCCAAATCGCTAGTAGCCGCAGGCACCACAATAGGCTGGTTCAGGTGAAACGCTGATACCACCTTAGGCAGAAAATGAGGACGCGTCCTCAATTCTGCCCTGTCCGAATGGAAAATCAGATATGGGCTTTTATACGATAAAGCCGCCAATTCCGACACTCTCCTGGCTGAAGCCAGGGCCAGTAGCATGGTTACTTTCCATGTAAGATATTTCAAATCTACCAATTTGAGTGGCTCAAACCAATGGGATTTGAGAAAATCCAAAACTACATTGAGATCCCACGGTGCCACTGGGGGCACAACCGGGGGCTGTATATGTAGTACTCCTTTTACAAAAGTCTGGACTTCAGGAACTGAAGCCAATTCTTTCTGGAAGAAAATCGACAGGGCCGAAATTTGAACCTTAATGGACCCTAATTTGAGGCCCATAGATAATCCTGTTTGCAGGAAATGTAGGAATCGACCCAGTTGAAAAATTCCTCTGTCGGGGCCTTCCTGGCCTCACACCATGCAACATATTTTCTCCAAATGCGGTGATAATGTTGTGCAGTCACCTCCTTCCTGGCTTTGACCAGGGTAGGGATGACCTCTTCCGGAATGCCTTTTTCCCTTAGGATCCGGCGTTCAACCGCCATGCCGTCAAACGCAGCCGCGGTAAGTCTTGGAATAGACACGGTCTCTGCTGAAGCAGATCCCTTCTTAGAGGTAGAGGCCACGGATCTTCCGTGAGCATCTCCTGAAGTTCCGGGTACCAAGTCCTTCTTGGCCAGTCCGGAGCCACTAGTATCGTTCTTACTCCCCTTTGCCGTATAATTCTCAGTACCTTGGGTATGAGAGGCAGAGGAGGGAACACATACACTGACTGGTACACCCATGGTGTTACCAGAGCGTCCACAGCTATTGCCTGAGGGTCTCTTGACCTGGCGCAATACCTGTCCAGTTTTTTGTTGAGGCGGGACGCCATCATGTCCACCATTGGTCTTTCCCAATGGACTACAATCATGTGGTGAACACTGCTGACAGTGCTATCACATGATTTTCCGCCCAGCGAAGAATCCTTGCAGCTTCTGCCATTGCCCTCCTGCTTCTTGTGCCGCCCTGTCTGTTTACGTGGGCGACTGCCGTGATGTTGTCCGACTGGATCAACACCGGCTGACCCTGAAGCAGAGGTTTTGCCAGGCTTAGAGCATTGTAGATTGCTCTTAGTTCCAGTATATTTATGTGAAGAGACGTTTCCAGGCTTGACCACACGTCCTGGAAGTTTCTTCCTTGTGTGACCGCTCCCCAGCCTCTCAGGCTGGTATCCGTGGTCACTAGGACCCAGTTCTGTATGCCGAATCTGCGGCCCTCTAACAGATGAGCACTCTGCAACCACCATAGCAGAGAGACCCTTGTCCTTGTCGACAATTTTATCCGCTGATGCATCTGCAGATGCGATCCGGACCATTTGTCTAGCAGATCCCACTGAAAAATTTGTGCATGGAATCTGCCGAATGGAATCGCTTCGTAAGAAGCCACCATTTTTCCCAGGACTCTTGTGCATTGATGCACAGACACTGTCCCTGGTTTTAGGAGGTTCCTGACGAGTTCGGATAACTCCCTGGCTTTCTCCTCCGGAAGAAATACCTTTTTCTGAACAGTGTCCAGAATCATCCCTAGGAACAGCAGACGTGTCGTCGGGATCAGTTGGGATTTTGGAAAATTCAGAATCCACCCGTGCTGTTGGAGCACTACTTGAGTTAGTGCTACTCCGACCTCCAGCTGTTCTCTGGATCTTGCCCTTATCAGGAGATCGTCCAAGTAAGGGATAATTAATACGCCTTCTCTTCGAAGAAGGATCATCATTTCGGCCATTACCTTGGTAAAGACCCTGGGTGCCGTGGACAATCCAAACGGCAGCGTCTGAAACTGATAATGACAGTTTTGTACCACGAACCTGAGGTACCCTTGGTGTGAAGGGCAAATTGGGACATGAAGGTAAGCATCCTTGATGTCCAAGGACACCATAAAATCCCCTTCTTCCAGATTCGCTATCACTGCTCTGAGTGACTCCATCTTGAACTTGAATCTTTGTATGTACAGGTTCAGAGATTTCAGATTTAGAATAGGTCTTACCGAGCCGTCCGGCTTCGGTACCACAAATAGCGTGGAGTAATACCCCTTTCCCTGTTGTAGAAGGGGTACCTTGATTATCACCTGCTGAGAATACAGCTTGTGAATGGCTTCCAATACCGTCGCCCTGTCTGAGGGAGACGTTGGCAAAGCAGATTTTAGGAACCGGCGAGGGGGAGACTTCTCGAATTCCAACCTGTAACCCTGAGATACTACCTGCAGGATCCAGGGGTCCACCTGCGAGTGAGCCCACTGTGCGCTGAAATTCTTGAGGCGACCCCCCACCGCCCCTGAGTCCGCTTGTAAGGTCCCAGCATCATGCTGAGGCCTTTGCAGAAGCCGGGGAGGACTTCTGCTCCTGGGAAGGGGCTGCTTGCTGCAGTCTCTTACCCTTTCCTTTGCCTCGGGGCAAATATGAATGTCCTTTTGCTCGCTTGTTCTTATAGGAACGAAAGGACTGCGGCTGAAAAGACTGCGTCTTTTTCTGCTGGGAGGGGACTTGAGGTAAAAAGGTGGACTTCCCGGCTGTTGCCGTGGCTACCAAATCCGATAGACCGACCCCAAATAATTCCTCCCCTTTATACGGCAATACTTCCATATGCCGTTTGGAATCCGCATCGCCTGACCACTGTCGTGTCCATAGACTTCTTCTGGCAGATATGGACATCGCACTTACTCTTGATGCCAGAGTGCAGATATCCCTCTGTGCATCTCGCATATAAAGGAATGCATCCTTTAATTGCTCTATAGTCAATAAAATACTGTCCCTATCCAGGGTATCAATATTTTCAGTCAGGGAATCCGACCAAGCCACCCCAGCACTGCACATCCAGGCTGAGGCGATTGCTGGTCGCAGTATAACACCAGTATGTGTGTATATACTTTTTAGAGTATTTTCCAGCCTCCTATCAGCTGGATCCTTGAGGGCGGCCGTATCAGGAGACGGTAACGCCACTTGTTTGGATAAACGTGTGAGCGCCTTGTCCACCCTAGGGGGTGTTTCCCAGCGCGCCCTAACCTCTGGCGGGAAAAGGTATAACGCCAATAACTTCTTTGAAATTAGCAGTTTTTTATCAGGGGTAACCCACACTTCATCACACACGTCATTCAATTCCTCTGATTCAGGAAAAACTACAGGTAGTTTTTTCAGACCCCACATAATACCCCTTTTTGTGGTACTTGCAGTATCAGAGATATGCAAAGCCTCCTTCATTGCCGTGATCATATAACGTGTGGCCCTACTGGAAAATACGTTCGTTTCTTCACCGTCGACACTAGATTCGGTGTCCGTGTCTGGGTCTGTGTCGACCGACTGAGGCAAAGGGCGTTTTACAGCCCCTGACGGTGTTTGAGACGCCTGTACAGGTACTAACTGGTTTGCCGGTCGTCTCATGTCGTCAACCGACTTTTGCAGCGTGCTGACATTATCACGTAATTCCATAAACAAAGCCATCCATTCCGGTGTCGACTCCCTAGGGGGTGACATCACCATTACCGGCAATTGCTCCGCCTCCACACCAACATCGTCCTCATACATGTCGACACACACGTACCGACACACAGCAGACACACAGGGAATGCTCTGATAGAAGACAGGACCCCACTAGCCCTTTGGGGAGACAGAGGGAGAGTTTGCCAGCACACACCAAAGCGCTATAATTATATAGGAACAACCTTATATAAGTGTTGTTTCCTTATAGCTGCTCAAATATATATAATATCGCCAAAAAATGCCCCCCCTCTCTGTTTTTTACCCTGTTTCTGTAGTGCAGTGCAGGGGAGAGCCTGGGAGCCTTCCTAGCAGCGGAGCTGTGTAGGAAAATGGCGCTGTGTGCTGAGGAGATAGGCCCCGCCCCCTATTCCGGCGGGCTCTTCTCCCGGTTTTTCTGAGACCTGGCAGGGGTGAAATACATCCATATAGCCTCATGGACTATATGTGATGTATTCTTTTTAGCCAGAAAGGTATTAACATTGCTGCCCAGGGCGCCCCCCCCAGCGCCCTGCACCCTCAGTGACCGCCGGTGTGAAGTGTGCCTGAGCGCAATGGCGCACAGCTGCAGTGCTGTGCGCTACCTCATGAAGACTGAAAAGCCTTCAGCCGCCGGTTTCTGGACCTCTTCTTACTTCGGCATCTGCAAGGGGGTCGGCGGCGCGGCTCCGGTGACCCATCCAGGCTGTACCTGTGATCGTCCCTCTGGAGCTAGTGTCCAGTAGCCTAAGAAGCAAATCCATCCTGCACGCAGGTGAGTTCACTTCTTCTCCCCTAGGTCCCTCGTTGCAGTGAGCCTGTTGCCAGCAGGACTCACTGAAAATAATAAAACTATCAAAACTTTTACTCTAAGCAGCTCTTTATGAGAGCCACCTAGATTGCACCCTGCTCGGACGGGCACAAAAACCTAACTGAGGCTTGGAGGAGGGTCATAGGGGGAGGAGCCAGTACACACCACCTAGTGGTCAAACTTTTAAATTTTGTGCCCTGTCTCCTGCGGAGCCGCTATTCCCCATGGTCCTGACGGAGTCCCCAGCATCCACTAGGACATCAGAGAAATGGGGGCGCCAGGCCCCCATTTTCTCGACCGCTGGCTGCCCCCGTCCCTCTTTGCGAACGCATCTGCCTGTCAATCAATGTCCTGTGCAGTTTCTTCACCATCAGGAAACTGCACGTAGGATCGTTTTAGCAATCCATACTGAATCAGGCCCTATGTTTCTGTGCCCTCTGGTTGATTCTTATAGAACAATTCTGTGTAGTCTGAAATCAATGCATGAAATTCTACAATCTTTTTAACTCTTTGTCTAGTAGGCTCTCTTTATTTTATGTTTTATGTAACAGCAATTACAAGTGGTCATTTCTGTGTATAATGTAAACATACTGTAAATGTGGATGCAAAACATCCTGTAAATGTGGATACTCATATAATGTATTTTTCAGATAAACCTAACGCTAATCTCGACATTTCGTCCATGTGAACATGTTTTAAGTCTACATATTAACCATGAATACTGCCATAGTGATTGTACATTGTGATTGCATACCGTGCATCAGTGCTGCCTGAAACACAGAATTTGACAGCACGTAAGAACCACTTGACCCATCTAGTCTGCCATAAACACATATACGCACACACTGTTACACACCATGGTTAATCTTTGTTGGGTGCCAATTAAACTACCAGTATAATTGTTTCATATCGATACCCCCAGGTGGGGGGGACATGCTGAAATACGCATAGGGGGCCCAAATGGGACTTTTTCGCAATCGCACACATTCGTTTAGTTGGTTTTGCCACTTTACGTGACTAAAATCAACTGCTATGGGCGTAATATGTGTGGTAATGTGATAATGGGATCAATTTAATATTGCCCTACGATCTCCAGTCACTGTAGACGGGAGATCGGGCGACATAACAATTGAATATCGACCAATAAGTCTTATGGTTTTGGGTAACACTGTTCTGGAACGGCACATCACGGCCTGCCAGCATTACAAATAATCCTTTGCACCCATAATTACAAATATACTCAAAGCTGTATACAGTGACACAATGAATTCTCCCTAAACCATTTTGTCTTTATACAAACTGAGAGAACAACTGACCTTAGGGCCAAATATAGTATCAAGCAATTTGCACGGACTAGGTTGGTTTTACTACCTTTAAACTAATTGCCGCTTTAAACCTATTGATTGTCTCACCGGAATTGCTTTGGTTCCTGCAAAATGAGGGCTATTACATTTTGCCCTTAGTGTCTTTATTTTTTTGCCAGAGATATAAAGAACGTGCAAAAATGAACCTTAGCACAGTGGTTCCCAAACTCTGTCCTCAAGGCACCCAAACAGTCCAGGTTTTAAGGATATCCATGGCTGCGCACAGATGGTTTAATCAAAATGAATGAGAGAGTAATCAAAAAAGTCACCTGTGCCCAAACATTGATATCCTTAAAACCTACACCATTAGGGTGCCATGAGTTGGGAAACACTGCCTTAGTATTTTGTCAAATTAAAATACTACTAATTACCATTCCACAGATACTGTAACTGTTCAAAAATTAAAAAAAAGTGTTGTTTACAATGTAAACCGCACTTCACAAAGCGCTACAGCACTCTGACTGGCACTGAGCTACAAGTTACAATGTAAACAGCACTCTGACTGGCACTGAGCTACAAGTTACAATGTAAACAGCACTTCACAAAGCGCTACAGCACTCTGACTGGCACTGAGCTACAAGTTACAATGTAAACAGCACTTCACAAAGCGCTACAGCACTCTGACTGGCACTGAGCTACAAGTTACAATGTAAACAGCACTTCACAAAGCGCTACAGCACTCTGACTGGCACTGAGCTACAAGTTACAATGTAAACCGCACTTCACAAAGCGCTACAGCACTCTGACTGGCACTGAGCTACAAGTTACAATGTAAACAGCACTTCACAAAGCGCTACAGCACTCTGACTGGCACTGAGCTACAAGTTACAATGTAAACAGCACTTCACAAAGCGCTACAGCACTCTGACTGGCACTGAGCTACAAGTTACAATGTAAACCGCACTTCACAAAGCGCTACAGCACTCTGACTGGCACTGAGCTACAAGTTACAATGTAAACCGCACTCCACAAAGCGCTACAGCACTCTGACTGGCACTGAGCTACAAGTTACAATGTAAACAGCACTTCACAAAGCGCTACAGCACTCTGACTGGCACTGAGCTACAAGTTACAATGTAAACAGCACTTCACAAAGCGCTACAGCACTCTGACTGGCACTGAGCTACAAGTTAAAATTACATTTTAAAAAAAAAAATGGGTTAAGACAGCAACATTAAAAATGCTTGACCTGAGTGTACAATGCTCTTGTAGAGCATGTAAAACGGAACTCGCAAACCAGCTCCAAACAGCCTAAACTTAAAGACTACCCCAGCAATGAATGATTTACTTTGTCTGACTTGACATTGATCCCATGACCTGCCTGTATATTTCCCGCTGAATTCACTGCTGCTGCACACAGCCTTCTGTGTTTCAATAACCACAAGAGTCAATTTATATTCTTTCCAGATCGCCATTATAAATAATACATTTTACTCTCAGACTATTGAGCTTCTTAAGGGTCAATGCTCTGTGTCCTCTGCCCCTGCTCCTTCCACAGTTTTATGAAATGTAATGCTAGATGTGAATAGCACCAGCTTCTGCAATATCCTTTCCAAGACAGAGCAGTTGGACTGGGGTCATTCACTAATATTCTGTCCTTGAAACTGTCACTAGCTCTCAGTCAAATAGATTGTGCCATACATTCAGTTTGTCATCCGTACATCTCAAACATCACTCCAACAAAATGGATGATCGCTGCTTACAAAACAAAAGATTTTGTGGCCAGAAAATGTGCCATATAGTCGCTAAATAGAGGTCCATCAGGAGTTCTCTGAAACCTAAACGCTTACAGAATTAATTTTTTTTTAACTTGTACCTCATATATGAACATCAGCTCTTTACATTTGCAGAAAGCTGGAAATGAAGGGTCCATATCTATGACTGTGTGTGTTATATCCTGCATGGTGATACAGATAAATAAGCTCCCCAAGATTAGCCAGACATAGACGACACTCACAGGCCAATCACAGAATACCCAGCTGGAGAAAGCACTGTGCTGTAACTATTCTGTGAGAATACTTTAGGATTCAGGGAAACTGTTCCCTGTCAGAGGGATCTATTGACGGTCACATGAAGGAGACATCTGGCTCACACCTGCACAGACTAACACAGCAGAACGTGACAAGTTTATTATAAAAAGCATTAAACAAAACTAGAGATGCAACGTCTACTCCGTCAGAAAGAGTATTGACAATTGTGAACAACTGTGCACAAGACTCCAATAATACATTTTCCACTATTCCAAGTTATTTATTGCCACTGTAACATGACTGGAGAATGGAAACACGTGACCTTTTACACCCTTACAACCTGCATCCAAAAGTTTTCACACTTCACTATTAAATGTTGTAATAAATACAGAGACCAGAACATAACAGAGTGAATAAAACATCAAAGTTCAGCCATTCAATCTTAATCAGCAATTTGAGGAATGCTGGTTCTTACAACAAGCATTACGATAAAATGTTATTTATTTTCCTCCAATAGCAAATAGACAAATTACCTTATAATGCAGCTTAACCCTAACCCTTCTGTCTGCAGCCTAAGTGTAATGAGGACATTCCCTCTGTCAGCTGAGGATGCAGACATGTTGACATTATAACTGTCAACACTGTTGTCGGCATTATGAATGTCAACATTTTGACTACACCCACTTATAATACAGATGTGTCCTCATACATTATTGCTGCAGTTGTGCTAAACGCCCCTCTCAGCACGTCGGGACCTGCGAGACTCTGCAAGCATGAGGTGTCTTTTTTGCAGACAATGCGTCTTAGTTGCAACAGAAGACAGTGCTGATTAATTTGATATGCAAGACTTATATATCTGTGCACTACTGAGTTTCTGAACCAGTATATGAAATGCTACAATGTAGCAGCCTCAGCTTTTTTCCATGCCAAGTTCCGTTGGTCTTTGTATACAGACTCAGTTGCACACAGATATACATGTATTGCAGAACATATTAAGCAGCACCACAGTCTCTTGGTGCGTCCTAGTCGCAGGCATTGTGACTAAGACGCATTTTTTGCAAACAGCAGTCCAATGCTAGCAGGGTAGCACGGGAGCTGGAGGCACACTTGCAGCAGGCCTCTCCCACTGTGTGGCGTATCGAGGCTAGATGTATGAGTACACATCTGTAGATTATACAACACACTGACAAAATAAGAATCAGTTGTAGTGTTAGTTATGCAATCATAGGCGTGCGCAGAACATTTTATTAGGGGATGCACCATCAGAGGGGTGTGTCTAGCACCGCCTTTTGGGCGTGTCAACGCAATATAAAATATCCACCCTTGTACCAATCCTAATAAAGCAGATACATTGTCAGATGTTGTGGTGTGCACCAAACACCCCTGATGGCACTCACTGCAATTACAGTGCTCCTCCTCAGCCTGGTCTGGCTCCCCCTCTCTTTCCCCTGCAAGCTGCAGCGGCTTACTTACAAGTCAGCCGCTCACTGACACTGGACAGTCGCAGACTAGTACTGCTGCTGCTGGAAAAACGAGTGACGTGTCAATGCTGCTGCCGGCCGCCAGTATTGAATTTGTCTTCCTAAGAGGAATGCTGGCTGCATGCTGATCCTCATCAGTGACTGGCGTTGGCATAGCATAGAAGGAGAGAGGTGGGCATGTGGCGGGTGCGCGTGCGAGCAGCATGACGTAATCACATCACATCACGCTGTTTTTGTACATGGAAGTGGAGCCGGGAGCTTGAAAGCCGGTGGCAGTGGCACCCTTGATTAACCCAGGCGTCCGTTCAGTACTGCAGTCCTGACAGGGTGCAGCGCAGAGGGGACAGTAATCAGCCTGCTCGGCGATCGCTGCATCAGGCATGTGTGATCGGAGTGCCAGACATTAGAGGGTGCCTGTGCGCACGAGGGACCCCCCTGCGCACACCTATGTATGCAATCACACCTTCTTTCTACAAGACTAGTGCTGATTATGGTGAAGGAGGAGAGAGTAAACCAGCACATGTACTACTAGCATTACTTTATGCTGTATTTCATAACACTACACAGAGTCACTGCCCGAACAAGGTCTCCACTTTTCCATGAAAGATTATGGCAGAGGTTGAATGGCCGAGTTGCAGCACTGTTCCTCGTTTTCATCTCTGCTGGAGCCAATCCAGGAAGTTTCCAGGGAACTATATAAAGTAAACCATATGTGTGAAAATCCTGAGCTCAGCAACATCAGGGTCATCCTTGCAGTTGCTAGTGACAAAAGCCGCAAATCAGTTTCTTTTTACCACGTAAGCATTTTTTTTTTTTTTTTAAACACTCTAAAAACCCAGAACCCAAATGCGAGGAAGAGTCGTAAGTGAACCCAACTTGGTTGCAGATTAAAGGAAGTGAAACACTTAAACTCTAATTCTTTAAAGGCTGGATTGCAAAATAGTGGTTCCAAACAGTTTCTTTTTATCTACCACCACAAAACCATATGAAAACTTTCTGTGGCCATTAAAGAGGCCAGTCACAAACTATAGAAGGAATATAAAACAAGCAAAGGTTCCTAAACCAAAGTAATGTGATTAGATCAAACAGGAAACTATTGGTAAAGTATAGACCTTTACATAAAAACTGTTTTTTTTCCTTTTTATTGAACCTGAATGGAAAATACGTAAAAGATAAAATGGGAGGGGAGCAGTGTTTCCATAAAGGTTTAACCTTAACATGGATCACTTTCTCCCTGTTACAAATATCACTGCTGATCAATACATGTGTATTTTGCAATTCATTGGTGGGTGGATGGGAATAAGAAGGGGAACAGAGCAGAGGGATCACAGGTACTTCACTATCAATAGCAGTAGTATGGCAATTTTGCTAATCAAAGCAGCAATTCCACCAAAAATATGGTGTGTTTTTTTTGTTTTCTTTTTTGTTTTTTAAATAAAACCTGCATAGGCAATCATGGATTGTTGAGCGTAGAGGAGGTTACTCATCCCTGAGCAACCTAAGTAAGCTTACTTCTCCATTCCTAGGGATTCCCTCTCACAGACATTTACCGCCTGTTACTGACTCGCTGCCACCATCAGTCTCATCGACCGGCACCTGGAACCACTTATATAATTATATAGGCTCCTACAACACTGACTGGTTGCTTCTGGATATGTGTGATCACACTTGTGCATCTCCTCCTGGTTGGTGGCAACTTATCTCCACTGGTCCCTCACTACGAGCAAGCCTGCAGTTGGTAGCTGGCAGAGGGCTTGAGCTTGGAGACCATGATGCTGCTAAATTCATCAGTTTGCAGTTGCATTAACTTTAAGGCAAAACTGGTGATATAACATGCTGTTATATTTTTGTGCCATGTGAACGTTTGCAATAAACTGTATGTATATGGTCCAGAGATTTTCACTTTCCATTCCATGGGGGGAGATTCAAATGTTTGAAAAAAGTCGGTTGGGTGTCTGCTTTTTCCTGTCTATTAGATAGGAAAAATCAGACACCCAACTGACTTTTCCAACATTTGAATCTCCGCCCAATGCTTCTGGGACCTTGTCAAGAAAAGAATAAAAACATTTGTTTAACCCAATGGTGGCGTTTTAACCCAAAGGTGGCGTTTCTATCTGAATAAATAGTAGATGTACTGTATCATCTATCTCCTGTGGTACAAGGGAATTCTAAACATCCTCTGGAGTGAATTCAATTGTTTTCATCAGCGGCTGTCACTGCCTGGTGTCCGGTGGTGCAATTCAGTTGTTTCTCCGTTTGGTCGTGAACAGTGGCCTCCTGAGATGGTGAGCAGAAATGTGCAAAAAGAGGCGTTTGGATGGTGTGCCTCCCTTCCCACCCACGATCACACCCAGCTATTCTAATGTTGCTGCTGATGGGCGTGACAAGTTCATTTCAGCTCGCTAACCCCAGGAATTTTCATGCTCGCGGCCATTACTTTAGTGGGATTTAGGAGCAACATACACACTAGACAAGGAAACGAAAGATCTTGCTCAGTAAGGGCCAATCTGAGCGAGAGCTTTCACAATCTCGTCCACTGTGTGCACTCAATGCCATTAACAAACCCCTCCCTCATACAGACGAGGGAGGTCCTTGTTAACGGCAGCTATTCTGCAGATGCAGCATGGGGGTCCTCGCCGCCCCAGCGCGCCACCGCATTACCCGGTGACATCAGCAAGTGCGTATGCACTCACCAATGCCTGCACCATGCCGGGTCCCCGCTGCCGTCAACATCGGCATTAGAGGGGATCGCCTAGTGTGTACTAGGCTTAAACCAGAGTGTAGTGGCCGCAACCAACGCAATAAATGGGGGCATTTGAATATCGCCCCTCAATCTCCCGTCACTTTAGACGGAAGATCAGGGGTGCGATAACATTAGAATTTTTCCCTATGAAATGGACGATGCAAACAATTTAGAATATAGTAAATATAAGACTATGTTGGTTTATACTGTACTTCTTTTTTTCTCATCTCTAATTGGGCCAGATTTATCAAGCCTTTGAGAGTGATAAATTGCACGGTGATAAAGTACCAACCAACCAGCTCCTAACTGTCATGTTACAGGATGTGTTTGAAAAATGGCATGTAGGAGCCGATTGGTTCGGACTTTATCACAGTGCAATTTATTACTTTACAAGGCTTGATAAATCTGTGCCACAGTGAGGAAACACTGCCACAGGGACAGCGCCTATGTCGTTACAAAAAACTTCCACATTGAAATCATTTATGAACGAAGTTAAGGAAAACATCTTTAGTTGTACCCACAGGATGCTACTGTCTGTTTTCTGTGCCGTCACTTGTACACTTTCTCCCCCCCCCCCCCCCATTTAAAAGGGAAAAAGATTTTACTTACCGGTAAATCTATTTCTCGTAGTCCGCAGAGGATGCTGGGGACTCCGTAAGGACCATGGGGAATAGACGGGCTCCGCAGGAGATAGGGCACTTTAAGAAAGCTTTGGATTCTGGGTGTGCACTGGCTCCTCCCTCTATGTCCCTCCTCCAGACCTCAGTTAAAAAACTGTGCCCAGAGGAGATGAACAGTACGAGGAAAGGATTTTTGTAAATCTAAGGGTAAGATTCATACCAGCCACACCAATCACACCGTATAACTTGTGATAAACTACCCAGTTAACAGTATGAACAATAACATAGCCTCGGTTCAAACCCGATCAACTATAACATAACCCTTATGTAAGCAATAACTATATACAAGTCTTGCAGAAGAAGTCCGCACTTGGGACGGGCGCCCAGCATTCTCTACGGATTACGAGAAATAGATTTACCGGTAAGTAAAATCTTAGTTTCTCTAACGTCCTAGAGGATGCTGGGGACTCCGTAAGGACCATGGGGATTATACCAAAGCTCCCAAACGGGCGGGAGAGTGCGGATGACTCTGCAGCACCGATTGAGCAAACAGGAGGTCCTCCTCAGCCAGGGTATCAAACTTATAGAACTTTGCAAAGGTGTTTGCCCCCGACCAAGTAGCAGCTCGGCACAGTAGTAGTGACGAGACCCCTCGGGCAGCCGCCCAAGAAGAGCCCACCTTCCTAGTGGAATGGGCCTTAACCGATTAAGGCAATGGCAATCCTGCCGAAGAATGCGCCTGCTGAATCGTATTACAGATCCAGCGAGCAATAGTCTGCTTTGAAGCAGGAGCGCCAACCTTGTTGGCCGCATACAGAACAAACAGAGCTTCGGTCTTCCTGATCCTAGCTGTTCTGGTCACATAAATCTTCAAAGCCCTGACCACATCCAGGGACTCGGAATCCTCCAAGTCCCGTGTAGCCACAGGCACGACAATAGGTTGGTTCATATGAAAAGATGAGACAACCTTGGGTAGAAATTGAGGACGAGTCCTCAACTCTGCCCTATCCACGTGAAAAATCAGGTATGGGCTTTTATATGATAAAGCCGCCAATTCCGAAACCCGCCTTGCAGAAGCTAAGGCCAACAACATGACCACTTTCCAAGTGAGGTATTTCAACTCTACTGTTTTGAGTGGTTCAAACCAAGGTGACTTGAGGAAGCTTAATACCACGTTAAGGTCCCAAGGCGCCACCGGAGGTACAAAGGGAGGCTGAATATGCAGCACGCCCTTCACAAAAGTCTGTTCTTCAGGAAGAGAAGACAATTCTCTTTGAAAGAAAATGGATAAGGCCGAAATTTGAACCTTTATGGACCCTAATTTTAGGCCCAAATTCACTCCCGTTTGAAGGAAGTGAAGCAGACGGCCCAACTTGAACTCCTCCGTAGGAGCAGTTCTGGCCTCACACGAAGAAACATATTTTCGCCATATACGGTGATAATGTTTCGACGTCACGTCCTTCCTAGCCTTGATCAGGGTAGGAATAACCTCCTCCGGAATCCCTTTTTCAGCTAGGATCCAGCGTTCAACCGCCATGCCGTCAAACGCAGCCGCAGTAAGTCTTGGAACAGACAGAGCCCCTGCTGCAGCAGGTCCTGCCTTAGAGGAAGAGGCCACGGATCTTCTGTGAGCAACTCTTGCAGATCCGGATACCAACTCCTCCTTGGCCAATCTGGAACAATGAGGATTGTTCTGACCCTTCTTATTCTTATTATCCTCAACACCCTGGGTATGAGAGGTAGAGGAGGAAACACATAGACCGATCTGAACACCCGTCTACCGCAACCGCCTGAGGGTCTCTTGACCTGGCGCAATACCTCTTTAGCTTTTTGTTGAGGCGGGACGCCATCATGTCTATCTGAGGCAGTCCCCACCGATCCGTGATCTGTGTGAAGACATCTTGATGAAGTCCCCACTCTCCCGGATGCAGGTCGTGTCTGCTGAAAAAGCCCACCTCCCAGTTGTCCACCCCCGGGATGAACACTGCTGATAGTGCGCTTACATGGCCTTCCGCCCAGCGTAGAATCCTGGTCGCTTCTGCCATGGCCACTCTGCTCCTTGTGCCGTCTTGACGGTTTACATGAGCCACTGCCGTGACATTGTCTGACTGAATCAGAACCGGTTTGTTCCGAAGCCATTCCTCCACTTGGCGTAGGGCGTTGTATATGGCCCTCAACTCCAGGACATTGATGTGGAGACCAGTCTCTAGGCTTGACCAGAGACCCAGGAAATTTCTTCCTAGTGCGACAGCTCCCCAACCTCGGAGGCTCGCGTCCGTGGTCACCAGGACCCAGTCCTGAATGCCGAACCTGCGACCATCCAGGAGGTGAGTACTGCGCAGCCACCACAGGAGAGACACCCTGGCCCTGGGAGACAGGGTGATCCGTTTTTGCATGTGTAGATGGGACCCGGACCATTTGTCCAATAGGTCCGACTGAAAGGTCCTTACATGGAACCTGCCGAAGGGGATGGCCTCGTATGAAGCCACCATCTTCCCCAGAACCATCGTGCAATGATGCACTGAAACCTTTTTTGGCTTCAATAGGTTCCTGACCAGAGATACGAGCTCCTGAGCCTTCTCCACTGGAAGAAAAACTCTTTTTTGGTCTGTGTCTAGAATCAGGCCCAAAAAGGGCAGACGCGTTGCAGGGACTAGCTGGGATTTCGGTAAATTGATAATCCAGCCGTGCCTCTGCAACGTCTTCATGGACAGAGACACGCTGTCCAGCAACTTCTCCCGAGATCTCGCCTTTATGAGGAGATCGTCCAAGTACGGGATAATTGTGACGCCCTGCCTGCGCAGGAGCACCATCATTTCCGCCATTACCTTGGTGAAAATTCTCGGGGCCGTGGAAAGACCAAACTGCAACGTCTGAAATTGGTAGTGACAGTCCTGTACTGCAAATCTCAGGAACGCCTGGTGAGGAGGGAAAATCGGAACATGAAGGTACGCATCCTTTATGTCCAGGGACACCATCCAATCCTCTCCCTCCAGGCTGGCGATGACCGCTCTGAGCAACTCCATTTTGAACTTGAGCCTCTTCAAGTACAGGTTCAGGGATTTCAGATTTAAAATGGGTCTGACCGAACCGTCCGGTTTCGGTACCACAAACAGGGATGAATAATAACCCTCTCCTTGCTGGAGATGAGGAACTTTGACTATCACCTGTTGAATGTACAATTTGTGAATTGGAGCTAACACCAGCTCCCTCTCCGACGGGGAAGCCGGCAGAGCCGATTTGAAAAACCGGCAAGGAGGCATGTCTTCGAATTCCAGTCTGAATCCCTGGGAAACAATCTCTATTGCCCAGGGATCCACCTGTGAGAGAACCCAGACGTGGCTGAACAGACGAAGACCTGCCCCCACTTGATCTGACCCCCACCCCCGGAAAGGCCCAGCATCATGCGGTGGACTTTGCGGAAGTAGGGAAGGACTTATGCTCTTGGGAACTAGCCGAGTGCAGCTTTTTTCCCTTGCCTTTACCTCTGGCAACAAAGGACGATCCTCGTACCTTCTTGCTTTAATTTGAACGAAAGGACTGCATTTGATAATGCGGTACCTTCTAAGCATGCTGCGGGGGAACATAAGGTAAAAAATTAGATTTACCGGCCGTAGCCGTAGAGACGAGGTCCGAGAGGCCTTCTCCAAACAACTCCTCCCCCTTGTAAGGCAATGACTCCATATGCCGCTTTGAGTCTGCGTCTCCCGTCCACTGTCTGGTCCACAAGAGTCGCCTAGCAGAAATAGACATAGCGTTTATTTGGGAGCTTAGTAAACAAATGTCTCTCTGAGCATCCCTCAAATACAAGGCAGCATCTCTGATATGCTCAATGGTCATTAGAATGGTATCCCTATCTAAGGTGTCAATCTCCGTAGATAAGGAGTCTGCCCATGCCACGACAGCACTACAAACCCAGGCCGACGCCATGGCCGGTCTAACAATAGTTCCTGAATGTGTGTAAATGTGCTTCATGGTAATTTCCTGCTTGCGATCAGCAGGATCCTTGAGGGAAGCAGTATCCGGAGAAGGCAGTGCCACCTTCTTGGATAAGCGTGTCAGTGCCTTGTCTACTTTAGGCGAAGATTCCCATCGTATCCTATCCTTCTGTGGAAAAGGATACGCCATAAGAATCCTTTTAGGAACATGTAGTCTCCTATCCGGAGACTCCCAAGCCTTTTCGCACAATTCGCTTAGCTCAAATGAGGACGGAAACGTGACCTCAAGCTTTTTCCCTTTATACATGTGAACCCTCATGTCAGGGTCAGGGGGTTCCTCAGTGATATGCAAAACCTCTTTTATGGCAATAATCATGTATCGAATACCCTTTGCCACCTTCGGCTGTAATTTTGCATCCTCAGTCGACACTAGAGTCAGTATCTGTGTCGGTATCTGTGTCAGCGACCTGGGATATGGGGCGCTTTTGAGACACTGAAGGTCCTGGCGCCACAGGGACAGGCACGGTCTGGCTACCAAGACTGATCCCTAGCCTTAGCCTTGTCTAACCTTTTATGCAGGAGATTCACAGTTGCATTTAAGACATTCAGCAAATCCACCCAGTCCGGTGTCGGCGTTGCCGACGGCGACCTGACATTCAAACACTTCCCCTCCACATTAAGCGAGCCTTCCTCGTCAAACATGTCGACACACACGTACCGACAAACTTCATACACACAGGGAAACTCTTTTCTGAAGACAGTATCCCCTTTAAGGCCCTTTGGAGAGACAGAGAGAGAGTATGCCAGCACACATCCCAGTGCAATGACCCTGGAGACCAACACAAAATGTTTTTCCCCAGCAGCGCTGTATAATATGTTATCCGCCAATTATGTGCCCCCCTCCCTCTCTTTTAAACACCCCTTCACCGTGTGTAAGCAGAGGAGAGTCCGGGGAGCTTCCTCTCAGCGTTCTGTGGAGAGAAAAATGGCGCTGGTGAGTGCTGAGGGAGAAGCCCCGCCCCCTCGGCGGCGGGCTTCGGTCCCGCTCAAATTTGTGTAAAAATGGCGGGGGCTCTTTTATATACATGTACAGTGCCCAGCTGTACATGTATATATCTTTTTGCCATGTTTTGAGGTGTTATTATTGCTGCCCAGGGCGCCCCCCCTGCGCCCTGCACCCATACAGTGACCGGAGTGTGTGAGGTGTGTGGAGCAATGACGCACAGCTGCGGTGCTGTGCGTTACCTCAGTGAAGCCGCTGAAGGCTTCTGCCGCCTGAGACGTCTTCTTGCTTCTTGGCTCTGTGAGGAGAACGGCGGCGTGGCTCCGGGGGTGGACGCCCAGGACGAACCTGTGTTCACCCCCTCTGGAGCTAATGGTGTCCAGTATCATTTATTTAAGTATCCTATCATTTAAGTAGGTCTGCTCCTCTCTCCCCAGTCCCTCGATGCAGGGAGCCTGTTGCCAGCAGTGCTCCCTGTAAAAATAGAAAAATCCAAACAAAAATGCTTTCTAATGCAAAGAACTCAGGAGAGCTCCCTGCAGTGCGCCCATCTTCCTCTGGGCACAGTGTGAAACTGAGGTCTGGAGGAGGGACATAGAGGGAGGAGCCAGTGCACACCCAGAATCCAAAGCTTTCTTAAAGTGCCCTATCTCCTGCGGAGCCCGTCTATTCCCCATGGTCCTTACGGAGTCCCCAGCATCCTCTAGGACGTTAGAGGGAAAAAAAATAAGAATTTACTCACCGGTAATTCTATTTCTCGTAGTCCGTAGTGGATGCTGGGAACTCCGTAAGGACCATGGGGAATAGCGGGCTCCGAAGGAGGCTGGGCACTCTAGAAAGATCTTAGACTACCTGGTGTGCACTGGCTCCTCCCACTATGACCCTCCTCCAAGCCTCAGTTAGGTACTGTGCCCGGACGAGCGTACACAATAAGGAAGGATTTTGAATCCCGGGTAAGACTCATACCAGCCACACCAATCACATCGTACAACTCGTGATATGAAACACAGTTAACAGTATGAAACAATAGAGCCTCTCAACAGATGGCTCAACAATAACCCGATTTAGTTAACCATAACTATGTACAAGTATTGCAGATAAACCGCACTTGGGATGGGCGCCCAGCATCCACTACGGACTACGAGAAATAGAATTACCGGTGAGTAAATTCTTATTTTCTCTAACGTCCTAGTGGATGCTGGGAACTCCGTAAGGACCATGGGGATTATACCAAAGCTCCCAAACGGGCGGGAGAGTGCGGATGACTCTGCAGCACTGAATGAGAGAACTCCAGGTCCTCCCCAGCCAGGGTATCAAATTTGTAGAATTTTTGCAAACGTGTTTGCCCCTGACCAAGTAGCTGCTCGGCAAAGTTGTAAAGCCGAGACCTCTCGGGCAGCCGCCCAAGATGAGCCCACCTTCCTTGTGGAATGGGCATTGACAGATTTTGGCTGTGGCAGGCCTGCCACAGTATGTGCAAGCTGAATTGTACTACAAATCCAACGAGCAATAGTCTGCTTAGAAGCAGGAGCACCCAGCTTGTTAGGTGCATATAGGATAAACAGCGAGTCAGATTTTCTGACTCTAGCCGTTCTGGAAACATATATTTTCAGTGCCCTGACAACGTCTAGCAACTTGGAGTCCTCCAAGTCCCTAGTAGCCTAGGCACCACAATAGGCTGGTTCAGGTGAAACGCTGACACCACCTTTGGGAGAAACTGGGGACGAGTCCTCAATTCTGCCCTATCCATATGGAAAATCAAATAAGGGCTTTTACAAGACAAAGCCGCCAACTTTGATACTCGCCTGGCAGAAGCCAAGGCCAATAACATAACCACCTTCCACGTGAGATATTTCAGATCCACGGTTTTTAGTGGTTCAAACCAATGTGATTTTAAGAAACTCAACACCACGTTGAGATCCCAAGGTGCCACAGGAGGCACAAACGGGGGCTGACTCTGCAGCACTCCTTTTATAAATGTCTGAACTTCAGGTACTGAAGCTAGTTCTTTTTGAAAGAAAATCGACAGAGCCGAGATCTGTACCTTAATGGAACCCAATTTAAGGCCCATAGTCACTCCTGCTTGCAGGAAATGCAGAAATCGACCTAGTTGAAATTCCTCTGTTGGGGCCCTTTCGGCCTCACACCATGCAACATATTTTCGCCATATGCGGTGATAATGAGTTGCTGTAACCTCTTTCCTGGCTTTAGTAAGCGTAGGAATGACTTCCTCCGGAATGCCCTTTTCCTTCAGGATCCGGCGTTCAACCGCCATGCCGACAAACGCAGCCGCGGTAAGTCTTGGAACAGACAGGGCCCCTGCTGCCGCAGGTCCTGTCTGAGTGGCAGAGGCCATGGGTCCTCTGATATAAATTCTTGAAGTTCTGGGTACCAAGCTCTTCTTGGCCATCCACGAGTATCGTTCTTACTCCTCGCCTTCTTATTATTCTCAGTACCTTTGGGTATGAGAGGCAGAGGGGAGAACACATAAACCGACTGGTACACCCACGGTGTTACCAGAGCGTCCATAGCTAACGCCTGAGGGTCCCTTGACCCGGTGCAATATCTTTTATAGCTTTTTGTTGAGGCGGGACGCCGTCATGTCCACCTGTGGCCTTTCCCAATGGTGTACAATCCTATTGGAAGACTTCTGGAGGAAGTCCCCATTCTCCCGGGTGGAGGTCGTGTCTGTTGAGAAGATCTGCTTCCCAGTTGTCCACTCCGGGAATGAACACTGCCGACAGTGCTAACACATGATTTTCCGCCTATCGGAGAATCCTTGTGGCTTCTGCCATCGCCATCCTGCTTCTTGTGCCGCCCTGTTGGTTTACATGGGCGACTGCCGTGATGTTGTCTGATTGGATCAGTACCGGCTGGTTTTGAAGCAGAGGCCTTGCCGGCCTCAGGGCATTGTAAATGGCCCTCAGGTCCAGAATATTTATGTGTAGGGAAATAACCTGACTTGACCAAAGTCCCTGGAAATTTCTTCCCTGTGTGACTGCCTCCCAGCCTCAAAGGCTGGAATCCATGGTCACTAGGACCTAGTCCTGTATGCCGAACCTGCGGCCCTCTTGAAGATGGGCACTCTGCAGCCACCACAGTAGAGATACCCTGGTCCTTGGAGACAGGGTTATCAGCCTATGCATCGGAAGATGCGATCCGGACCACTTGTCCAACAGGTCCCTCTGAAAAGTTCTTGTATGGAACCTGCCTAATGGGATTGCTTCGTAGGAAGCTACCATTTTTCCCAGGACTCGCGTGCAATGATGCACCGCTACCTATTTTGGCTTCAGGAGGTCTCTGACTAGAGATGACAACTCCTTGGCTTTCTCCTCCGGGAGAAACACTATTTCTGGTTTATGTCCAGAACCATCCCCAGGAACAGTAGACGTGTCATAGGAACCAGCTGTGACTTTGGACTGTTTAGAATCCAACCATGCTGTTGTAGCACTTTCCAAAATAGTGCTACCCCGACTACCAACTGCTCCTTGGACTTCGCCCTTATAACGAGATTGTCCAAGTACGGGATAATTACAACTCCCTTTTTTTGAAGGAGTATCAACATTTCGGCCATTACCTTGATAAAACACCCTCGGTGCCATGTACAGTCCAAACGGCAGTGTCTGGACTTGGTAATGGTAATCCTGTACCACAAATCTGAGGTACTCCTGGCGAGGATGGTAAATGGGGACATGCAGGTAAGCATCCTTGATGTCCCAGGATACCATGTAATCCCCCTCGTCCAGGCTTGGAATAACCGCCCTGAGCGATTCCATCTTGAACTTGAATTTTTGTGTTCAAGGATTTTAAATATAAAATGGGTCACACCGAACCATGCGGTTTCGGTACCCCAACCCGTGTGGAATAGTAACCCCGTCCTTGTTGAAGTAGGGGCACCTTGAGTATTACCTGCTGGGAATACCGCTTATTAATTGCCTCTAGCACAGCCTCCCTGCCTGAGGGAGTTGTCAGCAAGGCATATTTTAGGAAACGGCTGGGGGGAGACATCTCGAATTCCAGCTTGTACCCCTGAAATACTACTTGAAAGAAACAGGGATCCACCTGTGAGCGAGCCCACTAATTGCTGAAATTTTTGAGACGGCCCTCCACCGTACCTGGCTACACCTGTGGAGCACCCGCGTCATGGTGTGGCCTCACAGGAGGCGGGGGAAGCATCTTGATTCTGGGAACAGGCTGACTGGTGCAGCTTTTTTCCTTCTACCCTTGTCTCTGTACAGAAAGGAAGCGCCATTTGACCCGATTGCTTTTCTGAAGCCGAAAGGACTGTACCTTTGTCTGTGAGGAAACCTGAGGTAAAATTATTTCTTCCCAGCAGTTGCTGTGGATACGAGGTCCCAGAGACCATCCCCAAATAATTCCTCACCCTTATAAGGCTCTCTATGCGCTTTTTAAGTCAGCATCACCTGTCCAGTGACAGGTCTCTAATACCCTCCTGACAGAATGGACATTACATTTATTTTGGATGCCAGCCGGCAAAATATCCCTCTGTGCATCCCCCATATATAAGACGACGTCTTTAATATGTTTTTATGTTTGCCAACTAGTATCCCTGTTTGACAGGGTCACCGACCACGCTGCAGCAGCACTATCTGCAGGTCTCAGTCTAGTACCTGAGTGTGTAAATACAGACTTCAGGATAGCCTCCTGTTTTTTATCAACAGGTACCTATTAAAGTGGCCGTATCCTAAGACGGCAGTGCCACCTTTTTTGACAAACGTGTGAGCGCCTTATCCACCCTAGGGGATATCTCCCAGCGTAACTTATCCACCTGGCGGGAAAGGGTACGCCATCAGTAACTTTTTATAAATTACCAGTTTCTTAACGGGGGAACCCACGTTTTCACACACTTCATTTATTCATCTGATGGGGGAACAAAACACTGCCTGTTTTTTCTCCCCAAACCTAAAACCCATTTTTAGAGGTGCTTGGGTTAAAGTCAGAAATGTATAACACATTTTTTATTGCCGGGATCACGTCACGGATGTTCCTAGTGGATTGTGTATATGTCTCCACCTTGTCGACACTGGAGTCAGACTCCGTGTCGACATCTGTGTCTGCCATCTGAGAGAGCGGGCGTTTTTGAGCCCCTGATGGCCTTTGAGACGCCTGGGCAGGCGCGGGCTGCGAAGCCGGCTGTCCCACAGCTGTTACGTCATCCACCCTTTTATGTAAGGAGTTGACACTGTCGGTTAATACCTTTCACCTATCCATCCACTCTGGTGTCGGCCCCACAGGGGGCGACATCACATATATCGGCCTCTGTTCTGTCACCATATAAGCCTCCTCATTCAACATGTCGACACAGCCGTACCGACACACCGCAGACACACAGGGAATGCTCTAAACGAGGACAGGACCCACAAAAGCCCTTTGGGGGGACAGAGTAAGAGTATGCCAGCACACACCAGAGCGCTATATATATACAGGGACTAACTGAGTTATGTCCCTAATAGCTTTTATATAATATACTGTATACAGTGCCAATTTTAATGCCCCCCCCTCTCTTTTCCCTCTTACTGTGCAGGGAAGAGCCAGGGAGCTTCCCTCCAGCCGAGCTGTGAGGGAAAAAATGGCGCCAGTGTGCTGAGGAGATAGGCTCCGCCCCTTTTTCGCGGCCTATTCTCCCGTTTTTTATGGAATTCTGGCAGGGGTATTTACCTCATATATAGCCCCTGGGGCCATATATTGAGGTATTTTAGCCAGCCAAGGTGTTTTTATTGCTGCCTCAGGGCGCCCCCCCCAGCGCCCTGCACCCTCAGTGACCGGAGTGTGAAGTGTGTGAGAGGAGCAATGGCGCACAGCTGCAGTGCTGTGCGCTACCTTGGTGAAGACAGAGTCTTCATGCCGCCGATTTTCCGGACCATCTTCTTGCTTCTGGCTCTGTAAGGGGGACGGCGGCGCGGCTCCGGGACCGAACATCAAGGCTGGGCCTGCGGTCGATCCCTCTGGAGCTAATGGTGTCCAGTAGCCTAAGAAGCCCAATCCGGCTGCAAGCAGGCGAGTTCGCTTCTTCTCCCCTTAGTCCCTCGCTGCAGTGAGCCTGTTGCCAGCAGGTCTCACTGAAAATAACAAATTCTAAGACTATAACTTTCTAAGAGCTCAGGAGAGCCCCTAGTGTGCATCCAACCTCGGCCGGGCACGAAATCTAACTGAGGCTTGGAGGAGGGTCATAGTGGGAGGAGCCAGTGCACACCAGGTAGTCTAAGATCTTTCTAGAGTGCCCAGCCTCCTTCGGAGCCCGCTATTCCCCATGGTCCTTACGGAGTTCCCAGCATCCACTAGGACGTTAGAGAAAAAAAAATGAGTTGCTTTGGGTAGGAGAAAAAAAAAAACACTATCAGATGCATGCTAAAAATTACTTAACATGCTACACTATTTAAAAAGGAAAAACCCTTGCGGGATTGGTTATGTATTAGTGATCTGGGATCATTAAGGTGAGAAAAGCAATTTAACACTGCTCTTACTCTTTGAAAAGCCGTAATGCAGATTCCCCGTCTAAGCAATCTTACAGCACCTCTCCATTCAGAATATCATCACATACTCACACTACTCCAGTGACTGCAGAGGGGGTGGTCTTCAGTATGCCGGCGGTCGGGCTCCCGACAGCCGGCATACCGACACTTATTCTCCCTCGTGGGGGTCCACAAGCCCCCTGAAGGGAGAATAAAATAGTGTGGCGCGCGTAGTGCGCCACCGTGCCCGTAGCGTGGCGAGCGCAGCGAGCCCGCAAGGGGCTCATTTGCGCTCGCCACACTGTCGGTAAGCCGGCGGTCGGGCTCCCGGCGCCGGTATGCTGGTCGCCAGGAGCCCGGCCGCCGGCATATCGTAGTGAACCCCTGCAGAGGAGGTGTCCCAAAATCTGTAGTTCTACACCTGAACTACTAAATTGTGCCTGATCAATTGCAGTCCTAGTTCCTCAGAGTCCCGTTCGCTACTAACTCTATTATCTCCTTACTATAAGATCTATTTTGTCATCTGGTCAAATTCCCAGAGAATGGAAATAGCTTCTCACACCAAGTGGTGACATAAGCATTATTTCAGATTATAGACAAATCTCTTTACTGCCTAAAGTAATGGAAAATTAGTTCATTCCTAAATCAGCAGCTTCCACAAAACAACAAAATTTCCTTTCCATTCTGGATTTCGGCCAAACCATTCCACAGAAAGAACTTTATTACAGATATGCAATAACATTCATTGTGGAATGGAACATGGATAATTAACTGAGCGTTATTCCTAGATACTGCAAAAGTGTATAAGACTGTGGCTCACATACTATCAAGCAAAAGTCAGTGCTCAGTTATTGCAATACTTGCACTGAAGTGGCTTCAGCTCTGTCAGTAATATCACAGTTCGTATCAATCTAAAGCTCCATCTCTAGTCCCCTAAATGTCATTTGTCGGTTCCCTCATGGCTACATTCTGGGACACAGCTAGTTTCTTATATTTAAAAATATATTATGCTCAACAATCTGGAACTCTGCAATATGTATGTGGATGATAATTACCTGTACAGATGAGTCCTTATACACTATTACTACAGTTGTGCCAAACATCCCTACTCACCTGTGCAACTCTCGCAATGTGATGCAACAAAACAGCTTCACGAGACGGCACTAATTAATTTGATATGTGACACTTGTATATCTCTGTATGAAGTGCCATGATATGATACTGCTTTTACATATAGCATTTTTTTCCCAGACAAGTTTCGTATACAGATTCAGACTCTGTCGCACACAGATATAGAATTGTCACATATCAAATTAAATCAGTGAAGTGGTTTTGTCACATTGCATTGTGATTATGAAGCACATTTGAGCAAAAAAAGTTACTCGCTGCGGCTCACTTGTGCCACATGGCTTATTGAGGATATCAGCATGTGTGCATCTGTATGAGAACATCTGCATGTGCAACAAGAAAAAATAAGACTTTACTTACCGATAAATCTATTTCTCGTAGTCCGTAGTGGATGCTGGGGACTCCGTAAGGACCATGGGGGACAGACTGGCTCCGCAGGAGACATGGGCACTTTAAGAAAGAATTTAGGTTCTGGTGTGCACTGGCTTCTCCCTCTATGCCCCTCCTCCAGACCTCAGTTAGAGAAACTGTGCCCAGAAGAGCTGACAGTACAAGGAAAGGATTTTGGTAATCCAGGGCAAGATTCATACCAGCCACACCAATCACACCGTATAACATGTGATAACAACCAGTTAACAGTATGACAAATAACAGAGCATCAGGTCAAACCCTGATGCAAAAATAACCTAACCCTTATTGAAGCAATAACTATACACAAGTACAGGTTGAGTTGAAGCAATAACTATACACAAGTACAGGTTGAGTATCCCATATCCAAATATTCCGAAATACAGAATATTCCGAAATACAGACTTTTTTGAGTGAAAGTGAGATAGTGAAACCTTTGTTTTCTGATGGCTCAATGTACACAAACTGTTTAATACACAAAGTTACTAAAAATATTGTATTAAATGACCCTCAGGCTGTGTGTATAAGGCGTATATGAAACATAAATGCATTCTGTGCATATATTTAGTTCCCATCACCATGATATCTCATTATGGTATGCAATTATTCCAAAATACGGAAAAATCCGATATCCAAAATACCTTTGGTCCCAAGCATTTTGGATAAGGGATACTCAACCTGTATTGCAGAAGAAGTCCGCACTTGGGACGGGCGCCCAGCATCCACTACGGACTACGAGACATAGATTTACCGGTAAGTAAAATCTTATTTTCTCTAACGTCCTAGTGGATGCTGGGGACTCCGTAAGGACCATGGGGATTATACCAAAGCTCCCAAACGGGCGGGAGAGTGCGGATGACTCTGCAGCACCAATTGAGCAAACACAAGGTCCTCCTCAGCCAGGGTATCAAACTTGTAGAACTTTGCAAAAGTGTTTGAACCTGACCAAGTAGCCGCTCGGTAAAGCTGTAATGCAGAGACCCCTCGGGCAGCCGCCCAAGAAAAGCCCACCTTCCTAGTGGAATGGGCCTTAACTGATTTTGGCAGCGGCAATCCAGCCGCAGAATGAGCCTGCTGAATCGTGTTACAGATCCAGCAAGCAATAGTTTGCTTTGAAGCAGGAGCACCAAGCTTGTTGGAAGCATACAGGATAAACAAAGACTCTGTTTTCCTGACCCTAGCCGTTCTGGCTACATAAACCTTCAAAGCCCTGACCACATCAAGTAACTCGGAATCCTCCAAGTCCGTAGTAGCCACAGGCACCACCATAGGTTGGTTTATATTAAAGGATGAAACCACTTTCGGCAGAAATTGTGGACGGGTCCGCAATTCTGCTCTATCCGCATGGAAAACCAGATAGGGGCTTTTATGTGACAAAGCCGCAAACTCTGACACACGCCTAGCCGAAGCCAAGGCTAATAGCATGACCACCTTCCACGTGAGATATTTCAACTCCACCGTTTTGAGTGGTTCAAACCAGTGGGATTTCAGGAAACTCAACACCACGTTAAGATCCCAAGGTGCCACTGGAGGCACAAAAGGGGGCTGAATATGCAGCACTCCCTTTACAAACGTCTGAACTTCAGGTAGAGAAGCCAACTCCTTTTGAAAGAAAATGGATAGGGCCGAAATCTGGACCTTAATGGAACCCAATTTTAGGCCCAAAGTCACTCCGGACTGTAGGAAGTGAAGGAAACGGCCCAGCTGGAATTCCTCCGTAGGAGCATTCCTGGCCTCACACCAAGCAACATATTTTCGCCATATACGGTGATAATGTTGAGCTGTCACGTCCTTCCTAGCCTTTATCAGCGTAGGAATGACCTCATCCGGAATGCCTTTCTCTGCTAGGATCCGGCGTTCAACCGCCATGCCGTCAAACGCAGCCGCGGTAAGTCTTGGAACAGACAGGGCCCCTGTTGCAACAAGTCCTGTCTTAGAGGAAGAGGCCATGGGTCCTCTGCGAGCATTTCTTGCAGATCTGGATACCAAGTCCTTCGTGGCCAATCTGGAACAATGAGTATTGTTCTCACTCCTCTTTTTCTTATTATCCTCAGCACCTTGGGTATGAGAGGAAGAGGAGGAAATACATAGACCGACTGGAACACCCACGGTGTCACCAGGGCGTCTACAGCTATCGCCTGAGGGTCTCTTGACCTGGCGCAATACCTCTGTAGCTTTTTGTTGAGGCGGGATGCCATCATGTCCACCTGTGGCAGTTCCCACCGACTTGTAATCTGTGCGAAGACTTCCTGATGAAGTCTCCACTCTCCCGGGTGGAGGTCGTGTCTGCTGAGGAAGTCTGCTTCCCAGTTGTCCACTCCCGGGATGAACACTGCTGACAGTGCGCTTACGTGATTCTCCGCCCAGCGAAGAATTCTGGTGGCTTCCGCCATCGCCACTCTGCTCCTTGTGCCGCCTTGGCGGTTTACATGAGCCACTGCGGTGATGTTGTCTGACTGAATCAGAACCGGTTGGTCGCAAAGCAGAGTCTCCGCTTGACGTAGGGAGTTGTATATGGCCCTTAGTTCCAGGATGTTGATGTGTCTCTTGACTTGACCACAGACCTTGGAAATTTCTTCCCTGTGTGACTGCACCCCAACCTCGGAGGCTTGCGTCCGTGGTCACCAGGACCCAGTCCTGAATGCATTATCTGCGGCCCTCGAGAAGGAGAGCGCTCTGCAGCCACCACAGGAGTGACACCCTGGCCCTGGGGGATAGGGTGATTAACCGATGCATCTGAAGATGTGATCCGGACCACTTGTCCAGTAAGTCCCATTGAAAAGTCCTCGCATGGAACCTGCCGAAGGGAATGGCCTCGTATGATGCTATAAGAGGCACGGGGGTGGGGCCCTGGGGGTAAAAAAATTTGGCGCGCTCACTTACCAGGCCTACGTACCTCACGCCTCCCATCCTCCACCTTCAGTCCGTCGAGGTAGCTCAGACGATACTGGCACACGTCCAGACACGGAGAGGAACTTCCTGGGTCAGCTGAAAAGAATGGGGGACACACTACGTAGGGGTGGCCTACACTGGGCTCAGTGAAGGGTCATCATTGGCACTTGTGGCCTTAGACTGGGTGCCCCCGTAGTGGTGCGAAGCACCAGGGGCGACCCTGAACGAAAACACCCAAAGGGGAGGTGGGGGAGGGTGCAACATACACCACGAACACACACGAAACACCTTTATGCTCACCAGCTATATACTCGGCTTCCGCCAGACGACTGGCCCTTCATCTTTGCTCCTGTAAGAGAACACACAACACAGCCCACAGGACATGGCGCTGCTTACGCTTTATGACGGAGACACACTTATACAGAGGTTATAGCACGACACCGTAATACTGTTTCAACCTTGTGGTACTCACCAACGCGTACTTCCGACAGCCTACCTTTCATGGGGGCCTGACTGTGGGGAAAACTGAGAACTCATCACACATGCAGCGTAGCGCCAACTTGTACGAATCGCGGCCTAGCGCCCGCCTTAAGAAACCTGCGGCCTAGCGCCGACTTCAGCAACCTGCGGCCTAGCGCCGACTTCAGCAACCTGCGGCCTAGCGCCGACTTACTGTACACACCATAGCGTTGGGCTCCTTGCCCTGGATGCCCCTTGCCTATGTCTGCCTATCTGTGGGGATAAGGGGGGGCCTAGCGCCCTTTGGTACTCAGGCCGTGGGCCTGCCTAACTGTGGGGAAATAATGGGGGCCTAACGCCCTTTGGTACTCAGGCCGTGGGCCTGCCTAACTGTGCGGGGATAATGGGGGCCTAACGCCCTCTGCTGCTCAGGCCTAGTGCCTGTTTTTGCCCCACGGGCCTAGTGCCCGAATCCCTGGTGGTCTAGGGGGAAAGAGGGGCGACCACCTAGAACTACCCCCCACGGGCCTAGTGCCCGCCTAACGCACCTCAGGCCTGGTGTGCCTAATGCCCCCTTTGGTCCCCCGGGCCTAGCGCCCGCCTAATGCACCTCAGGCCTAGTGCCTGCCATGCCCCACGGGCCTAGTGCCCGAATCCCTGGTGGTCTAGGGGGAATGGGGGGGGGGGGGGGGAGGCACCACCTGCACTTACTCGTCTTCGCCGGAGGCGGGATGGCTCCCACCACCTCCGGGCTTCCTGGAGACTTCACCTGGGCAGCGGTGGCCTGTGCAAGCTCTTTTGCGATGCACACCGCTGGCCCAGGGCTTCTGACGTCTTCACCCGGCGGGCGGCGGCGTGTAGCAGCTCTTTCGCACGTGCCGCCGCCCTCCAGGACTTCCGGCGCCGTCTTCTTGGTTCCGTCTTCGGGAGCTCTTCTCTGCTCCCTCCCGGCCGACAAATCTGAGCCCTCGCGCCCGGCGCTGGCTAATACAAGCCAGTGCCAGGGGGCGGGGCTATGACGTGGTGAGCCGGGATTGGCTCGCCGCCGCCACTCCTGATTGGCCACCAGTTCGCGAGCCAATCACTGGCGCCAAATTCAAAATGCCGGGCGGTGATTGGCGGGGTCTGCGTCCCGGAGGATGCAGGCCCGCCGCCATCACCCGCGTGGAGCGGCGGTGGATATGCTCCGCCGCCCCCACGCCCGCTGCCGAACTCTGCATTCGGCTGGGCAGGTGGAGACCGGACCAGGTCCGGTCCCCAGCGCCGCCCGAAGACAGCGCTACCTCCGGCCCCATGGGACGGCGCCGGGCCGTCCCAGACGAGGAGGGACGCGCATGCTAGTAGCAGGGCCAGTGACCGCACGAGTACACTGGTCCTTGCTACATTGCCACCATCTTTCCCAGGACACGAGTGCAGTGATGCACTGACACCTGTTTTGGTTTTAATAGGTTCCTGACCAGGGTCATGAGTTCCTGAGCTTTCTCCATCGGGAGATAAACCCTTGTCTGGTCTGTGTCTAGAATCATGCCCAGGAAAGGCAGACGAGTCGTAGGAACCAACTGCGACTTTGGAATATTTAGAATCCAGCCGTGTTGCCGTAACATTTCCAGAGAAAGTGCTACGCTGATCAGCAACTGCTCTCTTGATCTCGCTTTTATGAGGAGATCGTCCAAGTATGGGATAATTGTGACCCCTTGCTTCCGCAGGAGTACCATCATTTCCGCCATTACCTTGGTAAATATTATCGGTGCCGTGGAGAGACCAAACGGCAACGTCTGAAATTGGTAATGACAATCCTGTACCACAAATCTGAGGTACGCCTGATGAGGTGGATAAATGGGGACATGAAGGTATGCATCCTTTATGTCCAGAGACACCATAAAATCCCCCCCTTCCAGGCTTGCGATGACCGCTCTCAGCGATTCCATCTTGAACTTGAACCTTTTCAGGTATATGTTCAGGGATTTTAAATTCAATATAGGTCTGACCGAACCGTCCGGTTTCGGGACTACAAACATGGTCGAATAATAACCCTTCCCTTGTTGAAGGAGGGGAACCTTGACCACCACCTGTTGGAAGATACAATTTGTGAATTGCAGTTAACACTATTTCCCTCTCGTGGGGGGGAAGCTGGCAGGGCCGATTTGAGGTATCGGTGAGGGGGCATCTCCTCGAATTCCAGCTTGTATCCCTGAGACACAATATCTATTGCCCAGGGATCCAACTGGGAGTGAACCCTCTTGTAGCTGAAATTTCGAAGACGTGCCCCCACCGGGCCTAGCTCCGCCTGTGGAGCCCCAGCGTCATGCGGTGGATTTTGTAGAGGCCGGGGAGGACTTCTGTTCCTGGGAACTAGCTGTGTTGTGCAGCTTCTTTCCTCTGCCCCTGCCTCTGGCAAGAAAGGACGCACCTCGGACTTTCTTGTTTTTCTGTGATCGAAAGGACTGCATTTGATAATACGGTGCTCTCTTAGGCTGTGAGGAAACATATGGCAAAAAATTTGACTTTCCAGCAGTAGCTGTGGAGACCAGGTCCGAGAGACCCTCCCCAAACAATTCCTCACCCTTGTAAGGTAAAACCTCCATATGCCTTTTTGAGTCTGCATCACCTGTCCATTGCCGAGTCCACAGGACCCTTCTGGCAGAAATTGACATAGCATTTATTCTAGAACCCCGTAGACTAATGTCTCTTTGAGCATCTCTCTTATATAGGACAGCGTCTTTAATATGCCCCAAGGTCAACAATATAGTATCCTTGTCTAAGGTATCAATTTCCTCAGACACGGTATCCGTCCATGCTGCTACAGCACTACACACCCAGGCCGACGCGATCGCCGGCCTCAGTAAGGTACCTGAATGTGTATAAATGGACTTCAGGGTAACAACCTGCTTGCGATCCGCAGCATCTTTGAGGGTAGCCATATCCTGTGAAAGCAGGGCTACCTTCTTGGATAAGCGTGTTAAAGCTTTGTCCACCTTAGGGGAGGATTCCCAGCGTAACCTGTCCGTTGGCGGGACAGGATACGCCATAAGAATCCTTTTGGAAACCTGCAGTTTTTTATCTGGAGATTCCCAAGCCTTTTCACATAACTCATTTAGCTCGTGTGAGGGGGGAAAGGTTACCTCCGGCTTCTTTTCCCCATACATATGTACCCTCTTGTCAGGGACTGGGATTTCCTCTGTGATGTGCAACACATCCTTAATTGCTATAATCATATAACGGATGGATTTAGCCAATTTTGGCTGTAACTTTGCATCATCGTAATCGACACTGGAGTCAGAATCCATGTCGGTGTCTGTGTCAACAATTTGGGATAGTGGGCGCTTCTGAGACCCCGATGGCCTCTGCGACATAGGATCAGGCACGGGTTGGGACCCTGACTGTCCTGAGGCTTCAGCTTTTTCTAACCTTTTATGCAAGGAATTAACATTATCATTTAAAACCATCCACATATCCATCCAATCAGGTGTCGGCGCCGTCGGCGGAGACACCACATTCATTTGCTCCCGCTCTGCTTCCACATAGCCTTCCTCATCAGACATGTCGACACAAGTGTACCAACACACCACACACACACAGGGAATGCCCTTTTTGAAGACAGTACACGCGTACCGACACACTCCACACACACAGGGAATCTCTTATCTGAAGACAGGTTCCCCCCTTGGCCCTTAGGAGAGACAGAGAGAGAGTATGCCAGCACACACCCCAGCGCTATAAACCCAGGAATAACACAGTAACTTAATGTTAACCCAGTAGCTGCTGTTTATATATTGTTTTTTGCGCCTAATTATGTGCCCCCCCCCCCCTCTTTTTACCCTCTTCTACCGTGTATCTGCAGGGGAGAGCCCGGAGAGCTTCCTCTCAGCGGAGCTGTGGAGAAAAAAATGGCGCTGGTGAGTGCTGAGGAAGAAGCTCCGCCCCCTCGGCGGCGGGCTTCTGTCCCGCTTCAATATGCAATTTTTGGTGGGGGCTCATACATATATACAGTGCCCAGCTGTATATATGTTTAACTTTTGCCAAAAGAGGTCCCAAATGCTGCCCAGGGTGCCCCCCCCTGCGCCCTGCACCCTTACAGTGACCGGAGTATGTGAGGTGTGTGGGAGCAATGGCGCACAGCTGCAGTGCTGTGCGTTACCTCAGTTAAGAACGGAGTCTTCTGCCGCCTGTGAAGTCTTCTTTGCTTCTCATACTCACCCGGCTTCTGTCTTCCGGCTCTGCGAGGGGGACGGCGGCGCGGCTCTGGGATCGGACGGCGAGGGTGAGATCCTGCGTATGATCCCTCTGGAGCTAATGGTGTCCAGTAGCCTAAGAAGCAGGACCTAGCTTCAGAGAGAAGGGCTGCTTCTCTCCCCTCAGTCCCATGATGCAGGGAGTCTGTTGCCAGCAGAGCTCCCTGAAAATATAAAACCTAACAAAATACTTTCTCTCAGCAAACTCAGGAGAGCTCACTGAAAAGCACCCAGCTCGTCTGGGCACAGTATCAAACTGAGGTCTGGAGGAGGGGCATAGAGGGAGGAGCCAGTGCACACCAGAACCTAAATTCTTTCTTAAAGTGCCCATGTCTCCTGCGGAGCCCATCTATCCCCCATGGTCCTTACGGAGTCCCCAGCATCCACTAGGACGTTAGAGAAATGCAATTTTGAATACTCCTAGTTTAGACATTCAATGCGATGTCTGGAAGCAATCAATTTGCTGGCTGTGGGATCCCGGCGGTCAGGGTACCGACGTCAGAATCCCGACAGCCGACAATGCCACCATCCGGAATACCGGCTCACAGGGGCTATTCCCACTCGTGGGTGTCCACGACACCCGTAATGCAGTGAACGCAGCGAGCTCGCAAGGGGACTTGTACTGGTCGCCCCGCTGCCGGCATTCTGGCAGGCGGGATACTGCTGTCGGGATTCTGACAGCCGGCATCTCATCCTCCAGGAATACATATGTATTCCGCGATGCCTGGCTCTGAGCATTACAGGCTATTACAGTAGCCAAACCTTGCTAACTTTCTGCGCAGTTCTATGGCATTCGAGGAACAACCAGCAATTCCCCAGACTGTTCTACAGGCACTTAGCGGCTATTTCGTTGAATCGAATATCCCCAAAATAATCCGACCTGAATAAAAAAATAAAACTGAAACGTTTTCCAGAGATTTCAGCCTGATCTCTTGCACCAAAGATAGGGTTGGTGTGACTGCGTGCGACAGCGATGACCGCTACTGTCACAGCAGATAGATATGAGCAGAACAGCCGCCTTGATGTAGCGAGCGCCAAATACATGTCACTATTCACATGACTAAGCACGCAATGCGGCCAAATCGTGTTCAGCACTGAATGTGCCCTTATAAGTACTCTGTAAAGCAGACAGGTGTGAAAAGAACAATAATCGTTAATGAAAATGGTATTATAAACAAACTTGGGGTCATTTTCACCTTGTTTTCAAGAGACATACAGTACAGAAACAAAGTGCACCTGTTGTCTATTGTGGACACTGCAATTCTGCACGAGTCCTAATGAAGAGGCAGGCTACATTGTGTGATTCACTGGTATCTAGTGAATAGCTTCTCCTAACAATAGTATCAGCTCACAAAACAGAAATGAGAAAATATTCCTCCTCCATAATGTTAACTAGAGGGATTATTGCAAGCACAAAGGATCTCTGTTCATATAATAGGACAAAGTTATTGGCCGAGTCCTTTTATACAAGTGATGTATGATAATGTCATGGAGGACATCAGAAGTCACCATTTATACAGATATCGTTTACAAGCAATCACACATAGCATCACATATATATATTACATGGCCATTGTTGCCAATCACTGAGTACATAGAATAAAACTAAGAATATATCCATGCTGAAGTCATGGAAACCAATTGCTTGTTTATATAGCTCGTGCACACATTGTGTGGCCTATGGGATATGTTACAGAGGGCAGCATATATATGTACTTACCACATAATATAAAGCGTATGTTCCCGATAAGATAATTTCATGACGTGCTCCGGCTTACTGACAACATTCTTTCACTTTTATCATTTTGCCACAAAATAGCACTATTTAAGAGTGTGAGTATAATTAGATAGATAGATAGATAGATAGAGAGGGAAAGAAAGGTGTAGGCACTCACCACAATATAATCATGTTAGGCTTTTATTGTAACTCACAAGTGCTTCATCGTAGAGGTAACAAGCGACAGCTTTACAAGATGTTACCTGTACGATGAAGCACTTGCGAGTTACAATAAAAAGCCTAAAATTATTATATTGTGGTGAGTGCCTATACCTTTCTCTTTCTATTGATTGGCTTGTTAGCCTTTATGGAGCACCGCCGAAATTGATGTGGCAACAGTGAGTGTGGACGCTACAACGTGTATAATATATATATTAAACAATACAAAACATCCACTTGATGTTTTGTATGTATTGTTTAATACATTGACTTTTCTATCAGTCCCTGAGTGCCGCAGTTTTTTTATTTCTGTGTCAATACTCTCCTGAGGGCACCGGGGCACGTTGCCACTTGTGGGAGTGCCGGGCTGTTTGTGATATATATATATATATATATATATTTTTTTTTTTATTTTTTTTTATAGGAGGCAGCATGGTGCAGGGTAACTGGCAGCCAGTAACAACCAGGATGACTGTTGCAGCGGTGCACACATTCCATTAAGGAATGTTTATTTATTTATTTATTACCAGTTATTTATATAGCGCACACATATTCCGCAGCGCTTTACAGAGAATATTTCAACATTCACATCAGTCCCTGCCCAATGGGAGCTTACAATCTATATTCCCTATCACATGTACACACAGACACATTCACTAGGGTTCATTTTGTTGGGAGCCAATTAACCTACCAGTATATTTTTGGATTGTGGGAGGAAACCGGAGAACCCGGAGGAAACCCACGCAAGTACGGGGAGAATATACAAACTTCGCACAGTTAGGGCCATGGTGCGAATCGAACCCATGACCTCAGTGCTGCGAGGCAGTAATGCTAACCATTACACCATCCGTACTGCCCTACACCGTCCGTACTGCCCTAACTATGTTTTACTAGCCCAACTTCATGCTGAACCACATGGGTATTTGAATAGGCCGTATTATACTAACGTTTTACGCAGCTTCTGCCCTGCCTGAAGTAGGGACATAAGGCAGTGGGTGACTAATTGTAAGGATAGGTAGGTGGGCAGGACCTACCCCTCATCGGGAACCTGGCTGTTGGTGACATAAAAAGGAACAGTTTTCATCTTTGTGAGTGTCATTTGTTGGCAGTTTCTCAATTTTCACTTGGAAACATAAAACTGTGGAACACAACTGAGGCGTTTGGCTTCAAATTTAGACCTTGTATATTTTCCATAAACATTTCCAGGAACTGCAACACCCTAATGTTTAAGTACATTAGTCTACCGCGTATCACAAAATGCCTGTGCTGTTGTGTAGATTGCTTGCAGATGCGCACTGCATCATAAAACCTTATTTACTGAATGGTTAGCTAGTTTGGTATCTACACAATAAGATACAAAGTTGTAACAATTAAATGATACTAATCGAGACAAATTTAACAAAACTATTATAAAAGAAAGTTTATAAGAAATCATAAAGTGGCAGCAAGTCACACACACACACACACAATGCTGAGTAATGTGTGTGCACTCAACGGGACATTTTCACCATTAAGCAACATGCGTATGGGTGCTTCCACATGCCTGTGCGGTATGTTTTATGTCACAGAAACACAGGTAGTACCGGGAGTGTTTCTGGAGAACACAGGATAGACCATTGATGCATATTTTCTTATACTCAGTCTACCATGTATTCCCAATAAATACTTCTGCGTATTGATCATGCTCAGTAAGAATGAATAATCCCTGGTTGTAACCTCATGCTGTACAGGAAAAGCACTGGTTTGTACAAAGTCATCCAGAGTACAGACAGCACCCAGATGCTAAGATGTAAAAGATAAACTGAATGCAGAAACAACATTTTAAAAAGGGACATTTTTTTTTTATTCTAAAACCTTAAATATCTATACAGATTCAATATAAGGGCTTCTGAAATCAACAGGAGGACAGAGAAATCAGTACATCAGTGTCCCCAATGAGGACACTCTGGCGGCAGTGGTGGTGATGGTGGTGGCAATGACAATGACTACGATACTACAGAGCTTCTAGGCCAAATGTATACATTTTGCTTTTTTAGGGGGGCACGTATGGGGAGGTTAACGTTAAAACGTAGTCAGGATTTTGATCTCACTCCCATGTTCGTGAGAAGTGTGCGAGTTCATGGCCGTATTTTTTTTTCTCATTGAAAACATTCTCCTAAGAATGCTTTGAAAAACCAACTTGATTATTTGCTAAGTAAATAAAAAACAGATATTAGGAAGATTTATTGGTGACAGTATTTAAAAAGCATAGAGCAGACCTCGGGAAATGACAGGTTTCAGATGGAGTCTGGTAAATCCTGTTCTGTCTTAAGAGAACTGTACAGAACAAAAAGGAGGGATAAAGGGGGGAGGGGAAATGTTTGTATGTGTGTGTGTGTGTGGGGGGGCACTAGATTGAGTAACAAAACGTGAATAGATTTGCAGAAAAGTAAAACATACCCAGGGTGTAGGTCTAGTGTTACAGAGAACAAATGAGGGTGGGGAGAAGAGTCAGGTCTCTCTTACAACACTCTTAAAAGTTTAGTTTCGCATTTGGGACACTTCCATGCTAATTAAACAAACTATGCACACCACTACTGTAAGGTAATTTTCCTGCCACAACAGCATCTGTCACTGGTAAACAAAAGGTAGAGATGCACATCCTATATAGTACAATCATGCGTGATGTGTCATCACAGCCATACAGTTACTCATGTGATATGATCACCATTTCATGATATTGTCTGTGTTGGTTAGAACAGCTGCTTTGGATGTCAGGTTAATATTTTTCATGCATGTTAGAACAGGTTGCTTATACAACCTCACAATGAGTAATGCAATGTACTGTACAAGTTCAATTTACTGTCAACGTACACATACAGTACATTAAAAACTCAACTGACTGTACTGTAAAAATAACAATATGTAAGTTTCTTTCCATATATTCACTTGAAACTTATTAATAACAATTCAATAAAATGTGCTGTTTGATTTAATGGCAAATCACCCGTCACTTCTACAGTTACATGCATTGTCTGGTTGCTAGATCCTCGGCTAAGCTGTCACCCCCTACAATGATCTAATGATGAGAGAAAAGCTTCAGAGTTTAGAGGTGGCAATTAACGCTACTGTTTGCTATTAAAGTGTTCAACAAAAGCCCAATGCACTTTCTTGGTGCCAGTACCTGCACGGTTAACCAAATGCCCTGTCCCAACACCCCTCCCCCTTCTACAATAGGAGATGCAGGCCTGTTTGTTTGTGTGCCTGCCTTTAGCAAACAAAACAAACCCAAATGCACCCACAAAGTCTGCTAGAGATTAGGACCAGATGTCCCACCATGCATTTTTCCGAGTTCCTGTCAAATCAGCAAGAAATATTAAACACTATACAGTCTCCATCGTCATGGAAACTAGCATCTGTCAGCCATTACGAATATCCAGTGACTCTCCAGGATATCACGTGATAAGCGTATCATCCAGATGTTGATGACATCATCTAACAAGGTCAGCTGATCTCCAAGCATGAATATGGAACAGACCCAAAAACAACACACACAAATACATATCGTAAAGTAATCTTGGCTTGCAGATAGCATGAAATATAATACAGTGTTTGTTATAGAATTACAGTATGCGACAAACCACACATCTGCCACAACAAGCCTCAAACGTACGCACATAAATCTCCCAGTTACCTATTTCATAGAAAGCAACAAAGGAATTCATAACACACAATTAATCATTTGCTATTCTTTTGCAAGTTAACAAAGTGAGAAAACATTTGGCTTATTAATACTTCATAAATCCGTTAACAACCACACAGGAACATACAGTGAACAGGAAAACAAATAGTTAACAGTTCAAATATTTAATATGAAAATGACAAAATATCTCTCTCTATGGGGTCGATTCTATTCGGCAACTTAAGAATAGCGCCGGGAATTAGCTCCCGACGCTATTCAATTCAGCTGCTAGTGACCCGCAATTGTCGGGAATTCTTCACTCATCCCCGGGGGATGAGAGAAGAAACCCGACAAAAGTGCTGCCTCGCGGCCGGCGCGAGGCTGATTCTGTCGGGAATCAGCATCGCCGCGGGTAGTTAAGTCGGAGAATGCCCGTTCTCCCGACAAAACTACCTGTTAAGTCGGCGAGAACGGGACATCGCCGACTTAACTGGAGCTGAATTGAATAGCGTCGGGAGCTAATTCCCGGCGCTATTCTTAAGTTGCCGAATAGAATCGACCCCTTTATATGGTATAGCCTGTGTGTTGGGCTACATTTATAGCTTTTATCTTTTTCCTTACGTAGTCCACTATATAGAATTCACCCTGGAAAGAAAACCATGATTTATTAAGTGGTGCTTTTCAAAACTGCCCAGTTTTGGAGGCTTTCACGTCGTTTTAAAAAGCGCCAATTATTAAAAGGTAAAATGTGGCATGCTGGGTTGTGAGATAAGCCCATACTCATGTTCACCACCTGACCAATGTCAAGTATTATGAAAGAGAAAATGTGATGCTGATTAGGCTGCCTGACATAATATAAGGAATGCATAGAGCCTGGATCATGTTCAATTTCTCAATGAAGTAAAAACGTGCACTTCTGTTGTGCAATACCCAAGCTCTAGAAAGGGCTAATTTCCCATAGACATTTATAAAAAATAAAAAAATAAAAAATAAAAAAAATTGTGCAACAACACAATAGTAATGAAACCACACACATAATATGACACATACAAATTCTGCATGGCTTACATCTGATAAGATTAATGGCTTGTCCATTTTTTTTTTTTTTAGACAATCCATTCTTAATTAAATCTTCTACTTACATATGCCAAACAGGGTGCTCATGGGGGAGTCCATTCATATTGCAATATAAAGCTCTATTGTATGTGCCATGAACGGACAACATAACTAACACAGACTGACATTTACTGCGTGTCACAGCTGTACAATTTGTTCTATATCTGCCTGGTTCCATATATACATGAAGCAGCTATGAATATTAATGAAAGAATAAAAAGACCATGTACTGGAAGGAGCATGCTCAATGGGCTTCTGAGAAACCCCTCGTGGCATCATTAAACTGCTAGCTTTAAGTACATTGGTTCTGAAAGATCACGTGAGGCCAGTTTGACAGGAATTTCAAATGCACATTTAAAATATTTATGGCAAAAAAAAAATCTGCATTTGATTTTACGCAAACTTATTTTGGAATATGTGTTGGCTAAAAGCTGGATTACAGTTAACGGAGAAGAGGACTTATTTATTAAAAAAATATAATGGAGTGCAAGAGTAACATAAAATATGCCGTTTGCAAATTTCTAAAAGGACAGCTAGATCTATGTGGAGTTGAGTGTGTGGTTTTTTGGAGGGGGGTGGGGTATTGCAAAGCCTTGATGCTGACAGCAGCTGGCCTGTCAAAACAAAAAAATAAAATGCATCAGATATGGTGTTTGCTTTCACATAAGCACATGCAGTGGGTGTGAAGAGTTGGTAGATAAAACTGACAAAAGAAATAAAAATGTTACAGCATGCCCACACAGAATTTCTAACTACAGCACCTACCACATTTTATCTTCGCATCTTTTTTTTTCAGAACATAAAATGCTACATAAATAATTGAAATCCAAGTAAAACACGTAAAAATAAATAATAAAAAGTCATTAGAGATAATGTACAAGTGTAGCGGCATTACTTTCAGCTTTGCCTTGCAGATTAAACAAAAAAAAAAAAAAAACTTTGTCTGCTAATGTTTAAAGTTTGCAATAGTTACCATTACAGCCAGATTTTAGGGTTATCTTTTTTAAATTATTTTGTTATATTTATTTGGAAAAGTCACAAAACACTTGAACAATTGAAGCTTTAGATTGCGTGTTGAACATGCAATAGTAAAAAAAATACAAAAATAAAAACCTGTGTTCATGCATTTAGCAAATCTATGGGAGCAAAGTAAATTGTACGTGATAGACGCGATATGCTGTTCCAAAATGGCACATCACACAAACCAGCATCGGAAGTTCCGAAACAGCACAATACGCATGACATCTGATGTTCTGAAATGGCACATCATGCATCAGAAGTCTTCCCTTGCACCACTATGTGGTGTGAGGGAAAACTTCCTAAGTGGGCAGTACTGTTACTGCCTGATATGCGTGCAGCAGGGCACAGCAGCACATCACATACAATGGCAAACCCCCTATTCAATTATAGCCGTTGGCAGCCCGCATGCTGCAGTTAATACAGATTTCTGTTTGAGCCTTAGGAGGCTCGAACAGCGATAACTGCACTAAGCACGGCTGCGTAAAGCTTTTAAACCATTGCTCCGGGAATTTATCCCAGATTCTATGGGTTAACTCACAGTAGCAGGAAATTTACTGCACAAGACAAAGGAATGGAATTGAATAGCCCTGGGCGTTAAAGCACAAGGCTACCACCCTTTTCCCGGCACGGTAAATTACCACTGCGGATTAAATTCGCCCTTCTATGTCCTAGTAAATATGTTGACCTGAGGATGACTGATTTGTACGCTGCAGTTGCCGCCCCATCAATCCCAATATCACAGAAAAACAGATCTGACAGAACTCAGCTCAACTCAGAATAGGTCCGAAATACGCAAAAAAAAATAATACGATTTTACTTACCGGTAAATCTATTTCTCGTAGTCCGTAGTGGATGCTGGGGACTCCGTAAGGACCATGGGGAATAGATGGGCTCCGCAGGAGACATGGGCACTTTAAGAAAGAATTTGGATTCTGGTGTGCTCTGGCTCCTCCCTCTATGTCCCTCCTCCAGACCTCAGTTAAAGAAACTGTGCCCGGAAGAGCTGACAGTACAAGGAAAGGATTTTGGGAATCCAAGGTAAGACTCATACCAGCCACACCAATCACACCGTATAACTTGTGATAACTTTACCCAGTTAACAGTATGAACAATAACAGAGCATCAGATAAACCCTGATGCAACCATAACATAACCCTTATTTAAGCAATAACTATATACAAGTATTGCAGAAGAAGTCCGCACTTGGGACGGGCGCCCAGCATCCACTACGGACTACGAGAAATAGATTTACCGGTAAGTAAAATCTTATTTTCTCTAACGTCCTAGTGGATGCTGGGGACTCCGTAAGGACCATGGGGATTATACCAAAGCTCCCAAACGGACGGGAGAGTGCGGATGACTCTGCAGCACCGATTGAGCAAACGATAGGTCCTCCTCAGCCAGGGTATCAAACTTGTAGAACTTTGCAAACGTATTTGAACCTGACCAAGTAGCAGCTCGGCATAGCTGTAATGCCGAGACCCCTCGGGCAGCCGCCCAAGAAGAGCCCACCTTCCTAGTGGAATGGGCTTTCACTGACTTTGGGTGCGGCAATCCAGCCACAGAATGAGCCTGCTGGATCGTGTTACAAATCCAGCGAGCAATAGTCTGCTTTGACGCGGGAGCACCAAGCTTGTTGGATGCATACAGGATAAACAGTGACTCCGTTTTCCTGACTCTAGCCGTTCTGGCTACATAAACTTTTAAAGCCCTGACTACATCTAATAACTCGAAATCCTCCAAGTCACGAGTAGCCACAGGCACCACAATAGGTTGGTTCATATGAAAGGATGAGACCACTTTTGGCAGAAATTGTGGACGTGTCCTCAATTCCGCTCTATCCATATGGAAAACCAGATATGGGCTTTTATGAGACAAAGCCGCTAATTCTGACACGCGCTTAGCCGAAGCCAAGGCTAATAGCATGACCACCTTCCACGTGAGATATTTCAACTCCACTGTTTTAAGTGGTTCAAACCAGTGTGATTTCAGGAAACTCAACACCACGTTAAGATCCCAAGGTGCCACTGGAGGCACAAAAGGAGGCTGAATATGCAGCACTCCTTTCACAAACGTCTGAACTTCTGGCAGAGAAGCCAACTCCTTTTGAAAGAAAATGGAAAGGGCCGAAATCTGGACCTTAATTGAGCCTAACTTCAGGCCCAAATCCACTCCTGACTGAAGGAAGTGAAGGAAACGGCCCAGCTGAAACTCCTCTGTAGGAGCATTGCTGGCCTCACACCAAGAAACATATTTTCGCCATATCCGGTGATAATGTTTAGCTGTTACGTCCTTCCTAGCCTTTATCAGCGTAGGAATGACCTCCTCCGGAATACCCTTTTCTGCTAGGATCCGGCGTTCAACCGCCATGCCGTCAAACGCAGCCGCGGTAAGTCTTGGAAGAGACAGGATCCCTGCTGCAACAGGTCCTGTCTTAGAGGAAGAGGCCACGGATCCTCTGTGAGCAATTCTTGCAGATCTGGATACCAAGTCCTTCGTGGCCAATCTGGAACAATGAGAATTGTTCTTACTCCTCTTTTTCTTATTATCCTCAGTACCTTGGGTATGAGAGGAAGAGGAGGAAATACATAGACCAACTGGAACACCCACGGTGTCACCAGGGCGTCTACAGCTACCGCCTGAGGGTCCCTTGACCTGGCGCAATAGTTCTGTAGCTTCTTGTTGAGGCGTGACGCCATCATGTCTATCTGTGGTAGTTCCCACCGACTTGTAATCTGTGTGAAGACTTCTTGATGAAGTCTCCACTCTCCCGGGTTGAGGTCGTGCCTGCTGAGGAAGTCTGCTTCCCAGTTGTCCACTCCCGGGATGAACACTGCTGACAGTGCCCTTACGTGATTCTCCGCCCAGCGAAGAATCCTGGTGGCTTCCGCCATCGCCACTCTGCTCCTTGTGCCGCCTTGGCGGTTTACATGAGCCACTGCGGTTATGTTGTCTGACTGAATCAGAACCGGTTGGTCGCGAAGTAGGGACTCCGCTTGACGTAGGGCGTTGTATATGGCCCTTAGTTCCAGGATGTTGATGTGAAGGCAAGTCTCCTGACTTGACCACAGGCCTTGGAAATTCCTTCCCTGTGTGACTGCCCCACCCCCGGAGGCTTGCATCCGTGGTCACCAGGACCCAGTCCTGAATGCAGAATCTGCGGCCCTCCAGAAGGTGAGCACTCTGCAGCCACCACAGGAGAGACACCCTGGCCCTGGGGGATAGTGTGATTAACCGATGCATCTGAAGATGTGATCCGGACCATTTGTCCAGGAGATCCCATTGAAAGGTCCTCGCATGGAACCTGCCGAAGGGAATGGCCTCGTATGATGCCACCATCTTTCCCAGGACTCGTGTGCAGTGATGCACCGACACCTTTTTTGGTTTTAATAGGTCTCTGACCAGTGTCATGAGTTCCTGAGCCTTCTCCATCTGGATATAAACCCTCTTCTGGTCTGTGTCCAGAATCATGCCCAGGAAGGGCAGACGAGTCGTAGGAATCAACTGCGACTTTGGAATATTCAGAATCCAGCCGTGCTGTCCTAACACTTCCAGAGAGCGTGCTACGCTGATCAGTAACTGCTCTCTTGACCTCGCTTTTATGAGGAGATCGTCCAAGTATGGGATAATTGTGACCCCTTGCTTCTGCAGGAGTACCATCATTTCTGCCATCACCTTGGTAAATATTCTCGGTGCCGTGGAGAGACCAAACGGCAACGTCTGAAATTGGTAATGACAATCCTGTACCACAAATCTGAGGTACGCCTGATGAGGTGGATAAATGGGGACATGAAGGTATGCATCCTTTATGTCCAGAGACACCATAAACTCCCCCTCTTCCAGGCTTGCAATGACCGCTCTGAGCGATTCCATCTTGAACTTGAACCTTTTCAGGTATATGTTCAGAGATTTTAAATTCTATTTGGGTCTGACCGAACCGTCCGGTTTCGGTACCACAAACATGGTCGAATAATAACCCTTCCCTTGTTGAAGGAGGGGAACCTTGACCACCACCTGCTGAAGATACAATATGTGAATTGCAGCTAACACTATTTCCCTCTCTAATGGGGAAGCTGGCAGGGCCGATTTGAGGTATCGGTGAGGGGGCATCTCTTCGAATTCCAGCATGTATCCCTGAGACACAATCTCTATTGCCCAGGGATCCAACTGGGAGTGAACCCACTTGTGGCTGAAATTTCGGAGACGCGCCCCCACCGAGCCTAGCTCCGCCTGTGGAGCCCCAGCGTCATGCGGTGGATTTAGTGGAAGCCGGGGAGGACTTCTGTTCCTGGGAACTAGCTGTGTTGTGCAGCTTCTTTCCTCTGCCCCTACCTCTGGCAAGAAAGGACGCACCTCGGACTTTCTTGCCTTTTTGTGATCGAAAGGACTGCATTTGGTAATACGGTGCTTTCTTAGGTTGTGAGGGAACATATGGCAAAAAATTTGACTTTCCAGCAGTAGCTGTGGAGACCAGGTCCGAGAGACCCTCCACAAACAATTCCTCACCCTTGTAAGGTAAAACCTCCATGTGCCTTTTTGAGTCGGCATCGCCTGTCCATTGCCGAGTCCACAGGACCCTTCTGGCAGAAATCGACATTGAATTTATTCTAGAGCCCAGTAGGCTAATGTCTCTTTGAGCATCTCTCATATATAGGACAGCGTCTTTTATATGCCCCAGGGTCATTAATACAGTATCCTTGTCTAAGGTATCAAGTTCCTCAGATAAGGTATCCGTCCATGCTGCTACAGCACTACACACCCAGGCCGACGCAATTGCCGGCCTTAGTAAGGTACCTGAATGTGTATAAATGGACTTCAGGGTACCCTCTTGCTTTCTATCCGCAGCATCTTTTAGGGTGGCCGTATCCTGTGACGGCAGGGCTACCCTCTTGGATAAGCGTGTTAGAGCTTTGTCCACCCTAGGGGAGGATTCCCAGCGTAACCTGTCCGTTGGCGGGAAGGGATACGCCATAAGCATCCTCTTGGAAATCTGCAGTTTTTTATCTGGAGATTCCCAAGCCTTTTCACATAACTCATTTAGCTCATGTGAAGGGGGAAAGGTCACCTCCTGCCTTTTTTCCCCATACATCTGAACCCTCTTGTCAGGGACTGGGGTTTCCTCTGTGATGTGCAACACATCCTTCATTGCTATAATCATATAACGGATGGCTTTAGCCAATTTAGGCTGTAACTTTGCATCATCATAATCGACACTGGAGTCAGAATCCATGTCGGTATCTGTGTCAACAATTTGGGATAGTGGGCGCTTCTGAGACCCCGTCGGCCTCTGCGACATAGGATCAGGCACGTGTTGGGACCCTGACTGTCCTGAGGCTTCAGCTTTTTCTAACCTTTTATGCAAGGAATTAACATTATCATTTAAAACCTTCCACATATCCATCCAATCAGGTGTCGGCGCCGTCGGCGGAGACACCACACATTTGCTCCCGCTCTGCTTCCACATAGCCTTCCTCGTCAAACATGTCGACACAGGCGTACCGACACACCACACACACAGGGGATGCTCTTTTTTGAAGACAGTTCCCCCACAAGGCCCTTTGGAGAGACAGAGAGAGAGTATGCCAGCACACACCCCAGCGCTATATGTCCCAGGAATCACACAGTAACTTAGTGTTAACCCAGTAGCTGCTGTATATTATGTTTTTGCGCCCAATTTATGTGCCCCCCCTCTCTTTTTACCCTCTTCTACCGTGAATCTGCAGGGGAGAGCCTGGGGAGCTTCCTCTCAGCGGAGCTGTGGAGAGAAAATGGCGCTGGTGAGTGCTGAGGAAGAAGCCCCGCCCCCTCAGCGGTGAGCTTCTGTCCCGCGTTTCTGTACACTATTATGGCGGGGGCTCATACATATATACAGTGCCCAACTGTATATATGTCTAACTTTTGCCAAGAGGTCCTAATTGCTGCCCAGGGCGCCGCCCTTCTCCCCCCCCCCCTGCGCCCTGCACCCTACAGTGACTGGAGTATGTGGGTGTAGTGTGGGAGCAATGGCGCACCGCTGCAGTGCTGTGCGCTACCTCAGTGAAGACTGGAGTCTTCTGCCGCCGATTTCGAAGTCTTCTTTCACCCGGCTTCTGTCTTCTGGCTCTGCGAGGGGGACGGCGGCGCGGCTCTGGGATCGGACGACAAAGGGTGAGATCCTGTGTACGATCCCTCTGGAGCTAATGGTGTCCAGTAGCCTAAGAAGCATGACCTATCTTCAGAGAGTAGGGCTGCTTCTCTCCCCTCAGTCCCATGATGCAGGGAGCCTGTTGCCAGCAGATCTCCCTGAAAATAAAAAAACCTAACAAAATACTTTCTTATAGCAAGCTCAGGAGAGCTCACTAAACAGCACCCAGCTCGTCCGGGCACAGATTCAAACTGAGGTCTGGAGGAGGGACATAGAGGGAGGAGCCAGAGCACACCAGAATCCAAATTCTTTCTTAAAGTGCCCTTGTCTCCTGCGGAGCCCGTCTATTCCCCATGGTCCTTACGGAGTCCCCAGCATCCACTAGGACGTTAGAGAAAGAAAAAAAAAGCATAAAGTGCCATTTGCACATGCACCGTATGCAAAACCTCACCATTTACATCCATGCACAGAGACCCATCCAACTCACAATCAGCCCATTGCTTTAATGCATCTATAATTGAAACCCCCAAAATTAGGTTGTGTAGTGAAATTTTGGTATACAGGTAGAAAAGGGACATAAGAAAGAATTGAAATAAAGATATTAACCATATACCAAACTTCTTGCATTGTATTCATGTGCATGGATGATCTGAAGTCAATATTTCAACTTTGATTGCAGGCATTCAAATCAATGGCGGAAATCAACTGAAAAGTAGACTCACTGATGCAATGCCCCACTCTCTTAGCATTTCCCCCATAGAAGCAGCATGCACAGTGCATACCAGATTATCATACCATTCAGCAAGGTCATTCTCGGTAAGGGGGAACAGCTAACATTTCACTAATGCAATTCCAGACAAGCAATTCAAACTCTCCTACAACTCACTGAATGCACCACTGTCCCAGCCAACACTAGGTTAGAACAAAAGATTGAAGCCAATGCCAAAGCAGTTTTCTTTTTTTTTTCTCTGATGAACAAGTGGCTGCCAGCAAGAAGTGCAGGAAACGAGTGAGGGGGAAGCTGCATCCTGCAAGACTCAGGGGTTTCCAGTGATAGGGAACAAAACAAACAAGCCTGAGGAATTGCCAAATGAGAGCCAGATGTCAGAGCTAGCAATGTCAAAAGAGGAACATCCTTCTATGCCTTAATGAGGAAAACACGGGATGACTTTAGATGCCAGAAAGTGGGATGTCACAAAGAGTGTAATTAAAGTACATCAACCACGTTATGTGTGAAAATTTATAGTTACAGCTCTGTTCACATAAGGTAAACATATTTAAAAGATGCTAATTAAATAATGTGTTGCCACTAATCCAGACTGTGACAAGGGACCTACTGTTCCTACATCTCGAAAAGGTTTCGGAGGAATACTGTTTGATATTATTTTACAGCCTGAAACAATCTTACTGTTAAAAAATAAAAACAAATACCTTGGAAACAATGGGAGAAGGACAAAGACAGCCAAATGGATAATAGTGATTATATGCCATCTACACGGGCTTCTCACTTTGGCAGGGCTAACTCCAAAAAATCTAACTATAGAAAGTAGAGCAATACTTTTCTGCAGTAATGAATGTGGATCTCTACATAACATTACAGTGACAAAAAAATGGGCATGAGAAGACAAATATAAAAAATACATTTCCTGCCCCATTAATACAAAGCATCCATTGTTCACACTGGCACCCTAAACAAGGGCAACATTTTAGACGTCACTACAGATACTGGCGGCGATACATCACATATAAAATGTTGCCATTAAAAATTAAAATACACCCTCCTCACTGAAAAAGTGCAGGGTGCTAGAGTGAAGAATCTCTCACATAGGGGGGAATTCAACTGTTTTTTTGAGTGCCCTGCATCAGAATGAGCAATTCAGCTATTCCATTTAGGTGCAAATACCTGTGAGCATCCACTTCTGCTCACCCCCTCCTGCAGGGGTAAGTAGAAATGTGCGACTAAACCCAGTCTTATTTGAGCGTGATCGTCACGTAAAGTATTTGGTGCCCAGAGCCAGAACCACTGCCTGGGGGTGAGATTTCATCTCGCAGCCTCCTGAGGTGCGAGAAGAAAGGTGTGCACATTTATGGTTTAAATCCTCCATACTCCCTAATCAGGACTTTAGACGGGATTAGCCACTATTAGCAGATAAACATGTGTCTATTGGGCGCGATCAGAGAAAAAAAAAACCTGAATTGTGACTCCCAGGGCAAGATTCAAATGTTTTGCACGCCGTTAGCCACTAGATGACAAAGGGCCTAATTCCGAGTTGATCGCAGCAGCAAATTTGTTAGCAGTTGGGAAAAACCATGGCCCTCATTCCGAGTTGTTCGCTCGGTATTTTTCATCGCATCGCAATGAAAATCCGCTTAGTACGCATGCGCAATGTTCGCACTGCGACTGCGCCAAGTAACTTTGCTATGTAGAAAGTAATTTTACTCACGGCTTTTTCATCGCTCCGGCGATCGTAATGTGATTGACAGGAAATGGGTGTTACTGGGCGGAAACACGGCGTTTCAGGGGCGTGTGGCTGAAAACGCTACCGTTTCCGGAAAAAACGCAGGAGTGGCCGGAGAAACGGTGGGAGTGCCTGGGCGAACGCTGGGTGTGTTTGTGACGTCAACCAGGAACGACAAGCACTGAACTGATCGCACAGGCAGAGTAAGTCTGAAGCTACTCTGAAACTGCTAAGTAGTTAGTAATCGCAATATTGCGAATACATCGGTCGCAATTTTAAGAAGCTAAGATTCACTCCCAGTAGGCGGCGGCTTAGCGTGTGTAACTCTGCTAAATTCGCCTTGCGACCGATCAACTCGGAATGAGGGCCCATGTGCACTGCAGGGGGGGCAGATATAACATGTGCAGAGAGTCAGATTTGGGTGTGGTGTGTTCAATCTGCAATCTAAATTTCAGTGTAAAAATAAAGCAGCTAGTATTTACCCTGCACAGAAACAATATAACCCACCCAAATCTAACTCTCTCTGTGCAAATGTTATATCTGCCCCCCCTGCAGTGCACATGGTTTTGCCCAACTGCTAACAAATTTGCTGCTGCGATCATCTCTGAATTACCCCATAGAACGGAGCTATTCTAATGTAGCTCCGTTCGGGCGCAATCAGCTGCCGGCATCTACAGTTTAGCTTGCACCCAGCGGGGGTGGCAAGCTAAAATGTGTGAAAAGTGATCCGTCTCAATCGGCACTTTTCCCGATCATGCCCATTAGGTTAGTCGGGTTTAGCCACTTTACGCGGCTAAACCAGACACTAATGGGTGCGTTCAACGCGATAGGGAACATCCATTGTATATCGCTCCAGGCGATCTCCCGTCACTTTAGATAATATTTGAATACCCCCCATTCTCCGCGTGTAAAAACAATTGAATCATCCCCTAGTGGTCATTCTAGCACAATGCATATAATCAGCTAGAAGGGCAGACGCTATGTACAGCTACAGTAGCTATATTTTGCCATTCACGATTAAAATATACCTTACTCTGATTAGGTGCAGGGTGCTAGAATGAACACTACCTTCCCTTTTAGGCATCAAAGTACAAAGAAATAAAAATTAAAAAAAATCGCAAATACAGCAGAAACAGTTCTCCATCTCAAGTACAAAACTAAAACAAATTAAATGTTTTACCATATGCCAGTGGTTTCCAAACTTTTTTGAATCACGGCGCCCTAGAATATCAGAATTTTTTTCACGGCACCCCTAGGCCAAAATTTTCTTATTGAGAAATTTAGAAAAATATATTACATTAAGTAGATCGCGTTTATATGTCACCCTAGTGTAAGTTTTGTGGTGAAGGACAAGATTTGCTTCTGTTTGGCCACATATTTTATGACTGGCAGCCACCAGCACTGGTTTTGCCTATTATATTGACCATGAATAATTTGAATTGGTCCTGGACCACCAACCCAGGGCACCCCTGCAAGTGTCCCGAGGCACCCCAGGGAGCCACGGCACACAGTTTGGGAACCTCTGCCATATGCACATAATAGCATAACATAGGCGGAAGCACCTGTAAGCGTCAGAGGTGCATTTGCAATCAGTCAATTCTCTAGTCCTGGCAACCATCTAGATCAACTGGTATTTGCACCTGTATTTGTCTACCAGCAAATAATACGACCCTCAGGCATATATGTGTCTGTGTCCTGGTCTGCATATGTTGACAATTGCTCAGACTCTTACTGTACTCATCCTAGGTTAGTACACCACCTCTTCATATGTACCAGAATATACTTTGGTTTGATTCAATTCAGCGCATACTGAACAGTGCCAGGAAGGAGCTCCCGGAGCTATTCAATTCAGCACAATGTTAAGCCAGGGTTGAGGATTCCTTCTGGCACCCAACAAAACTATTAGCGCAATTCTGTTTTCTGCCCTTGGCGCTTCAGAAACAGCATAGCACTCAGCACTTAAGTCGAAGAACGCCGGTTCTCGCGACTAAACACCATGCTTAAGGTGAGAGAACTGGCATTCTCTGACACAACAGCACGCTGAATTGAACAGCTCCAGTAGCTCCTTCCCGGCACTGTTCAATTTGAGCTGAATTGAATTGAGCCCAATTGTTTGCATACTGTAGGTGTGCATCGGCTTTCTGAACACAACGAGTGCGATCGCAGACAAGATAACGTTGACAAACTGGCATAATAGTCGGAATCAAACCCCCCCCCCACCCCACCCCACCCCAGGATGTAGTTGATACTTTTGCTATACAAACAATCCACAATTTTAAGCATTTTCTTTCATTATCTTTCGCCAATTTAATTGAATAATTTGTGCACACATACAATTCTAATGTGAACCTTGATAACTTTACAGAGAAGGCGTTGCTTAATTGTGACTGTTCAATCTGCTCCAACACATAACGATAGAACTATCAAGTTCTAGCAAATCATATTCAACAACTGTCAGTGCACAAGATCTTGCTTCCTATTTCAAGGACAAGATTGAAAAGATCCGAAATGAAATGGTATGCTCTTCCACAGCCAGTGACCTGCTCAATTCCCTGCCTGAAAACTCCAACACAGTCTCTTCATTTGATCCTAAAACTGAAGATGAAGTATCTGCACTCTTTTCATCTGCCTACTCTATTACCTCCCCCCTTGACTCTATGCCCTCACAAATTAATAAAGCTCTATCTGCTGTGCTCATCCCAACCATAACTAAAATCTGTAATCTCTCTGTCTACTGGTATCTTTCCTTCTCTGTACAAGCATGCAGTGATTACGCCCATTCTGAAAAAAACTAAACTCTGACCCTAACTCTCTCTCAAACTACCGTCCCATCTCTCAGCTCCCATGCCCCTCCAAGCTACTGGAGAGACTTGCCTACACTCGCCTCACACACTTTAACTCTCACAGACTACTGGACCCACTTCAGTCAGGATTTCACCCAACACTCCACAGAGACAGTACTAAGGTAGTGAATGATTTGGTCACTGCTAAATCTAAAGGACATTATTCACTACTTATTCTCCTTGATCTCTCTTCTGCTATTGACACTGTTGACCACTCTCTTTTCTACAAACACTACAATCCCTAGGGATTCAGGACACAGCCCTTTCTTGGTTCTCATCCTACCTCTCGAATCGCTTCTTCAGTGTTCGTTTCTCTGATTCCACCTCTCCTTCGCTACCTCTCTCAGTTGGAGTACCGCAAGGCTCAGTCCTAGGTCCTCTGCTTTTCTCGATCTATACCACCTCTCTTGGCAAACTAATCAACTCTTTTGGATTTCAGTACCATCTGTATGCGGATGATACTCAAATCTACCTATCCTCCACCTTCTGTATTGGGCTGTGTCACTGAATGTATTTCTGCCATTTCATCTTGGATGACATCTCGCCACCTCATACTTAATATTTCCAAAACAAAATTAATTATATTTCCACCGGCCAATAGTAGTTACCAACCTGATATCTCTATCACTGTTGAGAACCCAGCAATCATCCCTACCCCACTAGCTCGCTGCTTAGGTGTCATTCTTGACTCTGAACTGTCCTTTGTTCCCCACATTCAATTTGTCTCAAGATCATGTTACATACATCTAAGAAACATATCCAGAATACGACCATATCTTACACAAGACACAGCAAAAACTCTAATCCATGCTCTCATTATCTCCCGCATTGATTATTGTAATAGTCTCCTGACCGGTCTTCCCAAACATAGGCTCTCACCACTACAATCTATTTTGAATGCAGCTGCGAGGCCAATCTTCCTCGCTAGACGTTCATCGTCTGCAGATCCGCTCTGTCAGTCCCTCCATTGGTTACCGGTATTCTACCGTATTAAATATAAAATACTTTGACTTACATACAAGGTTATTAACCAAACTGCACCAACATACATCTCTTCACTCATCTCAAAATATCTCCCTACCCGACCTCTCCGCTCTGCACAAGATCTACGTCTCTCATCCACACGCATTACTTGTTCACACTCAAAATTACAGGACTTTATCCGGGCTTCACCCACTCTGTGGAATGCCCTCCCATGCACAATAAGACTCACCTCTAGTCTCCAAACCTTTAAACGTTCCCTGAAAACTCATCTCTTCAGACAAGCCTATCAAATGCCAGACCCACCCACATAACCTTCAGTGCTTTCCTATCTAATTACATCCTCTCAGTGCGGTACACATAACATCACATATCTTGTCTTTCTTTACTCTCACGCCCTCCTGACACTTGGCCAACATTGCGGGGTGATCATATCATACAACCCATTAAGAACCTAGCAATCTGGTGGACCATTATGCAATAGGTAGCATCTATCCTTGTGTATTAATGCCTATTTCCCTATAGATTGTAAGCTTGCGAGCAGGGCCTTCCTACCTCTATGTCTGTCTGTTTTTACCCAGTTTTGTGCTATCACTGTTGTTCTAATTGTAAAGCGCAACGGAATATGCTGCGGTATATAAAAAGCTGTTAATAAATAATAATAATCAGGCCACACAGGCCATGGTAATCATGCAGCCCATGCTGAACATGACCATTTTATTTTTATTGTAAATGTGTAATTCAGATATTACAATGGGGTCTGAAACCATGAAGAGGCAAATGTAAAAAAAAGGCAGTGGCACGCACAAATATGTAAGTTTGGGTCTGGTACTAGAGCCTGCAGTTTCAGACAGCATTTGAAGCAACACCTACTTGAAAATGGACTGGGAATGCATGATGTTACATCCAATGAAGGTCCAAGCAATAGGTTATGTTGGTTTTCACGTTGTATGAGAACTTCAATATTCTCACGAATCCAGAAGCATTACATATAGAAATACCTGATTGATTCATTCATTCGGGGGAAATTCAATTGTTTGAAAAGTCGGTTGGGTGTCTGTTTTTTCCTATCTAATTAGACAGGAAAAAACAGACACCCAACTGACTTTTCAAACAATTGAATACCACCCATTGATTGATTGAGCAACTAAGGTGAAATGGGCAATACAATGCCTACACTACACTTGATAAACCAGCAGATAATTTTCTCATGCCAAATTAGATATTTCCATGGATTAAATTCATTGTGTTCTGTGTATTGCCAAAACTGCAAACGTCCCCACACAGAACACTGCACTCAACAAATGAGACGTGCACTTTGATAGGCTAGATTTTTTTGCTGGGCAACCCAGACATCCTCCTCCTCCTAAAGTTTGTTCTTTTGCAACTTTAAACGCATTGATTTGTAGCGCAAATATTTCCTTTTATCACAAAATTAGCGTAATAAGTCACTCTGCATGAACCCCAGGCAGTCTCTCTGCTCCATGTTAATTGTTCATCCAGGACAATGTTTTTAGTTGAGGATGACAAAGGGGTCGATTCAATTCGGCAACAGATGAATAGCAGCGGGAATTAGATCCCGACGCTATTCAATTCAGCTAAAGTTAAGTCTGCGAATGCCCGTTCTCGTCGACTTAACAGGTAGTTTTGTCGGGAGAACGGGCATTCTCCGACTTAACTACCCGCAGCGATGCTGATTCCCGACAGAATCAGCCTCGCGGCAGCACTTTTGTCGGTTTTCTTCTCTCATCCCCCGGGGCTGAGAGAAGAATTCCCGACAATTGCGGGTAACTAGTCGCTGATTTGAAGAGCGTCGGGAGCTAATTCCCGGCGCTATTCATCAGTTGCCGAATTGAATCGACCCCATAGACTCATCCAACACAGAAAGGTGTTGGGGTATTTTTTTGTTTCTGTGTTCCGATTTTTTTTTGTTTGTTGGTTTTTTTAACACTGGGCATTTAATATCATGTAAAATTGCATTGGGCTTGATTCAATTCTGCGCGGATTGAATAGCGCCGGGAATTAGCGCTTGGTGCTATTCAATTCAGCGCACTGTCATATTGGGGAAGGCCGGTTCTCGCGGACTAAACAGGGTTTTTTGACGCGGGAACTGGTATTCTCGGTCTAAAGTGCCCTGCGCAATGCTGTTTCCGCTGAACTAAGCACTTTTGTCAGATTTCTGCTCAGAGGGGTGCGAGAAGAAATTCTCTTGTCGGGTGTCACAGCACTCTGAATTAAATAGCAACAGGAGCTAATTCCCAGCGTTATTCAATCAACACAGAATTGAATTGAACCCTTGTGCACTAATAGGCAGGGAAGCGGTTACAATATCGCTAGTTTGGATCATGGACATCACAATGCCAATGCCGGAATCCCGGCACCACAGCCTTTTCTCCCTCTATGGGTGTCCATGACACCCGTAGAGGGAGAATATAACCTGTGGCGAGTGCAGTGAGCCCAAAAGGGGCTTGCTAGCGCTCGCCCCGCTGCCGGCACACTGGTGGTCGGGATCCCGCTGTCGGTATACCGACAGCCGGGATCCCGACCACCAGTTTCTCATACCGATCCCATTAAGCGGATAAACTCATGAGATTTAATGACAGTCTTACAATTATCCACAAAGTCCTAGCCTAATGAGAATACACCAGCCCAGCAGTAATCACTTGTGAGAAAGACATTCCCCAGCAGTCTGATAAAAATGTTATGAGTGTAGCATTTTCCAATAGTACATTAAATTGCATCAGTTATGGTGTGTACACACTGTGAGATATTTTCTTACGATTTTGACTATATAGTCAAAATCGTAAGAAAAGTTAGTGCAGATCGCAAGGTGCAAATCACCTTGCGATCCCGATTCGATGCCGATGCGTGGTCGGCATCGCAAGCCTAGATAGTCAAAATTGACTTGCCTGCACAGTCTGTCTCTATAGAAGATATAGCCCGAATCTCACCGTGTGTACACACCATTAGTCAGAGAATAGTGTACACTGGCCTCAATATTACATGTGGGATCTTAAAAGTGGATAATGTTGGTCACCTTTACTAATGCTACAAAAAAAGTAACAAATAGTATCTTTAAAATTGCTTGTTCAATGAATTCCAATGAAACAGTAGAGCAGAGGCAATAAGACAACCAGACGTCGTATTTTAAAATGTACAAACCAGTTCTATAAACAAATAAATGGGCACTATATTACGACAGTGTCAGCAACATATAATGGACATAGCCTAGCTACAGCTACATAATTTCCGTAACCTTGACTTGTTTCAGGTTTATTATTTTAAACACAAGAATGTTTAAAGCTCATCATTCTTTACCACGTGTGCAAAAGTAACAACATTCAAACAAAGGGAGTTGGGTATAAACATTAGTTCTATGATAGCATACAGCTTTATTTAAATGTGATCATATTTCTCAGTCCAAAAGCATTTTAATATCAACATTCACAACACCAATATAAAACAAATACTTTAAAATATTTGAGGTGGTGTATAAAAGCAATCCAGTTTAGAGCAAATAATACAAATCATGACTTCAAGTGGTTGCGGAGGTTAATGGTAATTGATAATATATCAGTAGTAAACATTGCCAAAACTGTCTGGGAGGCACTGAAAAAACATGTACATATATATTTTATATAAATATATTATATATTTATATTAATTATTATGTATGTATGTATGTATGTATGTATGTATGTATGTATGTATGTACACACACAATTGAGTGGCTCGATAGATACTGAAAATACTACTACTTCAGAATGGTTACCATAAGCACACGTCAGTAAGGGCACCCAGATACCTTTGCATTAAAGCAGCTAATTCATTGTCTGAACACTAAAGTATAAGGCAAAAGGGCCAATTGACTGCTGCCGCCACTATCGCCATAGCAACTGCCAATATAGGATCTACCAGAGGGCAGCCATGTTCAAAAGCCACACACACTTCAATTAAATGTACAATTATAAAACCACCATAAAACCAAAAGGAATCCTATTAATGCTGAAAACAATCTCTATACTTGCATTAGAAATAATGGTTTATAAATATATGTAACTAAAGTGCAATAGCATCTCACAGCATTTAGAAGACAGCATCATACACATGGATAAAATAAACAAGGCACTTGCATAACATTTGTAAGCGGTGAAAAATATCAATTTGTCTTTCAAAGGGTTTTCTTACAATATAACACCATGCCATAAAGGCACTAGACAGCATAGGTCATCCAGTAATTTACTGCTATACACAATCGGAAGTTGAGACATTAAATTTGGCAATTGCCTCTAGCTTCGAGGAGGATGGGCGCACAGAGCTTAGAGATGCCAGCTGTACAGAATTTCCTCCCAGCTGTTTGGCCTCCCTCCATACCAAGACGGAGGAGCTGCTGGCACAGATTGAATGGAGAAGGGAAAAAAAAAAAAAAAAAAAAAAATAATAAATATATATATATATATATATATATATATATATATATATATATATATATATATATATATACACACACACACACACACATACATACATATATACATGCATACACACACACAGAGAATAGAAGAAAACAAAGGAGATCCAATCTAAATAAAGTGAATGGATCAGTTTGGTCATCGGTAAAGAACAGAAATACTACAATGTTGATGCTGTCCTCTGTCCTGTGCTTGATAACTCCTTTTTAAATCATGCAATTAAGATGAGAGAAGGGGAGAAAGATTAAAGACAAAATATAAAATGCTTAACATTTATACTTCACTTTAGAAATGTTTTTAGCAGATGAAAAACAACTCGTATGTAAAATGCACTCTAAAAATATGAACCAGCGCGGACTGGAAGTGGGGGAGGTGCAGGTTCTATATTACATAGCTGTGTATTAATTGCCATTCAAAACTTCCGCTGCACTGACGACAATAACACATTGCTTTTGAAATGAAGGAGTTAAACCATGTTCAATGTATTAAAAAAAAAAAAAAAGGTAGGGATTCCATGCTCTTAATAAAACTGCAGAAAAGGCTTGAATGATTTAATATCCTGGAGAGCACAATGCTACTCAATATGAAGGAAGTCTGCTGACCTCAATGAACCTTTGCAAGTGGGGGGGGGGGGGGGCGACACAGATTTCTTAGTCTAACACAAACACATACAAACATATAAGACTTGTTCCAGTCTCACACAAAAAAAAAACCACACAGAAGAATGTTTCTGCAATGTAACCATGGGATGAGAAGGCAAATGCACTGCACTACAAAGGACAAGCACACTAAACTGCTAAACAGTGTATTGCAGAGAGCAGTTTTAGTCAGCACTGGTGACTACTCGATGAGAATGTGTCTGCACTAAACACACTGGCTGCTGCTGAACATTCCTACACCCTTTACAAAAACACACGCTCAGATCATCCCCAGCTACAGGGAACATACACTGCTGCTGTCTGTAACTACACTTTTATTCATTTCCATCCTTTTTTCACCTTCCAGCAACCCTTTCTAGTGCCATATCTGCCCCCCTTGAGAAAACTTATTTCTGAGGCATTGGGCAGCCAGCAAACTACAGTAAATCATATGAAAATGGATGGGGGAGTAATGACAACACCACAACAACATTACTAGGGGGAAAGAAATGGGAGGGGAAAAAAAGTCCTATAGAGAAGCACATCTGTAGCAATACATTCAGCTAGTCAGATTGTTCCTATTAAGCTGGGGGAGGGAAAAGAAAAAAGAATAATATATCACACAAGCAGAGCAACACAGGGGCCTTCTGGAAATGAAAAGGAGGGCCGTTTTATGATCAAACATACAGACACTTAACCCTTTTTTTCCTCACTAGGAAACAAGGCAATGTATTGTGCAGGGGTTTGTAGCATGAAAATACAGGAGGAAAGTGTAAAGCAAGGAAGGCCAGTCTTCCTTACCCCTAGTGCACCACAGTTACAATACCAACTGCCCACAGCTTGCCAGTTATATCTACCATGTACACCCCACTGCCAACCCCCCCTATATTCCCCATATCCCACCAACGGCCACAAGCACTGCCATCGCCCAAGACTGCCACAAGCACCACACCACTAGCCCCCATGACTGCAGCAAGCATGCAGCCACAGGCACCCCAGTATCACTAGCCATTCTTTCTGTGCCCCAGAAGAGCCACAATGAAATCCTCCAGTACAAAAAAAAACCAGCAGCTGAATTCCCATTAATACCAGCATCACATATCTAGCCAGTCATCACTAGACCACCCATTACCAATAGGAAAGAAAACACTTGTAAAACACAACATAAGCGAAGACAAACTTCTAAGAACACAAAACTTGTATGATTAGCAGAAATGTGGGCCTGAAAAAACTAAATCACCGCAAGGTATCCTACAAACCCTCACTAGTGCTGTACATACATACATACTGTACACCTCAAGAGCAGGGTGCATAGACTTCACTCACAAAAGAACTAGGACAATATCTAGTTACCCAGACCTCAAATACAATACAATACAATACAATACAATGGATGGAAGTGCCTGCTAGTATTGGAATGACAATGCAACTGACCTGGTACTAGCAAGAACACTAACATTATAAAGGCACCTTGCATCTAATGCAAGAAGTATTTAATAACATGGAAGATCAATAAAGTACCCCAATCATTGAGAGAACATTTGTGGGAACAGTTTGAGGCACTCACACATACTGGAGCTAGCCAAGTACTTGGAAAAACACTAGTAACCCAAAGCAGCACCTAAAAAGAAGAAATGACTCAGACCCCTTCATTGGTAGCCAGCTAATAAGGAACCACACAAATAACGCAGCATATAGTTAACTGTAATATGAGACAACCACAAGTAGTAAAAAGGAGGATTCCCAGTAGTTTATGGATAGTTGCAAGTATAAAACACCCAAAAAGTAATGCAGGCTGCACCCCAATATTTTATAGACCACAAAAACTGTGTGATACCCCACAAACTACACAGGAGGTACCCCAGTGATTTAAGGATAACTGTAACAGTTTAAGACACCCCATAAATAACAAGGTAGTTACCCCAATAGCTTATAGATAATTGAAACAGTAGAAAACCAAACAAGTTAGACCAGAAGTGCCCCAGCAACTCATAGAGAACATTGACACCCCAAAAGTAATACAGGTGGTACCCCAATATCTTATAGCTACCTGTAACAGCATGAAACACTGCACATATCAGACAAGAGTTACCCCAGTAACACACACATATATATATATATATATATATATATATATATATATATATTATATATAACAGTAACTGTCCGAGACACCCCAAAAGTAACACAGGAGGTGCCCCATTAGCTTATAGCTATCTGTAACAGCATGAAACACTGCACATGTCAGACAGGAGTTACCCCAGTAACATACAGACAGCAGTAACTGTACGAGACACCCCACAAGTAACACAGGAGGAAGCCCAATAGCTTATAGTGAACTACAGTAATAACAGTATGACACCAGACAAGTGACACAAGAGGTGACCCGGGAGCCTCTGCCTATCTGTGACATTAGGAGACCCCACATGTAACCCAGCAGCAGGCACCTCAGTAAGGAGCTGGAACTGTATGGGACACCCCACAAGTTGCCCAGCAGAGACCATAGTGCCCCTGATGGGTACCGGGCAGCGCCAGTGATGGGTAGCAGGATACCGTGCACCTAGAGGCAGGCACTGCCGGAGCTGCTCCAGTGGTCCCCGCAGAGCCTGGGAGAGACCCGGGCACAGAGTGCTGCTCTTACCGCCAGCTCCGGGTTGCTGTTGTCCCGGTGAGACACCGCACGTATCACCCCGGCTCTCCAGCCCCAGCGGCCGATCTGCCCGATCTCCCCGAGCTCCGGCGGCTCCTCTCCTCCACGGACCACACAGACGAAGCGCTTCCCGACCAGCTCCGGCCGTGCTCCCAGCGCCATGGCCTCCAGCCCCGGGAAGAAGAGGCAAGTGGATCCAGCAGGAGCTTCCCTACCGGCCGCCACGCATGCTGCCCCTGCGCCCCCTCCCCTGGTAGAGACAGGACTCCGAGCCGCTCAGGTGAACTCTCTGCCGGGCTCCAGCCTCCGCCGCCGTGTTCCCCTGACAGCCCGAGGCAGCAGCAGCCGCTGACACTGAGCAGCAGCGCCGCTCTACAGTACACACACTCGGAGGGAGCGCTCCGCCCGTGTCAGATACTGCTGCAAGCAGACTGTGTGTCCTTCCGCCACACTCCACTATGGTTTTCAAAAGAGTACCCCGAAATCCTGGCGGCCCTCCTCACACATGAGCCCCTCATCATCATGTCTGTCACATCCTGGCTCCTGTCCAATCCTGCGCTGGATTATCGGACCATCCAATCGGCTGTGCGGTGCGGGGAGACAGATGTGGGAATATAATCACTTTCCCTGGAAAGACCTCTCTTACCCTTAGCATAAGCACTAGGCTGCTGATGATGCTGCTGCTTGTGTCTCCATGTGTTGTGGAGACGTGTTCCTTCTCATATATACACACGTCATGTCATTATTGGGGTATATTTGCTTGATTTATGCAGGAAAAAAATAATGGAAGCCAAGATGAAAAGGTGGCGATCAGACAAAGGGATGAAATTGTGATATAACTGGTATGAAAGTAGGCAATGACAGGGATATGTGATCAGAGCCGGCCCTAACCAATATGATGCCCTAGGCAAGATTTTGGCTGGTGCCCCCTAGCAGCACCGCTGGTTCCGCCTCTGACCTTGCGCACCTTTCCCAGCACCATCACCCCTCACCCATAGCAGTCCTTATTTTGGTGTTTGTACCCCCTATATTTTAAATAGGAACAGTTCGCACATTTGATGTACAGCCCAAAAAGGGGTGTGTTTTTTCTGGCAAGGGGCATGGCCACACAATAGTAACCCCAATTCCAATTACGCCACACAGTACTGCAATTTCATTCACATTTGATCATGTGATAGTGTCCATAATTCATATTACCCCCACAGTAGTATCACTTTACCTTATAAACGTTACTCCTCACAGTAGTGTCCCTTATTCACATTACATCACACTGAATTGCTCCTTATTCACATTACACCACGCCCTATTACTCTTTATTTACATTAGACGACACAGTAGTGCCCTTTCTATACGCAATACCACATAGTAGAGCACCTTATACACATAATGCCACACATTAGTAATGCATTTATACACATAATTCCACACAGTAATGCCCCTTACACATGAGACACATTATTAATGTCCTTATAAACATAATGCGCCTTACACATTATGACAACCTTTATTAATGCCCTTTTACACATAGTGCCCCCTACACATTTGCTGCACATTATTAGTGCCCCTATACACATAATGATACACATACAGTTGAACCCTTTTACACATATGCCGCACATTATTAATGCCCTTATACACATAATGACAGGCATAGTGCCCCTTACACATATGTTGCACATTATTAATGCATTTTTACATGACACACATAATGCTCCTTACACATATTCCGAACACTACTGCACAACCAACCCACTCACATGCACACAGCAATCACACTGCCACTAACACTGTGACCTCTGCCTCTGCTTGGATGCAGATGTGTCCTCATAAATCTTGCCTCAATGCTAACGTCTGGCACCTTTTTCTAATGAAAATGCATCTTATTTGCATTGCTATGTGGCTAGGATGCACAAGCAGCTTCTGCTGATTAAAATGATATGCAGCATGCCTATATACTGTGTGAGACTGTGACTGTATCTGCATATGAAATGCTTCACACAGAATATAGGCATGCGCTGATGATGCCCCTAGGCATATCAAATGCCCTAGGCAATTGCCTAGTTTGCCTATGCCTATGGCCGGCTCTGTATGTGATATGTTCAAAATAAGTGTGGAAAAAGTAAATAGCAGTTGGTGCAAAGAAGCAATATGCCACCATGTCACATGTGTATAATAATCCTGGATAGCCCCCCCCCCCCCCCCCCCCCCAAACATCACAGGAGGTGAGAGGGGGTCGAGCAGTGGAAAGAGGGGAACCCTGCAGTGTTAGCCATACTACCTAGCGACCCAGCAAACGACTCGTCCAAAATGCTAGTAGTTATACAAAATACATAAGAAAATGAATATATGGGCCTGATTCAGAGCTGCCCATTGGTTTGTATACAGTTTATATGGTAGGGGGCTATGCATGAGCTGTTCTTCAGGTAGGCGCATTGTGCTGTGTGTACGGCGGTCAGTCGACTGCCTGTACACTTTCTGCAGACACCGGCAGTGATTGACAGCACAACTGGGCAGCCGCATGTAAATGCCCGCCCAGTTTGTGACGTCAGTCCCGACAGATCGGACAGTGTGAGCACACTGCCCGGTCCGTCTGTAGATACATCTGCAGATCAATTGATCTGCAGATATATCTACAAGTGTGTACCCAGCATTACTCTCCTGGCCTTCTTTCCTCATGTGCCTTTCCTTTTCTTCCTTATACTATCTTATATTCCATACTCCCTTTGTTGGCACCTAAGCCCTGGTTTTCCATACCTGTCCTATATTGTCTTGAACTGTAAGTGCTGTTTTCTTGTTTGCTCATTTGGTTATGTACTGTGTCATGGGTGCTGCGGAATCCTTGTGGCACCATATAAATAAAGGATAATAATCTAGTACTGTCCTGATATTTGTCCCAGCTTCAGTGAGCTAAGTTATAAAGTAGGAATGACCACAAGAGAGTGACCAAGTAAATGTGAATAAATTGTATTCTTTTAATGGTATAAAAAACCCCATAAAACTGCAGTCCGTGTTAAACGAAATACACAATAAAACATTTTCACTAGTGCAGACATTAACGAAAAACTTGCTCAAACAAATAAACTGAAAACAGTATAGTATCACATGATAAAACAGGGACTTATAATTGATATACCTAAAAATAAAGACTATAAAAGGTAAAAATCTTACTTAGATTGCGACGCGTTTCGTGGCATGCAGCCACTTCCTTAGGCAGTTGAATAGTGGAGATGGGCCTTATCGAAATGTTGCTGAAACTGGTTGCATACAAAGAAGCTTCATCTATCACATTGGAGGCTATACTCAGATGGAGATTCTGCACCTAGCAAGTTTCAATAGTATGACCAACGGACGATGGTGTCTAAAGACTCACCGAGTAGTGTTACAGAGTCTCGATTCTGGCATATTCAGGAGCACAGTTGTACACCAGCATAAAGTCACAAAAGCAACTAAGCCAAAATATGCAGACATTAAAACAACTGAGGTACTAATTAAAACCCCTTTAACACCACACAAATAACCCGGTATCGACCCGGTATATTGCCGGGTCAACCGGGGTCACTGTGCGGTGTGAAAGGGGTCACTGTCGAATTACCAGGTCACCTAACCAGGTATTTCAACCCGGGAATAAAGAAGGGTAATTCCCAGGTTATTACCGGGTCAGGTGCAGTGTGAATGGGTTTCTGGCTCGATGCGACCCGGGACCAGTTCACAGTATAGGCAGAAGTAGCGTGGAGATGATCTCATCTCCCAGCGCCGCCTCCGCCCCCCGATGCCGCCTCTGTCTCCGCCCCCCGATGGCAACCGGCATATTCCCAGGTCGGAAAGCCAGTCTGAAAGGGTCGAATTCCCGGGTGCGACCCGGCATTGCGATGTGAAAGCGGTATAAATCACCCTGTTCTCAAATATGGCTATCCTTAAAATCTGGTCTGTTATTGGGTCTTAAGGACCGTGGTTGGTAACCCCTGCTATATAGGGTGGGGAACCTGATTAGAATTTCCAGCTGTTTTGTGAAAGAAGCAGATTCAGAAAGCTATCTATGGCCAGGATGTAATGAAGTCCGAGTTTGCGGCTGAACTCGGATGTTTTATTAAAGGAGAATTCATTTACAAGGCATTGCCCCATACCTCCATTGTATAGGTATCCTTCAAGATTGTAAGCTCGACTACTCAATGGGCCTAATTCAGACCTGATCGCTAGCAGGCGATTTTTGCACTGCTGCGAACAGGTAGTCTCCGCCAACAGGGACAGTGTATTTTAGCTTTGCAAGTGTGCGAACGCATGTGTAGCAGAACTGTACAAACAGATCTTGTGCAGTCTCTGCGCAGCCCAGGACTTACTCAGCCGCTGTGAACACTTCAGCCTGTCCGGGACTGGAATTGACGTCAGACAACCGCCCTGCAAACGCATGGACACGCCTGCGTTTTTCCAACCACTCCCAGAGAATGGTCAGTTGACACCCACAAACGCCTTCCTGTCAATCTCCTTGCGAACGCCCGTGCGAATGGATCCTTCGCACAAACCCATCACTGAGTGGTGATCCGCTTTGTACCCATGCGACGCGCCTGCGCATTGCGGTGCATACATATGCGCAGTTTAGATCTGATCGGCCGGGGTACGAAAACGCAGCCTAGCGATCAGGCCTGAATTATCCCCAATGTCATTATCTAATTTTGGGGCCTATTTATTATGTATTGGTTTTAGTCCCAATATTTATAATGTCTTATCGGTGCTTATTCTGGTAATAAGATATTATGTATCACTGGGATGTATGAAGTGATGTGTAAAAGTAAAGTGATTGCTAATGCATTCACTTTTCTGTCAGTTACAGGGGCCGGTCTGATAGATTCATATGTGGGAGCAGAGGTGCCTTTGGATTCCTCTCCTGGTAATTGTTATGAAGTGTAGTCTAGTTGAATCCCGGCGCCTCAGAGTATCAGAATTTTTTTCACAGCATCCATAGGCCAAAAAAATCAGAAATTCAGAAGAAGAAAAAAAATGAATTGTGTTTATATGTCACCCTTAGGTCCAGTTATGTGGTAAGGGACAGGATTCACTTCTGTTTGTCCATATATTTTATGACTGGAAGCCACCAGCATTGCTTTTGTCTATTACAGTGACCGTAAATCATTTGAATTGGTCCTGGATCACCAACCCAGGGCACCCCTGCAAGTACCCCGAGGCATCCCAGGGTTCCTAGGCACCAAGTTTGGGAACCACTGGCCTATAGGATACATTGCCAAACATTACCTACTGGGACCAAGCTATGGAATGCTTTGCGTTCTGCAGCTTGGTAAAGTTGGCATTTAAGTAGCCCCATATAAAACTATCACTTATATATACTGTAGTCCCCTGTAGAAACTTTCAGGCCATATGTAATGTTTGCAGGTACCCGCCGGTATTTTGGAGGGATATTCCCCAAATATGCTTTGGTTAATATGCCCCTTTGTGCGGGTGTAGTATGGTATGCCGGCGGCCGGACTCCCGGTGTCCAGCATACTGGCACCGGAATCCCGACCACCGGCATACCGACAGCTGGGTGAGCGCAAATGAGCCCCTTGCGGGCTCGCTGCGCTCACCACAATGCTATTTATTCTTCCTCCAGGGCAGTCATGGTCCCCCAAGAGGGAGAAAAGGTGTCGGTATGCCAGTTGTCGGTATTCCGGCGCCGGTATACTGTGCGCTGAGATCCCGACAGCCGGCAAACTGAAGACCATTCCTTTGTGCCTGTAGATGGTAAATGTTGGATTACAAGGTAAGCTATATCCTACTGTAGAAGTCTGCAGAAAGTTTAGTTACTTTATAAAAAGTTGTATTCTGAACCTTAATTCATAAATAGGTTTGACATCATAATCTTTATGAATCAGTTTCATAAGAGTCTTTAGATTACTTATCTGTGCTATAAAGGAGGTGCCCTGATACTACTTAAAGTTTTACAATTATCAGTCTATTTCTTGCTTTTCTCCATTCCTCTCTTCTTCTCCTCATACAGTCCCTGTCACCTGCGGCTCTGTCCTCTCTATCATAATGACAGGTGTTGATAGATAACTGCCTCAGACAAGATCAGAAATCACACCTCCTGCAATACAACTATGGCCATTGCAGGGACCTGGCTGAATACGGGTTGTTCTTTCTACATCCATTTCATAACTGCACTAAATAAAAATAGTTTTCTGTCCCTGACCAAACACACCATAATAATGATATTAATGCTGCTGCATAAATAAGATATTACTGCCGTAACTGAATAGTTTGTGGGACAAGCTGACACTTTTTTTTTTTTATTAATTCTATTATTTGGAAAATAATTCTGTTGGATAAGTACACATTCCACCAGTGTAAACCTGTTTTGGAGTGTCCTCAAGAGCAATATGAGAACATTGTGTTTGTCTCTCTATCTTCTAAATCGTTTCTGATGCTGTTTAGTATTGAGTGCTCATTAGTGCATGTAGGACTCGATTCAGAGATGAACGCAGCTTGCTGCATAAGCAGCCAGATCTGTGTCCATCTCCTGACATGCTGGGGGCCGCCCAGCACAAGGCAAGGCAGACCAGCATGTGTAACAGGCCGCCTCACATCAAACTATGATTGACCCCTGGCAGCGCAGTGAGGCAGTCGGCCGGCATTTTTATAATCGGAACGGCTGCGTGTGAGGTCCGCCCCGTCCCCCAATGCCCCACGAATGGGCGTCACTGTCAATCATCTTGCGCCCGTATCCTTCCAGGATGCGGCCGCAAGGAGAAGGATCACACACGCACACTGCGGCCAGTGCGAGTGCGCAGCCAACCGCACGGCTGCGTTCCGGTCTGAATTGCCCTCTAAAGGGGTTATTCAGAGTTGTTAGCAAACCAAAAAACTTAGCAATTGGGGAAAACCCTGTTGCACTGCAGGTGGGACAGATGTTATGTGCAGAGAGAGTTACATTTGGGTGGGTTATAGGAAATGACGTAAAGGCAGTGAGAAGCTTATAGTTTCCCTGGGCTTATAATGATGATGTTGTGGATCATTATTAGCTATAATAATACTACTATATCGATAAACCACTGCAAATGATATCTGTAAAATGCTGTTGTAGATTTCCCACTAGGCACGTGAGTCACATGCAGAGCCGGACTAAGGGGGGAGAGTCCAGGTGGAAAGTACCCCGTGCCCTCCAGTTTTAGCGGGCCGCCCGGATGGAGCAGCTATGCCACAGCTCTGAAACTTGTCATCTTCCCTCTTCAGCCTCCGCTGCCAGCAGCAGCGAAGGCTGGAGATTACAGAATTAGTGAGTCCCCACACTGCCTGAGAAGAGGGGAAGGGAAATGGCGCACACACTGCAGCCGAGAGGGGATGGAGCGAGTACTAATTACCTAGGTCCACTGCTGACCCTTGCCCGCCCACCCCTCCTTCCCCCTCCTGCCAGCAGCAGCATTGTGCTCCAGCCAGCACACGCTGCTGTGTGCTGGCTGGTCTGAAATGGTGCAGGGAGGGTGCTGCTTAGCAGCAGCCTCTTCTGCCTGTACGGGGGCGGTAGGGTGGGATAACGATCACACTCGCGCCCCCCTCTGGATTTGCCCGTGGCTGGGGGGCCAAATCTCTGAAAAAATTTGCATAAGGTGCATGGTCAGGCCTTCCGCGATTAGGCCACACCCCCAAACCTGTAAAAGGGGGCCCCCCTGAAGGCATAATCCGGCCCTAGGCACATGCCTAGGGGCGGCATTAGCTGGAGGTGCACCACACCATGCTGATGAAGCCAGGTGGTTCCTTTTCTAGTCATTACAATTTTTATTTTTACTTTTTTTATTTAGCAAATGATGAGAGTGGGACAGTGGGCAGCAAATTGTGGTCCAGGTGGTGGAAGTAGGGTGAGGTTGGGGCTGCTTTGGCGGACTCAAGACATCCAGACTGGTCCCAAAATAACGCGGGCAACTATGTGATAGGGGGGATGACAGCCAATAATGTTTCTAGGGGCAGCCTGACCCCTAAATCTGCTCCTGGTATAATGTGATAATATTATGTATATTCAGTGAATTTTTATGTGAGAAATAGCATGCATTGGACAGCAATTTAGTAAGAATATTATCAGTTACCTTTTTTCAATGTGTATGGTAAATTAGTTTATGGGTTAATTTGTACCCAAAAAGCTGCTAAAACATTTGTGTATATTATATAATGGAAAGCAATGATTAAATGGGGTTTCCACTTTAAATAAGGACGTTTAATGCCTTCTTTTCCCAATAATAGTATTTTGGTGGGGCTACCTCCCTAGGGTTCCCTACCTACCATTGTTTTTAGCAGGGTCAAAGCACTTACATAAAGATGAAACCTTTTGCCGAACACCTTAGTAGAAGCTTAGTTCTCTATGTAGCTGGGAAATGCCAGACAACAGCTCTACTTTAAACCCTTAAGGGGAGCTATATCAAATCTTGGAGAGATATAAATTACCAACCAATCAGCTTCCACAGTAGCTGTCATGTTCAAACACAGCCTGTAAAATGACAGTTAAAAACTGATTTTTTTAGTGCTTTATCTATATCCAAGCTTCGATAAATTTCCCCTCATAGTATACATATATGTAGTGACTGGCTTCCCGGACACAGTGCCCTGCACCTGGAGCAGCCGCAGCCCACACCCCAGCCCATAATGGTCTTGAAAGCCTGAGCTGTGTACCCACCACCTGCCAAGATGGGTAGTATGCAATTGGCATACCCATCTGTCCTAAGCTCCCCTCCTCTTGCTGCACATCATAACATTTTATGCCCAAGGAGACGAGGAGCTACAAAGAGGAGTACTACCTCAGGCCAGCCTGAGACCAGCCCCAGACCAGCCAGAGACCAGCCCAAGTCCTCGGTCCCTTACAGTGGCAGCTCCAGAGATGGGGCCTCAGCTCAGACCCAAATTTAAATAGGGGAGTCACACCAACTGCCGGTGAGTCAGTTTGGAATGGCAGTTGGTGTGGCTCCTCTATTTGCTGCAGCCCCACCTCTGGAGCCAATATTGGTCCCTTGTCAATACTTGGGTAGTCGTTGAACTCAGTGCATAAAACTAGCAATAGAGTGGGTTTTGAACTGATTGTGATTTGGAAAAATCTAAAGACGTTTGCTGGTATATTAATTAAGATGTATTTTTTTAATTATAATTTATTTGTAGTCTGTGAACATTAGTTGTTTTTATGTAAATAGCGATATATCAAATCCAGAATTTCATAAAGGAACTATTAAAACGTTGTAGGACATCTCAGCCAGATCCTTAGGATTCAGTCATTAACTGTTTTTGCAATGTGACTGAAATGCATAGGATCTGCAAAAATAAAAACATTTTGAAGTTCAAACTACCACATTTAAATTAACCCATATTAAAAGAAGTGACTGGTCACCAGTTCCACCATTAGAAATGCCAGCCACCGGTATGAAATGGGGGATGGCCACACAAAGCTTGGACTTTCAAGGACCAATATACAGATACTGCACAATAGACACCGTTGAAAGCATGAGTGTACCTCTTTGTCAGGCCGGGGCCCCAGTACTTTGTACTCGGCGCCCTTACAGATCTGGTCACCACCAAAAATTAATCCGTTTTACATGTCTACAAAATTCCTTTAAATCTCAGCTCTTGAAACACATAAATATCATGTTTATCATGTATTCAGAACGAGTTTTATTAATGTATTCATTCCAATTTTTTCTACACAAATCATATATATTTCAAATATAACTGCCAAAACTAACCTTGGCCATGTTAGTCCACCTATAACCTTGCATCAGAGAGCGCTGGTACTGTCTTGCCCAGGGAGCTAAAATGTCTAGTTAAGGTTTTGATGCTGACCACTGGTTTTGACAGCAATCAAACAAGAGCTTTGAAAAGGTAGAGGGCAGGGCTGACACTACAGCTAGTCAAATCTAAGCACTGGATTACGGTGCCTGGGTTTCATCGGCCACCCAAAACAATTAACGAGTGACATTATATCATGGTGAGTTGCTCCTATGGAGCGCGCAACCCACACGCCAGCCCTGAGGTTGTACATCCAGCTCTGTAGAGTGGGGCATGTATGTGATTGTGAGCTGTTCATAAACAGATACTGCACTCAGCTGATCACCTTTTTCCAAGCTTTCCCAGATGATAAAGTCTCTTAACATCAGACATCTATACAGAAAAGCACATAATACCGATCTGAGTAGTCAGCACAGAAATAGTTTACATGTATTACATGCAGGGCTGTCAAGAGTTGACAAGGGCCCCGGTACTGGGAGGATTGGCAACACCCCCTCCATGTGTCCCTCTCAGCAGCTGACTTGGGCCCCCGTCGGAACCCTCCAACAAACACGGCTCCTCGAAGAGGGAAACTTGTCCCTCCTTATCAGCGCTGCAAAGGGGGACATTCTCCTACCCAGCAGCTGACTCAGGCCCCTGCTGGTCCCTTCCAGTCCAGGCAATCAGTACTCACCCACCTTTTAGACGACCCTGATTATATGTTACAGCTACTTGTTTTTTTTTTTATGTCATACTCAACTTTATGCTTGTTTGCATGTAGTCAGACGTCTTTTTGGAAGCTATGACTGAAAATGTATGAGTATTAATGAGAGAGAGGACATCCCATGTATTGGCAGGACCATGCTGACTGAGCTCCTGAGAAGCATCCTGTGATAACAGGATATGCTGCCAGCTCTCAGCACATTGGTTATAAATGGCTGTATGAGCTCAGGGTCACAGGAGATTCAGCACACACCAATAGGTTATTTAAATAATACTTTAGGCACTTAGAGGAAGGGCCCCAGATTCATGAATGATTTTTCCAGCAATTGTATATGGCAGCCATATATGTACGTTGGACTGTCTTTTACTCATGTTGTCACAGATTTTAAAACGGCTCAACTCCTCTGCTCCACTCCAACTCCAGGTACGTATACAGCCTCTTTACATTTCATTCTTTTGCCATCAGAAATGTGGACAGGAGGTTATTACTTAAAGTGTTGTAACCAAGCAAAAATATATATAGTCATAGAAATAGCTGTAATGTTCTATGTGTAGTCCAGACACTGTAACCATGCCAGCATATGTAATAGTCACTGTGCAGACTTACGCAGCTGTGACATACTGTACCTTGCTGAAAACAAAGGATGAAAGCTGATCCTGCATCTCAAAAGCTGATGTTCTTCAATTCATATAGCTCACTGCTATGGTTACTAATCACGATACAGGTGCATTAGTAATACAGACAATGGTCTGCACACAGTATTGATTCTGAACATGCAAGAATTACCCTTCTCCTTGAAAAAAAACAAAAAAAAAGCTATTTTCAGACAGAATATTCAGCAACAGAAGAATTGGTATAAAGCTGCATACACTCTTGTAAAATCACACTTTCCATGCAATTTCACCTATGTTCAGAAGTCCCGATAACAGTGCCAATATGCTTGTACACGTCTAAACAGTCTAATTTGCTATTTCCAACCCCCATCTGTCTATAATATTGGGTGAACGTGAAAAGGAGGCGCTGCTACTGTTGGAAGAATGGCCGGTGAAAATGGTTGAAAGTGCGTGCACACTTCACTTTTTGTCCTATTTTGTACAATCGAATCTGATGAAAATTAAATCTATCAAAAAAACTGATCTTTCTCCTGATAAAATGTATACGTATTTATTTGTGTGGGGTCTATTACTTAATGAATTGAATAGTGATTAATTGATAAATTAATTGATTGTTAAAAGATAATTTGACCAAAAAGCTGATGGAGGAGGAGTCTAAATAAAGCAGGTGGGATTTTGCATCTTCTGATTGGACCATTACATTTTTAGTGTTCAATGTATTTATCTTTTAAATATATAAGAAAATAGATAAATTATACCTATAACTGATCTAACTTATATAATCATCTCATCTCTAGGTAATGTGAACTACTGCTCCCAGCAGATACTAATGAATTTGGCTTAACTGAACTGCTTTGCATAATATAAATGCATTCTTAGGTGATGTGCAACTATTTTATAAGCAGCCCTATGTCTGTTTGATGTTAGTGGTTATGTGATTATGAGATGGTATCTTCCCACTCATCATTTGTTTGTTTTAATATATTGTTCAACTCCTTAGTGGGTGATGGGCAGTGAGGTGGGGCCTTAATCAAGGAACATTCAATCATGTTTGTAGGTCTACATAGTAAGGGATAGAAAACTGATTAAGACTTGTGAAAAATTCAAATGGTGAAGAATCTAAGTGTGCTGATTACAATTTAATAACTTTAGCCTGCACCTAGCTTTGACTTAAAATTGACAAAAACTGAAAGATAACATCAAACAGCTAAAACAACTACAGATGAACTTCTAATCTATCTATCTATCTATCTATCTATCTATCTATCTATCTATCTATCTATCTATCTATCTATCTATCTATCTATCTATCTATCTATCTACTGTATCTATCTCTCTGCAATTCTCACTCTATGAACACTATGCAACCAATTTCAACAACATTTGTAATATTATAATTTGCATGCAATTGTTAATACTTGTACTTCAAATTTTACTCAGTGATACATAGTTAATGAATGTATATTGGACTGTTGTTTGCATAGTCAAATACAGTTTAATCTATCACTTTTCATCATCTTAAAATCTACCTCACCCGTGGCCTGTATTAATAAGGGTGCGTACACACGGTGAGATCCTTGCTATGCCCGATTTTCACTTGCGATTTCCCTTGAACTACCCAGAGCCCAGCACCACCGATTTTGACTAACTTTTCTTGAGATATGGACTTTGTGTACTTACGATTTTGGCTTATGTGAGATTTTGGCTTATGTGAGATGTCATTGACATGTGAGATGAACTAGATAGTACACCAATCTAGCAAGGATTGACTTGCCTGCACAGTCTATCTTTTCTTGCAGTGCCGACCTGGCGGGGCCGTGCATCAGGATTGAATCGAGATCACAAGGTGACTTTCACCTTGTGATCTGCACTAACTTTTCTTGCGATTTTGACTATATAGTCTTGAGACTTGAGAGACTTGACTACACTCGCCTCACACACTTTCTTAACGCACAAAATGTATTGAACCCACTTCAACAGGCTTTCGTTCCCAACGTTCCAGGGACAGCACTGACTAAAGTAGTGAATGATCTGGTCACTGCTAAGTCCAAAGGCCACTACTCACTTCTTATTCTTGTAAATCTCTCTGCTTCTTTTGACACTGTTGATCACTCTCTTCTCATATAAACACTACAACCTTTAGGTCTTCAGGGCACAGCCCTTTCTTGGTTCTCATACTACATATCTAATCGCTCTTTCAGTGTCCGTTTCTCTGAATCCACCTACCTCTATCAGTTGGTGTGCTGCAAGACTCAGTCTGAGGTCCTCTGCTTTCCTCAATCTATACCACTCTTGCCAAACTAATCAGCTCTTTTTTTATTTCAGTATCATCTGTATGCTGATAATACTCAAGTCTACCTATCCTCCCCAGATTTGTCACCATCTGTATTGGTCCTTGCCTTTCTGTCATTTCCTCTTGGATGGCATCTTACCACCTCAGACTTATTATTTGCAAAACAGAATTCATTATATTACCACCCAGTGTCGGACTGGCACATGAAGGGCCCACCAGGGGAATGCTGCTGTAGGGGCCCATGCTTAAAGGTGTAGCCAGGTTCCAGTGGGTGCGTGGCCAGCCACCACAGAGGTTTGGCTAACCATTACATGTTCTGTGCCCCTTGGTAAACATATAATAAACCAAATTATTGTGAAGTATAATGTAACATATGTATAATGCATAAATCCAGTACACTAGGATAGTCTGGAACCTGATCCCCAGAGGGAAGGAGGGCCTACAGGTAGTGGGGCCCACCGGTGGTTTCCCCTGTTCCCCTGTGGGCCAGCCCAACCCTGTTACCACCGACCAATGGTAGTCACCAATCTGATATGAATCCTACCACACAAGCTCATTGCCTAGCCATCATCCTTGACTCTGAACTGTCCTTGTTCCCCACATTCAATCTGTCTCTAAATCTTACTATATGCATCAAAGAAACATATCCAAAATCTGGCCATAGCTTACACAAGACACTGCAAAAACTCTAATCCATGCTCTCATTATCTCCCGCATTAATTATTCCAAGTCTTCTTACTGGTCTTACCAAAAAGAGACTCTCACCACTACAATCAATTCTGAATGCAACTGCGAGGCTAATCTTCCTCGCTAGACATTCATTGTCTGTGGATCCACTCAGTCAGTCCCTCCATTGGTTACCTGTATTATACTGTATTCAGTGTAAAATACTTTTACTCACACACAAGCCATTAACAAAACTACACAAAGGTACATCTCTTTGCTTATCTTAAAATATCTCCCAACCTGACCTCTTCCTTCTAGAGATCAAGATCTGCGCCTCTCATCCGCACTCATTATTTGCTCCCATTCATGATTGTAGGACTTCCTTTGGACTGCACCCACTCTGTGGAATGCCCTCCCACGCACAAGACTCTCCTCTAACTTTCAAGCTTTCACTGAAAACTCACCTCTTCAGGCAAGCTTATCAAATTCTGGAACCACCCACGTAACCTTCATAAACTTTCCTATCCAATTACTTCACAACTGTAAAGTCCACTCATATCCTCACATATTTTCTCGTTCTTCACTTTCCCATCCTCCTGATCCCAGGCCAACATTGCTGTGTGATCATATCATAAAGCCCACCTTTGCAATCTGGAGGACCTTTATGCAATAGATGACACCTATCCTTGTGTTTGCCTACTTCCCTATAGATTGTAAGCATGCAAGCAGGGCCCTCCTACCTATAACTGTTTGTTATTACCCAGTTTTGTTTTTCATTGTTGTCTCCAATTGTTTTGTTTGATGTAATTGTAAAGCACAACGGAATTTCCTGAGCTATGTAAGTGTTAACAAATAAATAAAAAATAAATATTAGTCCAGTCCTGTTGTGCCCATTGAAGAGGTAGGTGGCACATAGGGAGACATCAGAAAAGAGAGAGGTGGGTGGGGCTTGGGTGGAATACTTTACCACCAAGCTGCAGTTCAGGGCAGTTGGATGGGGCCCAGTTCATGAGATTGGCTGGAGGCATAGGCAGGAGGCTCAGTGGCCAGTGGGGTGCCAATATGTGCCTGTCTCTACAGCTGCCACTAGGTGGGGTGGGGCAATGCCTTCCCCCAGTTCAAGTGTTCAATTGTGGAGACAGACTTTAAGGACATTATGTAATAGAGGTTTACATTTAATTTGGTTAGCGCTGATGGTCCTTGGTACAATATGGTTGCAATTTCCACATTACTATATATGTTGACGACTTGTCCACACTTGTCAGCTATTCAGACACTGCGATTATCATTGGTGTTCAGCATCTGTTCAGAGTGAAGAGAGAGCCTGGGGACAGCCCAGCATCTTTGGGATTACTGGTTACGTCCCCAGAGTGATGAAGACGAGGGCATACTGTGAGGCTACATCCCATTCCCTTTGAGGCCACACCCCTTTTTGGATGGGAAGTTCCAAATTAAAACTGTTGGGAGGTATGCCTAAAGGAACATTAAATAGAGTTGAATTTAACTACGAAAAGGATTTGCAATAGTAGATCATTGGGTATTTTGATTTTAAATTGTAAATTACATAAAATATTTTATTTTCATCTCTACAGCCATTCATGTTATATAATTATTAGAGTGCCCTGCTATAAGCCAGTATAATTGTGTAAGAATTTGGTGTAGACTGTCTGGCAAACCAGATACAAGAGACATAAATTACCCTATACTTCTCTCACTTGACAGTAACATGTGATGGAATGCTATACATGTGCATGTTTTTTGTATGCTTATGGTCATGTAAGGTATCAAGGAGTATCCATTGTTTATTCCAGGACAAATATTTCAGCATACTTGGCTGAATCATATGTGCAAAATCCAAAGCATTGTGGGTATTGGCAAGAGAAACTGCACAGAGAACACAACAGCATTTTCAGTTTCCAGGGCATAGTTCCAAAACCTTTTCTGTTACTGTAATAGTAAAGCTGCTTTAAATGCAATCCTTGTATAACCAAACAGTCATTTAAAATTCAGTACGTGTTGTGGTAGCAGAGTGGAAAGTAGTTTTTTATTAATGTGTTGGGTGACCATTGTGCACATTCACATTTCCGGATAGCAACTAATCTAATGCCATGTGCGAGCCAAGAGTGGCATCTGGATCCTTTGCATATTTCTGTGGCAGCTGTTGGCAGCTCTGGAACTGGATAGGATTCTGTCATGGGGCTATACTGCAGATGGTCTGCCTTCTCCATTAGAAGCATTTTGTTTGAAATTTCCATGCATACAAATCCAGTACGAATTAGCTTCTGCAATTTGCTAAATTTTCTGACTTAGTTTCTTTGTGTTATATATATATATATATATATATATATATATACATGTTTGCCTGTGGCTTCGCTCTCGTGGATGTCTGTTATTGCTCTGCAGATCTAATTTAGCAAAGATAGTAGTGCCATCTATGATATATATTTTATATTGTACACAGTGATGTAAAAATGTATTTGTAAACAGTATTTGCATTTTTTCCTTCAAGGGTTAACACAAAAAGATGCTTGGGGCTACTTACTAGTGAGCAAGCCACGTAAAGCTGCCCATGGGAGAAGCAGCTAGTCCTGACATTTATACCTGCAGCACTGAGCGTTTTTCGGGGTGTGAATATATGTATATATTGTATATTTATGTATATATATATAGTAATTTTGGATTTGAGGAGCCTGCATACTGCACTGCCGAGTGTCAAGCATCTGTTTTCCCTTAATTGCTCCTCTCCTTGATGTTACATCGAGATCATACATACCTCAGTTTCTCTCTAGTTTACTACACTATGCAATAGTGAAAACACGATCAGAATGTATCCAGTAATTTTTCTGCATGATGCTGGAACAAAAAGACAGACAAAACTTGTGAAAGTTTTCATCTCCATAATTCATAACAGTCCCCAGAAGTATATTTCTCAAAAAAAAATAAAAAAAAATTGCTATGTAAATAACTGGTAATAATGGGGCTAATTCGTGTGCATGTGATGTCACGCAGCCCCCACAATCACGCTCCCGTCATGGCCACCGTTTCCCCGTCGCCACCTCCACCGTTTTTCCATCGCCATCCCAGCAACGCTCCTTCTCCGCCCTGGAGACGGAGCATTGCCCCCCCCCCCCGCACGCTCCCCCACCCCGCAACAGCCTCTGCCTGATTGACAGGCAGAGGCGATCGCATTTTCTGTGCCCCCCCACACCGCCGCAGAAGATGTGGGCGCATGTGCGGACACAACCTTTACAGTTTAGTTCTATGAGTTTGCAATTGTGGTGCTTTTGTTGCTGTACTTTTACCCCCCACATTCAGCCTGCATATTGCTGTCCAACTCTAATTTAGGGTTTCGATGTCTGCTTTGCAAATATATCCCCTATCCTGTCTGGAAGTAGTTGCTGCATAGCTGCATTGTCTTGCTGTTGTCATTGTACTTAAACAATTAGCACACTTTGCTCAATATTTTATTTACAGTTTCTTATTTACAGTTTCTGATATAGCGCAGCATATTCCGTTGCACTTTACAATTGGAATCAACAGTGATAACATAAACTAGGTAATAACAGACAGACATAGAGGAAGGAAGGCCCTGCTCGCAAGCTTGCAATCCATATCAAACAAAGGGGGTAATTCCGATCTAACCGCAGCAGCAAATGTGTTTGCTAATGGGCAAAACCATGTGCACTGCCGGGGGGGTGTGGGGTGGGGGGGGGGGAGGGGGGGGATACTCGGATATACTTTTGAAAATGTACAGTTTTTCACATCTTTAGATTTTGTGGTTGGATGTGTGTGTACACTGGGCGACTGGTCTAGGCACATGAGTGCAAAATTATATTCTATTGTACTACACATCTAGGGGCATATTTATTAACCTTTTTATACGAAAATAATGCGAAAAAGGGTGTTTTCGCACCGTTTTCACATTATTTTAGTATCACCTGAATGTATGAAAGGGCACCCCCACCACAGTGAGCCCTGTGCTAATTACGCCAGCCTCAGATGGCGTAATCACAGGGCCCACTGCGGATTGTGAGGGTCATTCAGACCTGATTGCTGCTGTGTGTTTTTGCTCAGCAGCGACCGGGTATGAACTGCGCATGCGTATGCACCGCAATGCGCAGGCGCGAGGTCCACCCAGCGATGTGGAGTGCAGGACAGCGACGGGATGGCCAAAGAAAGTGATCATACCGGCGATCGCAAGAAGATTGACAGGAAGAGGCCGTTTGTGGGTGTCAACTGACCGTTTCTTATGAGTGTCCGGAGAAACGCAGGCGTGTTCAGCCGTTTGAAGGGAGGGTTCCTAACGTCAGCTCCGGGCCGGATCATCGCACTGGAAGAGTAAGGCCTCAGCTGTGCAGAGACTTCACAAACTTTTGTTTGTGTAGCTCTCTGCACATGCATTCACACTCCTGCAAAGCGATTACCCCCTCCCCCCGTGTGGCGGCGACAACCTGGTCGCAGCAGTGCAAAAATCGCCTGCTTGCGACCAGGTCTGAATTAAGCCCTGTGTACTGCAGGTAGCCGGAAGTGTGATCAGCCCTGTGTGTCCTGTGTAAAAAAGAACAAGAGAAAAAAAAACATACTCAACTACCCAGGGACCGGTCATCGGTGCTCCGGTGCAGGCTGCCGGTCATCGTCACCGGGGCTACCTGCTGCTCCTGTGATCTCCAGTGCAGTAAAGTTATGTTGGGGGGGGGGGGGGGCAGTAGCAACGTGGGGGTTGGAATTGACCAGGCGGCTGTATCGGCGATGTCGACGGTGGCAGCACAAGCACAACAGGACATCGGGGTATTTTCTTATAAAAAATAACCCAACAATCCTGCGGAGGGACATCACAGGGACAGAGCCCCTGCATGTGATAATTGATCCATGCGATGAAATCAATTATCGCTGTGCGGATTGGGTCGATTTTATCACATCCGATCTGCATCCTCAGATGCAGATGGTGATAAATTGGCCCCATTGTGCGTTTCGTACATCACCTGCCTTGTGCCTGTTTAATACAGTTATTGTGTAACTAATATAGAACTCCAGGAAAGTGTTAGAAGAACCTGAGTGTTTCATATTATTCACATAGTCCTCTGTCTAATGAGCAAGGTATACTCTGTGTTCTGTCTAATGAGCAAAGGAGTACCATTGTTTATCCACTGCCACTGATGTAATCATAATGTATCATTAAGTTTACGTTGTGGACACCTGTTCTTTATTTGACTTAATCAAAGTAATGTCACTGTTTACCCCACACTGAGACTATGTGGGGGGGGGGGGGGGGGGGGATGTAATAGGGTGTGAGAATCAGAAAGTGAGAGATTTTGGGAGAATTCTCCTGTTTTTTTTTTTTTAAAGTGGCAATCATTTACATGGCAATTTTAATCTGGTTTCGCCATGTAAATGATTGCCACTTTAAAAAAAATTCAGGAGAATGCTCCCAAAATCTCTCACTTTCTGATTCTCACGCCCTATTACATTCCCCCCTATAAATGAGAATTTCTCATAACTGTTTTGCTAACATGGTGCAGTTTGTGCTAAATATATCATGGTTTTCTTTTCAATAACCTGTGAGAGGTACCAGACAGGGGAGCAATTCTGGGAAGGCCCTTCAGCTCCACCTGCTGGGCAGAACAGCACTGCAACATTTGAGTTTTGCTGCCCATTTTTTGTAGTGACCTCTTACAACTATATGTTGTGTTGTTAAAAGGTTGTATATAAGAGCAGAGTCCATTTGCTCCAGGGCATAAAACACAACCATTGGTAATTCACAAATGAATTTTTAAGGCTCTAGCTGTGCCTTTTTCATACAGAAGCTGCTTAAAAATTTTCAAGTATAAAGAATCCATTTTCATCGTCAAGTGATATTCTTTCAAAAAACAAAACAAATGCAACCAAATAATCAAACCTTAATTGCATTTAATGTTGAACTAACCTCAGAAACTTACTAATACCCCTTTCACAATGCATCCTCGACACCAACCTGGCTTTGGCACTGTGTACTGCATACCTCCCAATATGTAGTCTGCCAGAAAGGGTAAGTGGCCTTGTCAAAAGGGGACGTGGCTTCACAGGAATGCTAAGACCTCGAGTCACTCCCTCGTTTCTGTCACTGTGGACCAGCTTTCCGGGAGCTGCTGACATGCTCTCAGTCACTCTTTCCGGACGTGAATAGAGTTTGTCCTCCAAAATCGGGACAGTTAGGAGGTATGGTACTGACCAATGTTTCAACCAATGTCAGGCCCCTTCTCAGCGCATGTTGGACCCAGGTTATTCCTAGGTCGGTCCCGTTCACACCTCACCCATCTCTGCCAATCAGCAGCCTTTTAGCGCAAACTGGGTTGAATAACCCGGGTCGTGCTGTTCACACTGAAGCCTACCCGTGTCAAACCCGGGATTAACCCTGGTTGCGACTCTTGTAGCGGACTTAGGACGTATAAGGGATGCACAATGCGGGTCAAGTCTTTCACACCTGGGTTGCTCCAGCTTGACCCTTGCAAAAACCCAAGTTGTCGACTCAAGGTGAAAGGGATATTATTATAAATCACCATGCAAATATGAATTTTTGTGACATGTTGCATTTAGAATGTCTCTCAGTTGTGCGATAAACACAAGGCCACAGTGCCACTTGTTGAGCGTCATTCAATTGCTAACACTGATTTTGTGTCTGCTTCTAGTTGACTGGTGGCTGCAACAATAGTATGACTTATCATTTATGCTGGTGTTGAGTAGACAATGGGATAAAGAGCAGGAGGTGGAGCAATAACATTTGAAGAATTGTGGAAATTAAGTGCTTAATGCTGTTCCAGAATATTTGAAGTTTAGGCCAGGTCCACCATATAGGAGACTGACAACCCCTCTAACATCTGCTCGAAACAACAGAGAAGCTACTATGTGACCGAAGTGGAGCAAATTACCCTAATTTTCCTTGATGTTAACAGAAATAGAGATGGAAGAGGTCCCCTCTTTGTTCCCTGCACATTACTGTCCATTTAGGACCTCACCAATATCCAACTTCCAAGTCAGCTCATGTGGCTCCTTTGTAGGAGAGCTTGTAGCTGTCCATGTAACGTTGAGTATCAACCCTTAGTAGAAGACTGTTTGGGAAAAAGAAATTCAATAGTTGGTCATTGGTTTTAAGTGCTCTGTGCATACATACTTGCCTTCTCTCCCAGAACGTATATGGGGGGCTTTTAGGGGTATCATGGACTCTCGGAAAAGTAGGTCTCCCTCTCCAACTGAGCTGTTTTCTCTTTCAACGAACGGGAAAACAGTAAAATCACTATCCTGCACAACATGCCAGAAAAGTCAAACTTGTGTTTCTTTTTACTGTCACCCCCCCCCCCCCCCCCCCCTTGGAATTACTATATATGTTTAAAATCTGCTGATGACACCAATGTCCATTCCGTTACGTTAATAGAATATGCCCATATACCAATTACTCTACACTCCCTGTCTATATATTTCAGAGCTAATAGTTCTCCCAGAAAAATAAATACATTTTTAAATTCATATAAATTCATTTGTGAATAGTAAGTCATCAGAGCAATACATGTTAGATATACAGAATTTTTCATACAAACCAATCTGAGAATGAGCTGCTGTTTAGTAATCTTGCATTATACTGTAGATAATTCTTTGTAACATAACCATTCTGTGACTGAAACCATTAAACAGAAGACTAGTATTGTTGGCACAATGGGGGTAATTCTGAGTTGATCGCAGCAGGAACTTTGTTAGCAGTTGGGCAAAACCATGTGCACTGCAGGGGAGGCAGATATAACATGTGCAGAGAGAGAGTTAGAGTTGGGTGGGTTATTTTGTTTCTGTGCAGGGTAAATACTGGCTGCTTTATTTTTACACTGCAATTTAGATTGCAGATTGAACACACAACACCCAAATCTAACTCTCTCTGCACATGTTATATCTGCCTCCCCTGCAGTGCACATGGTTTTGCCCAATTGCTAACAAAGTTCCTGCTGCGATCAACTCAGAATTACCCCCAATGTTGGGGCTCTTACATAAAGATCTGGGATTAGCACTAAATCAAGTTAAACAGTATTTCAAATTATAATCTCCTATATAATAGCCCAGATCTGTGACTTTGTGCTTCATTTGCTAACGCTGGGCGGAGTCAAAACACTGGGCGGAGTTAGTCCAATGAGTCACAGATCTGGGCAAATCTATAGGAGACTTGGAGCAGATGGTATGGGCATGGCACAAGCAGGGGTGCATACCTCCCAACTTTCTTCAGGCAGGTGGGACACACGCACAGCAAAAAGGGGGCGTGGCCAACGGGAAATGGGGCGTGGCTTCGCGGGTGGACCCGCGATCGCGAGCCACGCCCCTGTTTTCGTCAGTGAGGGGGCATGCCCAGCGCTCTGTGAGCTGCTGGCATGCCCCCAGCGGCGGATTATGAGTCCGGGGGGCCCAGGGCACATGAGACAGGAACCCTATCTCATTGCTGTGCCTGCTGTGGGTTTGGGGGCGTGGCCTAATTGTGCCTTCGTGGCCACGCCCCCTTATGCAAATTCCGTCGTTGTTGTTTTTTTATGGGATTTTGGCCCCTCAGCTAGGGGTAAATCCAGAGGGGGTGGTTGCTCCCCCCTACACACCCGGACAGGCAGAAGAAAGCAGGGAGGCTGCTGCCTCCCTGCAACACCACAGACCTGCCAACACGCAGCAGTGTGTGCTGACTGTAGCACAATGCTGCTGCTGCTGCTGCTGCTGCTGCTGCTGCTGGCAGGACGGGGGAGCTTCAGAGCTGGGACAGAGCTACTCCAGCTGGGGGCCCCCCTAAAACTGTGGGGCCCGTGGTACGTACCCCCTGGGCCCCCCCTTAATCCGGCTCTGTTACCGGACTCCCCCCTTAATCCGTACCCCCTGATGCCTCCTCTCCCTCTGTCTCCACTAAATAGATGCGCACAGCGAATATTCACCGCTGCTCTGCTAAGCAGAACAGCGAGTACAGGAGCTTCTCAACTGCCTCCCCCCCCCCCCCCCCCCACCGCGGGTGGGACAGTGGGTCAGACCCGAAAAAATGGGACTGTCCCGCGAAAATCGGGACAGTTGGGAGGTATGGGGGTGTGTGAGGGGGTATGCCATACAGACAAACGGGCACTGGCTCACTGTGTACTTGACCCCCCACATCAGCATACTCAGCAGGGTCTCTCTGACGCGGAGGAGCGTCACTTTCTGGCACACTCCACGCTTCTTAGCTGCAGTTTTGTGGAGCACCTGCTGTGCAGGTTCCGTACTGCCTCTGTTATCTCCAGTCCCGGCAACACCACCGCTATCTGCAGCGCTGCCCCCAGCAGTGAGGTACGCCCAGCTCCTTCACACACTTTAGCCGGCGGGCAGCGCTGCAGAAGTCCACGCTGCTTGCAGGCTCCGACCCCCTCCTCCCTCCAGCCGCAGCGTCTCCTGGGGGCTAACCAGTCACTCCCAGTCTCCCCTTACAACAGTGCCCGGCAGCCGCGAGGTCCGCGCCGCGTGCATGCTATGACCCCCTCCTCCCTCCAGCCGCAGCGTCTCCTGGGAGCTAACTAGTCACTCCCAGTTTCCCCTTACCACAGTGCCCGGCAGCCGCACGAGGTCCGCGGTGTGTGACTGAGGAGTGGGGGGAGGGATGCGGGCAGACAGAGGAAGCAGGACTCCAGCCTGAGAGAGTCAGCCATGCCAAGTCTCCACCAGCAGCAGATCCCAACAGGTTGGAGTGGAACAGCAGCAGCCAGCAGCAGTGACTCCGGTAAGACACATCTGTCTGTCACCACTGTTTTGTCCCTAATACCAATCTCTCCCGTGACCTGTGTTCTGTCATGTCCCTGTCACCCCTGGCCTTGCCCTGTCACCCCTGGCCTTGCCCTGTCACCCTTATCCTGGCCCTGTCACCCCTATCCTGGCCCTGTCACCCCTATCCTGGCCCTGTCACCCCTATCCTGGCCCTGCCGCCCCTACCCTGGCCCTGTCACCCCTATCCTGTCCCTGTCATTTCTGTCCTGGCCCCGTCACCCCTGTCCTGGCCCTGTTACTGCATACCCTCCAACTACCTTTTTGGCAGGTACAGTACCCGCAGCGCCTCCAGACCCCTCCCCAATGCACCACACCTCCGCACCTTCCCCTCCACCACATGCGACACTCCACCCCTCCCCCACGCGCTGTGCCTCCAGACCCCCTACACAACCAGCGGCTCCCACTCCCCCACCCCTCCACCACCCACAGCACCTCCAGACCCCCTCCACCATTCACCCCCAATATATGTCTGCCCCCACACCTGCCCCCCTCCACCCACAGCATCTGCAGACACCCTCCTCCATTCGCGGTCACCCCCTCACCCACCCACGGCACCTCCGCACCTGCCCCTCCACCACCTGCAGCGCCTCCGGACCCCCTTCCCCGTCCGCCGCACCTGCCTCTCCCCCACCGCGGTGCCTCCGGACCCCCTACCCCAACCCCGGCACCCCCGCCCCTTCCCATCCCACAGCACCTCCGGAACCCTTCACCCATCCGCAACATCCTTGCACCTGCCCCTCCCCCATGGCACCCCTGCTCCTCCCCCACCTGCAGTGCCTCCGGACCCCTGCCCCATCTACAGCCCCCACTCTTCTGTCTCTCCCCCACCCGCAGCACCTCCCAACCCTTCCCCATCCGGGCCCCCCTGCATCTGCCCCCCCTCCACCTGCAGCATCTACAGACACCCTCCCCCACCCGCAGTCCCCTCCGCAACCGCTCATTCTGTACATCGTGTCCTGTAGGTGCTGTTCACACCGTCGCAAGGGGCTGCGCCTCCTTCACCATCGCACGCCCTTTCATTGTGCAATATTTAACCACTAACAAAGAAATGCAGGTAATACTCCATATAATACAAATATTGAACCCCATATAGGCATGCAAGGGTTAAAGGGGCGTAGCCCCTTGCGACGGTGTGAAGAGCGCCCGTAGGGCGCGATGAAGCACCTAGTTACTAATACTACTTATTATGTTTTCATTTTTTTTTTAAGTTTATGGTGGAATTACACATTTTTAACTTTGTATTAGGTAGATTGGGTGGAATTCTGCAACACAAACAAACATTAGTTTAACCACAACTTTCAAGACTACTACTTTATTTTGGTTTGGGCATAACATAATTAACAAAATTTGTACGCACAAGTAATTGGTTTTTGGATTTCTATGTGCAGTGTTCCCAGAAGAGTGCGTTCACAGAACTGATTGGTTGTCTAAGGTAATTAGAGCTGTCCTTGCCAATACCCTCCAGTTATGTGCCACCATGGTGATGCCAGGCCAATTTTAGTTGCTTATCGAGGAAAAGCACCAGTGCTGATATGTATTAATAAACTGGAGACATCCTAAATCTTAAACCGGGTGCACACTAAACGGCATTTCAAACAAATTTGCCGATAACGACCAATTGTTATGACAAATTTGTTTTATTGTCCAGTGTGCACACACTAGATCGTTAACAATACGCACTCCCATTGGTCACTAGCAACATCCAAATACAGCATGGTCCCACTCCTCCCTCCACCTCGCCACTTCCGACATCCCGCTGGCTCCTGTCAAATATAGTTACTATCTTTTCTGCTGCGGGGTACACTGGGCTCCACAGGGAATGACATTGGGGTGTAGAGTCAGATCTTGATCCGAGGCACCAACAGGCTAAAAGCTTTGACCATCTTCAGAGAATGCATAGCGCCGCCTCCTCCATAACTAGAGATGAGCGCCTGAAATTTTTCGGGTTTTGTGTTTTGGTTTTGGGTTCGGTTCCGCGGCCGTGTTTTGGGTTCGAACGCGTTTTGGCAAAACCTCACCGAATTATTTTTGTCGGATTCGGGTGTGTTTTGGATTCGGGTGTTTTTTTCCAAAAACACTAAAAAACAGCTTAAATCATAGAATTTGGGGGTCATTTTGATCCCAAAGTATTATTAACCTCAAAAACCATAATTTACACTCATTTTCAGTCTATTCTGAATACCTCACACCTCACAATATTATTTTTAGTCCTAAAATTTGCACCGAGGTCGCTGTGTGAGTAAGATAAGCGACCCTAGTGGCCGACACAAACACCGGGCCCATCTAGGAGTGGCACTGCAGTGTCACGCAGGATGTCCCTTCCAAAAAACCCTCCCCAAACAGCACATGACGCAAAGAAAAAAAGAGGCGCAATGAGGTAGCTGTGTGAGTAAGATTAGCGACCCTAGTGGCCGACACAAACACCGGGCCCATCTAGGAGTGGCACTGCAGTGTCACGCAGGATGGCCCTTCCAAAAAACCCTCCCCAAACAGCACATGACGCAAAGAAAAAAAGAGGCGCAATGAGGTAGCTGACTGTGTGAGTAAGATTAGCGACCCTAGTGGCCGACACAAACACCGGGCCCATCTAGGAGTGGCACTGCAGTGTCACACAGGATGGCCCTTCCAAAAAACCCTCCCCAAACAGCACATGACGCAAAGAAAAAAAGAGGCGCAATGAGGTAGCTGACTGTGTGAGTAAGATTAGCGACCCTAGTGGCCGACACAAACACCGGGCCCATCTAGGAGTGGCACTGCAGTGTCACGCAGGATGTCCCTTCCAAAAAACCCTCCCCAAACAGCACATGACGCAAAGAAAAAAAGAGGCGCAATGAGGTAGCTGTGTGAGTAAGATTAGCGACCCTAGTGGCCGACACAAACACCGGGCCCATCTAGGAGTGGCACTGCAGTGTCACGCAGGATGTCCCTTCCAAAAAACCCTCCCCAAACAGCACATGACGCAAAGAAAAAAAGAGGCGCAATGAGGTAGCTGACTGTGTGAGTAAGATTAGCGACCCTAGTGGCCGACACAAACACCGGGCCCATTTAGGAGTGGCACTGCAGTGTCACGCAGGATGTCCCTTCCAAAAAACCCTCCCCAATCAGCACATGATGCAAAGAAAAAGAAAAGAAAAAAGAGGTGCAAGATGGAATTATCCTTGGGCCCTCCCACCCACCCTTATGTTGTATAAACAAAACAGGACATGCACACTTTAACCAACCCATCATTTCAGTGACAGGGTCTGCCACACGACTGTGACTGATATGACGGGTTGGTTTGGACCCCCCCCAAAAAAGAAGCAATTAATCTCTCCTTGCACAAACTGGCTCTACAGAGGCAAGATGTCCACCTCATCTTCACCCTCCGACATATCACCGTGTACATCCCCCTCCTCACAGATTATCAATTCGTCCCCACTGGAATCCACCATCTCAGCTCCCTGTGTACTTTGTGGAGGCAATTGCTGCTGGTCAATGTCTCCGCGGAGGAATTGATTATAATTCATTTTAATGAACATCATCTTCTCCACATTTTCTGGATGTAACCTCGTACGCCGATTGCTGACAAGGTGAGCGGCGGCACTAAACACTCTTTCGGAGTACACACTTGTGGGAGGGCAACTTAGGTAGAATAAAGCCAGTTTGTGCAAGGGCCTCCAAATTGCCTCTTTTTCCTGCCAGTATAAGTACGGACTGTGTGACGTGCCTACTTGGATGCGGTCACTCATATAATCCTCCACCATTCTATCAATGTTGAGAGAATCATATGCAGTGACAGTAGACGACATGTCCGTAATCGTTGTCAGGTCCTTCAGTCCGGACCAGATGTCAGCATCAGCAGTCGCTCCAGACTGCCCTGCATCACCGCCAGCGGGTGGGCTCGGAATTCTGAGCCTTTTCCTCGCACCCCCAGTTGCGGGAGAATGTGAAGGAGGAGATGTTGACAGGTCGCGTTCCGCTTGACTTGACAATTTTGTCACCAGCAGGTCTTTCAACCCCAGCAGACCTGTGTCTGCCGGAAAGAGAGATCCAAGGTAGGCTTTAAATCTAGGATCGAGCACGGTGGCCAAAATGTAGTGCTCTGATTTCAACAGATTGACCACCCGTGAATCCTTGTTAAGCGAATTAAGGGCTGCATCCACAAGTCCCACATGCCTAGCGGAATCGCTCCCTTTTAGCTCCTTCTTCAATGCCTCCAGCTTCTTCTGCAAAAGCCTGATGAGGGGAATGACCTGACTCAGGCTGGCAGTGTCTGAACTGACTTCACGTGTGGCAAGTTCAAAGGGCATCAGAACCTTGCACAACGTTGAAATCATTCTCCACTGCACTTGAGACAGGTGCATTCCATCTCCTATATCGTGCTCAATTGTATAGGCTTGAATGGCCTTTTGCTGCTCCTCCAACCTCTGAAGCATATAGAGGGTTGAATTCCACCTCGTTACCACTTCTTGCTTCAGATGATGGCAGGGCAGGTTCAGTAGTTTTTGGTGGTGCTCCAGTCTTCTGTACGTGGTGCCTGTACGCCGAAAGTGTCCCGCAATTTTTCTGGCCACCGACAGCATCTCTTGCACGCCCCTGTCGTTTTTTAAAAAATTCTGCACCACCAAATTCAAGGTATGTGCAAAACATGGGACGTGCTGGAATTTGCCCATATTTAATGCACACACAATATTGCTGGCGTTGTCCGATGCCACAAATCCACAGGAGAGTCCAATTGGGGTAAGCCATTCCGCGATGATCTTCCTCAGTTGCCGTAAGAGGTTTTCAGCTGTGTGCGTATTCTGGAAAGCGGTGATACAAAGCGTAGCCTGCCTAGGAAAGAGTTGGCGTTTGCGAGATGCTGCTACTGGTGCCGCCGCTGCTGTTCTTGCGGCGGGAGTCCATACATCTACCCAGTGGGCTGTCACAGTCATATAGTCCTGACCCTGCCCTGCTCCACTTGTCCACATGTCCGTGGTTAAGTGGACATTGGGTACAACTGCATTTTTTAGGAGACTGGTGAGTCTTTTTCTGACGTCCGTGTACATTCTCGGTATCGCCTGCCTAGAGAAGTGGAACCTAGATGGTATTTGGTAACGGGGGCACACTGCCTCAATAAATTGTCTAGTTCCCTGTGAACTAACGGCGGATACCGGACGCACGTCTAACACCAACATAGTTGTCAAGGACTCAGTTATCCGCTTTGCAGTAGGATGACTGCTGTGATATTTCATCTTCCTCGCAAAGGACTGTTGAACAGTCAATTGCTTACTGGAAGTAGTACAAGTGGGCTTACGACTTCCCCTCTGGGATGACCATCGACTCCCAGCGGCAACAACAGCAGCGCCAGCAGCAGTAGGCGTTACACGCAAGGATGCATCGGAGGAATCCCAGGCAGGAGAGGACTCGTCAGACTTGCCAGTGACATGGCCTGCAGGACTATTGGCATTCCTGGGGAAGGAGGAAATTGACACTGAGGGAGTTGGTGGGGTGGTTTGCGTGAGCTTGGTTACAAGAGGAAGGGATTTACTGGTCAGTGGACTGCTTCCGCTGTCACCCAAAGTTTTTGAACTTGTCACTGACTTATTATGAATGCGCTGCAGGTGACGTATAAGGGAGGATGTTCCGAGGTGGTTAACGTCCTTACCCCTACTTATTACAGCTTGACAAAGGGAACACACGGCTTGACACCTGTTGTCCGCATTTCTGGTGAAATACCTCCACACCGAAGAGCTGATTTTTTTGGTATTTTCACCTGGCATGTCAACGGCCATATTCCTCCCACGGACAACAGGTGTCTCCCCGGGTGCCTGACTTAAACAAACCACCTCACCATCAGAATCCTCCTGGTCAATTTCCTCCCCAGCGCCAGCAACACCCATATCCTCCTCATCCTGGTGTACTTCAACACTGACATCTTCAATCTGACTATCAGGAACTGGACTGCGGGTGCTCCTTCCAGCACTTGCAGGGGGCGTGCAAATGGTGGAAGGCGCATGCTCTTCACGTCCAGTGTTGGGAAGGTCAGGCATCGCAACCGACACAATTGGACTCTCCTTGTGGATTTGGGATTTCAAAGAACGCACAGTTCTTTGCGGTGCTTTTGCCAGCTTGAGTCTTTTCAGTTTTCTAGCGAGAGGCTGAGTGCTTCCATCCTCATGTGAAGCTGAACCACTAGCCATGAACATAGGCCAGGGCCTCAGCCGTTCCTTGCCACTCCGTGTGGTAAATGGCATATTGGCAAGTTTACGCTTCTCCTCCGACAATTTTATTTTAGGTTTTGGAGTCCTTTTTTTACTGATATTTGGTGTTTTGGTTTTGACATGCTCTGTACTATGCCATTGGGCATCGGCCTTGGCAGACGACGTTGCTGGCATTTCATCGTCTCGGCCATGACTAGTGGCAGCAGCTTCAGCACGAGGTGGAAGTGGATCTTGATCTTTCCCTAATTTTGGAACCTCAACATTTTTGTTCTCCATATTTTAATAGGCACAACTAAAAGGCACCTCAGGTAAACAATGCAGATGGATGGATTGGATACTAGTATACAATTATGGACGGGCTGCCGAGTGCCGACACAGAGGTAGCCACAGCCGTGAACTACCGCACTGTACTGTGTCTGCTGCTAATATATAGACTGGTTGATAAAGAGATAGTATACTCGTAACTAGTATGTATGTATAAAGAAAAAAAAAAAAACCACGGTTAGGTCACTGGTATATACAATTATGGACGGGCTGCGGAGTGCCGACACAGAGGTAGCCACAGCCGTGAACTACCGCACTGTACTGTGTCTGCTGCTAATATATAGACTGGTTGATAAAGAGATAGTATACTCGTAACTAGTATGTATGTATAAAGAAAGAAAAAAAAACCACGGTTAGGTGGTATATACAATTATGGACGGGCTGCCGAGTGCCGACACAGAGGTAGCCACAGCCGTGAACTACCGCACTGTACTGTGTCTGCTGCTAATATATAGACTGGTTGATAAAGAGATAGTATACTCGTAACTAGTATGTATGTATAAAGAAAGAAAAAAAAACCACGGTTAGGTCACTGGTATATACAATTATGGACGGGCTGCCGAGTGCCGACACAGAGGTAGCCACAGCCGTGAACTACCGCACTGTACTGTGTCTGCTGCTAATATATAGACTGGTTGATAAAGAGATAGTATACTCGTAACTAGTATGTATGTATAAAGAAAGAAAAAAAAACCACGGTTAGGTCACTGGTATATACAATTATGGACGGGCTGCCGAGTGCCGACACAGAGGTAGCCACAGCCGTGAACTACCGCACTGTACTGTGTCTGCTGCTAATATATAGACTGGTTGATAAAGAGATAGTATACTCGTAACTAGTATGTATGTATAAAGAAAGAAAAAAAAACCACGGTTAGGTCACTGGTATATACAATTATGGACGGGCTGCCGAGTGCCGACACAGAGGTAGCCACAGCCGTGAACTACCGCACTGTACTGTGTCTGCTGCTAATATATAGACTGGTTGATAAAGAGATAGTATACTCGTAACTAGTATGTATGTATAAAGAAAGAAAAAAAAACCACGGTTAGGTCACTGGTATATACAATTATGGACGGGCTGCCGAGTGCCGACACAGAGGTAGCCACAGCCGTGAACTACCGCACTGTACTGTGTCTGCTGCTAATATATAGACTGGTTGATAAAGAGATAGTATACTCGTAACTAGTATGTATGTATAAAGAAAGAAAAAAAAACCACGGTTAGGTCACTGGTATATACAATTATGGACGGGCTGCGGAGTGCCGACACAGAGGTAGCCACAGCCGTGAACTACCGCACTGTACTGTGTCTGCTGCTAATATATAGACTGGTTGATAAAGAGATAGTATACTCGTAACTAGTATGTATGTATAAAGAAAGAAAAAAAAACCACGGTTAGGTGGTATATACAATTATGGACGGGCTGCCGAGTGCCGACACAGAGGTAGCCACAGCCGTGAACTACCGCACTGTACTGTGTCTGCTGCTAATATATAGACTGGTTGATAAAGAGATAGTATACTCGTAACTAGTATGTATGTATAAAGAAAGAAAAAAAAACCACGGTTAGGTCACTGGTATATACAATTATGGACGGGCTGCCGAGTGCCGACACAGAGGTAGCCACAGCCGTGAACTACCGCACTGTACACTGGTTGATAAAGAGATAGTAGTATACTCGTAACAACTAGTATGACGACGGTATAAAGAATGAAAAAAAAACCACGGTTAGGTGGTATATAATACAATTATGGTTGGACGGACTGCCTGCCGAGTGCCGACACAGAGGTAGCCACAGCCGTGAACTACCGCACTGTACACTGGTTGATAAAGAGATAGTAGTATACTCGTAACAACTAGTATGACGACGGTATAAAGAATGAAAAAAAAACCACGGTTAGGTGGTATATAATACAATTATGGTTGGACGGACTGCCTGCCGAGTGCCGACACAGAGGTAGCCACAGCCGTGAACTACCGCACTGTACACTGGTTGATAAAGAGATAGTAGTATACTCGTAACAACTAGTATGACGACGGTATAAAGAACGAAAAAAAAACCACGGTTAGGTGGTATATATTATAATACAATTATGGATGGACGGACTGCCTGCCGAGTTCCGACACAGAGGTAGCCACAGCCGTGAACTACCGCACTGTACACTGGTTGATAAAGAGATAGTAGTATACTCGTAACAACTAGTATGAGTATGACGACGGTATAAAGAAAGAAAAAAAAAACCACGGTTAGGTGGTATATAATACAATTATGGATGGACGGACTGCCTGCCGAGTGCCGACACAGAGGTAGCCACAGCCGTGAACTACCGCACTGTACTGTGTCTGCTGCTAATATAGACTGGTTGATAAAGAGATAGTATACAATACTACTAATATACTGGTGGTCAGGCACTGGTCACCACTAGTCACACTGGCAGTGGCACTCCTGCAGCAAAAGTGTGCACTGTTTAATTTTAATATAATATTATTTATCATGTACTCCTGGCTCCTGCTATAACAACCTGCAGTGCTCCCCAGTCTCCCCCACAATTATAAGCTTTATATACAATACATTGATGTGCAGCACACTGGGCTGAGCAGTGCACACAGACTGAGTCACTGTGTGACTGTGTATCGTTTTTTTCAGGCAGAGAACGGATATATTAAATAAAACAAACAACTGCACTGTCTCTGGTGGTCACTGGTCACTGTGGTCGTCAGTCACTAAACTCTGTCTGCACTCTGCACTCTCTTCTAATCTACAGTATCACAGCAATCTCTCTCTCTCTTCTAAATCTAATCTAAATGGAGAGGACGCCAGCCACGTCCTCTCCCTATCAATCTCAATGCACGTGTGAAAATGGCGGCGACGCGCGGCTCCTTATATAGAATCCGAGTCTCGCGAGAATCCGACAGCGTCATGATGACGTTCGGGCGCGCTCGGGTTAACCGAGCAAGGCGGGAAGATCCGAGTCGCTCGGACCCGTGAAAAAAAAAGTGAAGTTCGCGCGGGTTCGGATTCAAAGAAACCGAACCCGCTCATCTCTATCCATAACCCCGCCTCCGTGCACAGGAGCTCAGTTTTGTAGTTGGTGCCATGCAGTAAGCAGGCATATAACAGGGGGGCTTCTCCAGCAGCCTTGAGAAGAAGCTTTTTCATGAAAAATTAAGACTTCAAGGGCTGCAGCAGAGACACTGGGGTACATTTACTAAGATGGGAGTTCTATTTAAGATGGGATGTTGCCCATAGCAACCAATCAGATTCAATTTCTCATTCATTTAGCACCTTCTAGAAGATAATACCTGGAATGTGATTGGTTGCTATGGGCAACATCCCATCTTAAATAGAACTCCCATCTTAGTAAATTTACCCCACTGTCTGTGTTAGATGTCAGTCAGACATCTCCTGTTGCAGCTCCATCACCTCCCCCAGCGGCACTGTATACTCCCGAGCTCTGGTTGATGAATACTTACAGCGGAGGCTCCGTTTTTTTTCCCAGTTAGTCACACACACTGTCGCTGTTCTCATGGATTGCGTGGCCACACTCAGGGAGGAGGTAAGTGGATTCCCCCGGCAGGACCCCATGTAAATTGCAATCACGCGCGGCCCGCCTCCCACCGCTGGCGTGGACACTGTAGCAGTACAGGGACCCCACTAGACCACCAGGGCAAGGGCGCAGGTCGGTTTTCTCTCATAAACCGTTTATATAAGTCCACAGTACCCGGTGGTGAAGTCCAGCAGGGGGATAAGGATTTGACCTGTAGCCCCTCCCCCAGCCCCAGGGCGCCATTTAGAGTAAATGTTCCCGCCCTGGAGCAGCATCTCTCTCTCCCTCACTCCCTGTCAGCGTTTGGGCACCATTATAGCAAGCAGAGCTGATCCTGGGACTGTTTGGGCAAATCCTCCTCTGTAAAGCCGCCTGCATGTCAGCGCTTTGCATTTTACAGGACACTTAAGTATTCTACATGTCTGCTGACAGTGTTAGTTAAGAAAGAGTGCATTTAGTCAGGGATGTATAGTACATGTACCCTGTGATATACATCCAGTCTTTACTGTGCATTGTTATATCTATAGAGTGTATAGCTATGCTTAGTATTACTTTGTATTGCTAGTCCAGTGCAGTTTTATTGCATGTCATAATTTCTGCATTGTACAATGTGACGATGTGTGTGTGCATATAGCTGCTGTGTGACCTCCATTTCGTGTATCTCACTCAGATTGCTATCCCTATATCCTACTTGCCTTAATTTGAAAAAGCATTTCAGGGAGATGTGAAAGTAACAACTAAAAGCGCGGGCACGTACTGCTACATCGGAGAGGCATGTTATAAAAATGACTTACATCCAAATGTAAATGATCCCCAAACTTAGTAATATCTATTTGTTGAAGAAAAGACACTGATATTTTGCAGGAATTGTTCATGTATTGTGTTTTACAAGAGGTTCCATATACAGTACTCTAAGTGGCCACAAGAAACCTTATTTAAAATGCATGTAGCCATAGGGATCATTGTGCCTTATAACCAACTATGCCCTATATTCTATAACCTGAGGAGGCTCAGTGTGTCAGGTTTATCATTTAATATAGGTATTTAGCAAGATAAACTTAGTGTGTATTTTTCTCTGTGATTTTTAGTTACCATATACCTCTTGAATTCCCTGTTTGTGCTGTTACACTGCACAGGGGATTCTTGTCAGGTATTGTGCTGCTGATATTGTACTGGGTTGCCCTGCACTGAGCTTTCGGATATGTCAGCTACAAAGGGTAATGGTGCTGGGGCTGATCCCACATTGTGTGGTGGTGACGCTGCAGACACATTTGAGAAAATATAGCAGCTGAGGGTTCAGGTTCTGGGTGCTCCTTACCACCCCCCCCTTCCCCCCCCCGTGGGATCGTAGCTACGGGGGTTCAAAATGACCCGCCTTGGGCTACTTTCTCCACACTATTGAATATGCTGGTAACTAGACTAACGCCCCCTATGGGACCTCCTTTGCTGGTACAACTGCTTGTGGTCCACGGGCAGATCAACTGTCTGCTCAGTTACAGCAATTAAACCAATCACTGACTACTCAGAAGTCTAACCCTCGCCCGCCTAAGACCAAGGGGTCCTCTAAGTGGGCCATTAATTCCTCACAATCCACCAACGTCCGAGACACCTCGTCTGATGAGGACGGCGTTTATACTGACCCCACAGATTCTGATCCTGACACTTCTAATGGGGAATCTGTTTCACAGATGGATGTTCCTGATTTGTTGGAGGCTATCAGGCTCATTCTTCAAATTACTGACGACCCGGAGCCTGATGCTGTCCATAAGAAACCGGACAGATTTAAACGACAGAAAGTGGTTAAGCAAGTTTTACCTCATTCTGATCATTTAGTTGACATACGTCAGGAGTCCTGGGAAAATCCAGGAAAGAAATTCACGCCTCACAAGAAGATGCTGGCTCGCTATCCCCTTGTTGCGGAGCTAAGTAAAAATTGGGAAACACCCCCGCCAGTGGATTCGCAGGTGGCGCGGCTGGTGGTATCCTCAGTTCTGCCAGTAACTACCGTGACTTCTCTGAAAGAACCGACGGATAAGCGTGTGGAGGGTTGTTTAAAAGCAATTTACACCCTTGCAGTTGCTGCGCATCGACCCACCATTGAAGCGACATGGGCTGCAGAGGCTATTGAAGCAAGGGCTCAGGAGTTGGAAGCTGAGATGTCTTCCAACACTTCTGATCATGCTAGACAATGTTTATGATGCCGGTGTTCTGTCGGCCAAGGCTTCTACTATGTCCATACTGGCTCACCGGATTCTATGGTTGTGGTCCTGGTCCGTGGATCTGGACTCTAAGAAAACCCTGGAGGTACTCCCTGTTTAGGGAGACATCCTTTTCGGAGAAGAACTCAACAAGATAGTGGCTGACTTAGTTTCTGCTAAAACAGCTTTTCTACCTAGTACTGCTCCTTCAGTACCGAAGGCTAAGAGTACTTCCTTTCACTCCTTTAGTCTTTCAGGGAAAGCAAACGGTCAGGCATACCCCGAAACAGGCTCGCACTTCCAAACCCAATAAGCCCAAACCCAAATGGGCCTGGGCTGCATGTCAGCCTGCTTCCAAGACTGACAAGCCTGCCGCATGACGGGGCGGGCCTCCCTCTGGGGGATCCCAGGGTGGGGGGCCGATTTCTATGGTATTCCTAGGAATGGTTGAAGACCACTTCCGATGCCTGGGTATGGGAAGTCGTCACTCGAGGTTACGCCGTATCCTTCAAAAATCGTCTCCCTCATCGATTTTGCCTGACAGATGTCCTTTTTGATCAGGTGAAGGCAAAAACTCTTCATTCGGTGGTGTAGTCCCTCCTGGACACAGGAGTGGTAGTACAGGTGCCTCTGGCTCAGAGAGGCAAGGGCTACTATTCACTGCTGTTCCTAGTACCGAAACCGAATGGGTCCTCCCTGCCCATTCTCAACCTCAAGTCCTTGGACAAATTTGTGAGGGTCTCCAAGTTTCGTATGGAAACTTTTTGCTCTATTTTTCTGGCATTAGAACCTGGGGATTATATGTTCACCCTGGACATACAGGATGCTTATCTGCATATTCCCATTGCAAAGTCACATCAGCAATACCTGAGGTTTGCAGTTGGCAACCTCCATTACCAATTTCGGGGGGAGTTATCCTTTGGTTTGACCACAGCTCCGCAAGTTTTCACCAAGGTCATGATGGTAATGACGCCTGTGCTCTGCTGTCAAGGGGTCATGATCCTACCGAACCTGGACGACGTGTTGATCCTGGCAAATTCCCCAGAAATTCTCCTATGCCATCTGGATCTGACGCTCCAGTTTCTGCAAGCCCATGGGTGGCTCATCAACTGGAAGAAATCTTCCCTGGTCCCTGCTCAGAGCATGGTGCACCTGGGAGCGTTTTTGGGCACTCACAACCAGTGGTTGTTCTTGTCTCAGGAGACAGTCCTGAAGCTTCAGGACAGGATTCAATGCTTCCTATCTCGTCCGCAAGTGTCGATACATTCGGCAATGCAAGTGCTAGGTCTCATGGTGTAGGCTTTCGACATGGTGGAGTACGCTCAATTCCATTCCCGCCCTCTGCAGAAGCTGATTCTTGCCAAGTGGGATGGCCTGCCTCACCGGGTCAGGTCTCAAATGATCTCCTTGTCTCCGGAGGTCCGTCTGTCACTGAGCTGGTGGCTTCAGGACCAATGATTGAGCAGGGGTCGTCCCTTCTGGATCTCCAACTGGGTCCTTCTGACGATCGACGTCAGTCTGAGAGGTTGGGGCGCGGTGTTGGAGCAACACTCCCTTCAGGGTTGGTGGACCAAGGAGGAGCCTCTCCTCCTGATAAACATTCTGGAATTGCGGGCGGTGTTCAACTCATTGAACTTGGCCCAGCATTTAATACAGAACAGATCTGTTCAAGTACAGTTAGAGAACGCCACCACGGTGGCATACATCAATCATCAAGGCAGCACTCGAAGCTGCATGGCAGTGGGGGAAGTGTCAAGGATTCTTCAGTGGGTGGAACGCCATCTGCCAGCCATATCAGCAGTATTCATTCCGGGGGTCCTAAACTAGGAAGCAGACTTTCTCAGTCATCAGGACGTACACACTGGAGAGTGGATCCTCCATCCAGAAGTGTTTCAACTCCTCGTGGATAGGTGGGGCCTTCCAGATGTGGACCTGATGGTGTCTCGACACAATCACAAGGTTCCGGTCTTCGGAGCAAGGACAAGGGATCCTCTAGCAGCGTTTGTGGATGCACTTGCAATTCCATGGAACTTTCGGCTGCCATACGTGTTCCCTCCGGTGTCAATCCTGCCCAGAGTAATAAGGAAGTTCAAGCAAGAAGGAGGACTCCTGCTTTTGATCACTCCCGCGTGGCCCAGACGGTATTGGTTCTCAGACCTTCAAGGACTTTCGATAGAGCGTCCCCTTCTACTTCCACAGTGCCCAGATCTCCTTATTCAGGGCCCCTGTATATATATCAGGATTTAGCCCGGTTGGCTTTGAAGGCGAGGCATTCAAACCATGTTGAAGGCCCAGAAACCGGCTTCTGCTCGGATTTACCATAGGGTCTGGAATTCTTATTTTGCTTGGTGCATATCTAACAATCATGACGCTTACAAGTTTAGTATGGCCAAACTTTTGGCCTTTCTACAACAGGGACTGGACTTGGGCCTTCGTCTGGCCTCCATCAAGGTTCATATTTCTGCCTTGTCGGTCTGGTTTCAGAGAAAAATTGCGACGTTTCCTGATGTACATACGTTCACTCAGGGTGTGTTGCGGTGTAACCTCCCTATGTCCCGCCTGTGGCCCTTTGGGACTTGTCGGTGGTTTTGGAGGCGTTGCAAGGGTCTCCGTTTGAGCCTCTTGAATCTGCAGACCTTAAGTGGCTTTCTCTTAATGTATTGTTTCTGCTGGCTTATGTCTCTGCTAGACGGGTGTCGGATTTGGGTGCATTGTCTTGTAGGTCACCATATCTGATTTTTCACCGTTCTTAGAACACGTACCAGGTATTTACCTAAGGTGGTGTCTTCTTTCCACCTCAATCAGGAGATTGTGGTTCCGGCCTTTGCCTCTCCTGAATTGTCTTCCATAGAGCAGTCTTTGGATGTGGTACGGGCTCTCCGTATCTATGTGAAGAGAACTGTCTCCTTCAGGAAGTCGGATTCTCTCTTTGTTCTGTTTGGATTTCACAAACGTGGCTGGCCTGCTCACAAGCAGACCCTGGCCAGATGGATCAGAATGGTGATTGCACATACTTATGTACAGGCTGGTCTTCCAGCTCCTGCTACCATTAAGGCCCATTCTACTCGGTCGGTTACTTTGCTTGGTGCGTATCTAACAATCATGACGCCGTGGTGCGACCCTTGAACAATTGTGCAAGGTGGCTACGTGGTCCTAGTGAACATGTTCATAAGGTTCTATGCCTTCGATACTTCCGCCTCCCAGGATGCTTCCTTTGGACGCCGGGTTCTTGTGCCGCTACAGTGCGTCCCCTCCCATAAGGAACTGCTTTAGGACATCCCCAATGTAATTCCCTGTGGAGCCCAGTGTACCTCGCAGCAGAAAACGAGATTTATGGTAAGAACTTACCGTTGTTAAATCTCTTTCTGCGAGGTACACTGGGTTCCACAGGGCGCCCACCCTGACGCACTTATCTTCTTTGGGTTGTTATGGCATTAGCCGCTGCCACTTTCTCCTGTCGTGAGAGTGTGGTGTATGTGGCTACTAACAGGTGTCGTCTCTTTTGCCTGCTACTGCATTGGACTGGTTATAGGCGGGGTTATAGAGGAGGCGGTGCGATGCATTCTGGGAAGAAGGTCAAAGCTTTTTTTTTTTTTAAAGATTTGTTTATTGGAAGATCACAATAAATCAATAATACAAGTTCCAACATTCACAATCCAGTACAATAAAAACACCTATAAAAACCTGGGAAATATTGTACTATCAAATTTCTGTATGTGATCCATTTTATCCATTTTTAAAGAAATAAAGAAAAAAGAAAAGACAAACCTCTGGATGGTGTAGTTATTGAAGAAAGAAATCAACATAAAAGAAGCAGAGAGTAAGAAAAAAGAGGGTTAGAGGACAGAAGAAGAACAGAGGGTAAGGAAGAAGGAAGGAGGAATGAGGGGGGAGGGCTGGACCCTTGACAAAAAGGAATAAAGGATCATATGATCCAGTATATAAAAAAAACACACCAAAGGGGATAAATATTAACTAACAAAAGGAGAGCTGATCCGGTGAAGGGAGACCCACGGAGGCCAAATGGCAATTCATTTTTTTGAAGAGTTATTTAGGATACTAGAAGGTCAAAGCTTTTAGCCTGTGGGTGCCTCGGATCAAGATCCTACTCTACACCCCAATGTCATTCCCTGTGGAGCCCAGTGTACCTTGCAGAAAGAGATTTAACAACGGTAAATTCTTATCATAAATCTCATTTTAACTATATCAAGAAAAGATACACAAAAAATGACAATCAATAGGCTGAAAATAAAAACATTATTTATCAAATATTATTTGTGAACGTTGATTTATTTAGATTTAACTTAGATTTATTTACATTTATTTATATTGTGCCAGCCTATTCCTTAGGATTGTACAATTAATCTTTACTGTTATTTATTTTAGATAATTACAGACATAGCATATAATTTGTATTTATTTGCCCAAATCAGTGGTGCAATAGAGTATCAGCTTTTTTTATGGCATCCCTAGGCCTAAGGGTGTGTACACACGGTGAGATTTTTTCTTCCGATTCTGACTATATAGTCAGAATCGGAAGAAAAGTTAGTGCAGATCGCAAGGTGACAGTCACCTTGCGATCCCGATTCGATGCCGATGCGCGGTCCCGTGCGGTCGGCATCGAAATAAAAAATAGACTGTGCAGGCAAGTCAATTTTGGCTGTCTCTATAGAAGAGATAGTCAAAATCGGGACTTAGCCAAAATCGCACATAGCAAGTATCGCAAGCACACTCATTATGTGCTTGCAATACTGGCTAAGTGCCGACCCGGCCCCTGTCGCATGGTGAGAATCGGGCATAGCCCGAATCTCACCGTGTGTACACACCCTAAAGTTTCTTACCGAGAAAATTGTTTAATTAAGTAAATTGTGCTTACCTGTCATCCTTAAGTTCAGTTATGGGGTGATGGATAGGGCTGCCCTTCTGCTTGTTCACATATTTATAACTGGCAGCCACCAGTACTGGCTTTGGATTCCACGGCAAACAGTTTGGAAACCACTGTCCTAAATGCTCATGCAGTGTTGGACTGGCCCACAAGGGTCCAGGGGAAATCCCCAGTGGGCTCCACTGCCTGAGGCCTCCACTCCTTTCTCTAATGTCAGGTTCCAGACAGTGTACTCAAATTATACATTGTTAGTCTATTAGGTCAGTTACATGGTCGCTAATGGCTGTACAAGTCACTATGGGGGCTGGTTTCACCCTGTGTAACTGGCCACACCCCATAAGAATGGGCCCTTACCACGGCATTCCCCCAGTGGTAGGGGCCCATTGACATATGACATGAGAACATGCCACTGTTCTCATGTCATAATACAAATGGGTTGTGTTGGTGGTTGGGATCCCGATGGTCAGCATACCAACGTCGGGATCCCAGCTGCCAGAATGCCGGCAGGGGGCGCGAGCGTAACGAAGCCCCTCCCATACAAATAACTGAAGAGACAAGTCATATTTTTTGAATCCTTAAATCCAGCTAAGAAAATTTCAGCACGGAAGGTATTATACTCCTCAGTACTCATTCTGTTGCCAAGCAAACAAAGCAGATTTTCTCCAGCCAAGTGACCTTTGAAAAATAAGCTCTTAGTTAATTTGTTGAATGAAAAATGTATGGTTTCTGTTTAGATAAAAACATAATATCTGCTTGTTATTCAAAGTTTTTGTATTATTGTCTGTAATGTTTCTTTGTATATAATTTATCTAGCTATGAAAGTCTACCTTGGAATTGGATCTTGTGCCACTATTTTATCCGGACCTACAAATCTCTTTCATATGTAATATTAATATAAAACAAAATGTAAGGAAAGACTAATAAGGCCACTGAACATATACTTAGCACCTTCTTCCTTTCTGGCAGCTAATTGAAAAGCGTAGTGTTTGATATACACAGCACCCAGCTGGCAAGAACAGTCTAATACATACAAATAACCAATTAAAAGGCTCACCAATTTAGCTGTGAAAGCCATTAAGGATTCTTAATGTCCATCTAAATAAATGATCACTGATGTTCGTTAACTGCTGCCAAAATGAAACAAATAACCCTTCTTAATGGCAGAATCTATGACACAAAGAGAAAAAGGAGTTATTTATCAAGATCTCTCACTTTTCCTTGACATGGAGTATCAAAAGAACAAGACTAAAACCCTTCTTTATGTGATTCAGAGTACATGACCAAATTAGTTCAAGAAATGAGAGAGAAGCGGTTTATTGAAGTTGTTTGTATAATAAAATGAAACAGTTTTTGCAAAGTGAAATTCCAATTACCAGTTCTATTATACTCGCATCTTAACACCAATGGGTTTTGGGCCTAATTCAGACCTGATCGCAGCAGCAAATTAGTTAGCTAATGGGCAAAACCATGTGCACTGCAAGGGGGGCAGATATAATGGGGGTCATTCCGACCCGATTGCTCGCTGCAGTTTGTCGCAGCGCAGCGATTGGGTCGGAACTGCGCATGCGCCGGCACCGCAGTGTGCCGGCGCATGGCAGCTTTCGTTACGTAGCGATCGCCTCTGAGACAGAGGCGGGCGCTAGGCGGGAGGGGGCTGAACGGCGGCGTTAAGCCGCCGTTTAGGGGGAGCGGTCCGGCCAACGCAGGCGTGGCCGGACCATTGGGGGGGCGGGCCACGGCGGCTGCTTGACGTGTCACGCAGCCGCTGCGGCCAGCGGGAGCGACGAGCAACTCCCGGCCAGCCGCAGGAGCTGCGCTGGCCGAGAGTTACTCCTCAAATACAAAGGCATCGTCTCTGTGCGATGCTTTTGTATTTGTGCGGGGGTGGGGGCTGCACTGATATGCGGGGCGGACTAGCCCTGTGCTGGGCGTCCCCTCGCATGTCTAAGTTAACGATCGTAGCTGTGCTAAACTTAGCACAGCTACGATCAACTCGGAATGACCCCCAATATGTGCAGAGTGTAAGTTCATACGAGGAGCCTGGAAGTGAGATAGTTGTTGGTGCCCCCTTTCGCTCGCATTCACTATCAAATCCCCAATCTCAGCAGCCAGAGCCGGCCCTAACCAATGTGATGCACTAGGCAAGATTTTGGCTGGTGCCCCCTAGCACCACCGCTGGTTCCGCCTCTGACCTTGCACCTCTTTCCCAGCACCATCACCCCTCACCCATAGCAGTCCTTATTTTGGTGTTTGTAACCCCTATATTTTAAATAGGAACAGTTTGCACCCAATTTCAATTACGCCACACAGTACTGCAGCTTCATTCACATTTGATCATGCGATAGTGCTCATAATTCATATTACATCATACATCCTACAGTAGTATCACTTTACCTTATAAATGTTACTACTCACAGTAGAGCCCCTTATTCACATTACATCACACTGAATTGCTCCTTATTCACATTACATCACACCCTATTGCTCTTTATTCACATTAGACGAAACAGTAGTGCCCTTTCTATACGCAATGCCACATAGTAGAGCACCTTATACACATAATGCCACACATTAGTATAGCATTTATACACATAATTCCACACAGTAATGCACAGTAAACATAATGCGCCTTACACATTATGACAACCTTTATTAATGCCCTTTTACACATAATGTCCCTTACACATAAGCCGCACATTATTAATGCCCTTATACACATAATGACAGACACAGTGCCCCCTACACATTTGCTGCACATTATTAGTGCCCCTATACACATAATGACACACATACAGTAGTACCGTTTTACACATATGCCGCACACCTCTGCCTCTGCTTGGATACAGATGTGTCCTCATAAATATTGCCTCAATGCTAACATCTGGCACCTTTTTTTAATGAAAATACATCTTATTTGCATTGCTATATAGCTAGGATGCACAAGCAGCTTCTACTGATTAAAATGATATGCAGCATGCCTATATACTGTGTGAGACTGTGGCTGTATCTGCATATGAAATGCTACACACAGAATATAGGCATGCCACATATCATTTTAATCAGCAGAAGCTGCTGATGCCCCTAGGCATATCAAATGCCCTAGGCAATTGCCTAGTTTGCCTATGCCTATGACCGGCTCTGTCAGCAGCACTCAGACACATGCTCTCCCAACCCACATTCACTAGCAACACCCTAGCAGCAGCCAGTAACAACCCCCCCACCCCACCCACACACACATTTACTACTAACACCTCATCATCCCCCTCCCCTTTACTTCCAACACCCCAGGAGCACCTAAATACACAAGCTCCTCACCCCTGCATTTACTTCATACTTACTACTTTCAGTGAAGGGCCCATGTTTAGGGATTTGGCCAGTCTCCAGAGGGGGTGTGGCCAGCTGCCACAGAGTCTTGGCTAACCTTTAGAGAGTGCATGGTCTAGGCCCCTTGATAAATATATATAGAATATACTGCTGGCACATGCATGCAGTGGGGCCCACAAGGGTTTCCCCTGTACCTCTGTGATCCAGTCCAACCCTGCCTATTCTACCGTGACCTGCATTTGGTGGGTGGGGACTAATGATGTCTGTCCCCGCCCCATCACAGTCCACCTGTATTAGATTTTTAAAGTAGGCAAGTATAGTTCACTTCCAACACCAAAGCAGTACCCAGATACACACTTTCCACATTGCATTCACTGCCAACCCTGCAGGAGCACCAGACACACACTCTTCTCCCTGCACTCACTGACCAAACTACAGCAGCACCCAGACACACTCCTCCTCCAATTAATTAGAAAACCTCAGCACACAAAGACTACCTTTAGTTGATCAGAAGGCCAGCCCCAGACACCAACAGGGGAAAAACACACACAATGGACCTGACAGGGTAAAAAATTACATTGGCCACCACAGAAAAAACCCCACATTGGTCCCAAAGGCAAAATATTTTTTGCAAAAGCCAGATCCACATAAAATACATTGAAAAAGCCAGATCCACATAATCAGTGAAAAAGCCAGATCCATATAAAATACATTGTAAAAGTCAGATCTACATAAACACTGAAAAAGCCAGATCCACATAAATACTGAAAAAGACAGAACCACATAAATACTAAAAGAGCCAGATCCACATAAAAAAATATGGACAGAGGTGGTACTCACTGTGGGCTACACTGTCCCGCACCCCCCTCTCCCGACAGAAAAAAACTATAAACATTTGTAAAGGCCGCTCACCTGTTAAGCCCGCTCACCGAGGCCGCGTACGCGCGTACCTCCGAGGTCGCGGTCGCGCGCACGCGCGATCGCGCACTGTACAATGTGTAGGGAGGAGGGGGGGGGATGAGCGGAGGCTCCTGGCTGCTGCTGCCTGTCCAGTGTGACAGGCACAGCAGCCGGGAAGACAGGGAGAGCGCCGCAGGTAGCGCCGGCGGAATCCCTGTCGCATGGGGTGAGCGGGCCGTGCCGGTGGCGCCCCCTCTGTTGGGGCTTCCACAGCGCCCAGGGCACGTGCCCTGCTCGCCCCGTGCTAGATACGCCTCTGGCTGAGGACTTCTTATGAGGGTTCCTCGCCGTGGATGCTGCAGGCAGCAAGAGCCACTCTGGTGATGAAAGCAGCCTAGTCACAGGGAAGATGCAGGGGAGTGCAGCTCCCAGACAGGTAGGCTGCAGAGACAGTTTCCAGACAGGGACCCAGCAGCAGAAATGCCAGGGGCTACAGCAGTCCCAGTCATATGCAGATCCGGAACTATGAGACCACAGCCAGGAGAGCACTGGCAAGGAGGAAGAGGAGGCCAGTAGTGTGAAGGGTCCCCAGCATCCATAGACGACAGAAGCGAACAGCTGTCATAACTACCAGGACAGCAGTGGCCGTGGTCCAGCACCAGGTAATGGGGTGTAGGCAGGTTGAGGACACCCGGGCAGAGCAGGCTTGTGGTCATTTGAAATATGGCACCAGCTCGCGAACCAATTGGAGCTTGTGGTCCGGCAGCCAATCAGGTGCCACTGTTGCCTGTTTGGCTGCTAGTCTGCAAGCTCTGATTGGCTCACAAGCTGGCGCCCTCCATGACTGCCCTGCGTCCTTCTCACTGTGGTGGCGGTTGATCTGATGTGCCCTTATGGTGGTCAAACATGCCTCGAGCTGACCCTTTTGAGAAGGCTCTTACATTCTTGCTACTTGCTGCTCCACAGCAACAGCAGAGGTTGGCAGCATGTCCAGAGAGTGTGAGGGGGAAGAGCCAACAAAGGAGAGAGGGACCAGACTCTGCCAGCCCTTTTTATGTACATTGGTGCTGTTTCCTTGCTAGCCCTGGGAGAGGGAGGACTGCAGCACATGCCTCCTGGACTCCATTCTTATTCCTGCTCTGTGGCACATAAACTAGAAACTGGAGCAATGGAGGGGATCAGGGTGCCCCTCAGGTGCCCGTAGGTGACGACTTCCATTGTTTCCTGTATTTATGCCTCTGGCATATACACACAGATTGGCTGCAACTGAAGAAGCAGCAACTAACAACTGGACCTAGGACATCAATAGCTCTTCTCCTTGTATACAGATGTAGCCACCATCATCTGATCTGTGGCTATTCGCACCTGCGTTTGGCTTTTTGCAGTGCATGTGCACGTTCATGACCGCATGCATATATTTACACCCGTAGACTTCACAGTATGTGATAGGTGCGAATAGTCGCAGCCAGGTGCAGCTAGTCACTCCCGCGATGCATGCTCTTGTGTGCGTACGCCTCGCGGGTAAATTGAGCCTGGTAACATCTGTGCTTTCTGCAGAAACATTGATTCAGAAAGAAAATGGGAGAATAGTTAAGATAATTGTTTGCAAACAAATTTGTTTAGCTCTGTTGTAACAATTTATTATTAACAGTTTCTTATATAGCATATTCTGTTGCGCTTTACAATTGGAAACAACAATGATAAAACAAAACTGGGTAATAACAAACAGTCATAGAGGTAGGAAGGCCCTGCTCGCAAGCTTACAATCTATTGGGAAATAGGCATGTATACACAAGGATAGGTGCTATCTATTGCATAGTTGTCCATCAGATTGCAAAGGTTCTAGGTGGGTTGTATGATAAGGGCACACAGTGATGTTGCCAAAAATAAAATCTATTAACTGCTAAAACAGCGCCTCTGTAGATGTAGTATCATATGCAATATAAATGATATTTAATAGAATAATAATTTTCTGAATTACTGCGCTTGCCGACCAACTATGTGTAGTTGAATTACAAGAACAAAAAAAGCATGAAAAACGGCTGCGCTGTATGTCAGAAATATATCAAGGGAAAAGAGCCAACGTAGATAAAAAGATATTTATTGTAAAACTATTGTTGTCAGATTCATTGGTACCAATGACTAAGGGTAAAATAATTAAAATAGTAAACACACAACTTTTCTCACAGGGTGTCTGATAGCCGGTAATCTTCCGATATGTGGGTATTGAAAATCAAGGAGACAGTCTATATCCACAGCTGCTGATGTTAGCTGCTGTACAAACACTGGAAAGTCCGTGTCATTGATGCAGTTCCAGATATAGTGAATAATAAAGCACCCGTATAAAGTGGTTACCTCTCTGGTGGGCTGGTCAATGAACCGGGCGTCCCCGGTCAGATGTCCTGCGTTGCCCACAATCGCTATGCAGCGGAGAGAAACAGCCGCGCCGTGTGCAGTGGGCTGGCTGAGAGTGTCGGGATCCGTTGGTGCCGCTGTTAGTAGTGGAGCATCAGGGATATGACCGTCCAAGAAATCTGATGGATGTGCTGTCAAAGACACCTGTGCGAGGTGTGTGAAGAGGCAGGTCCTAACGCGTTTCGTTAGGACTAACGCGTTTCGTCACGCTCCACGTGACTTTTTTGAAAAAGTCACGTGGAGCGTGACGAAACGCGTTAGGACCTGCCTCTTCACACACCTCGCACAGGTGTCTTTGACAGCACATCCATCAGATTTCTTGGACGGTCATATCCCTGATGCTCCACTACTAACAGCGGCACCAACGGATCCCGACACTCTCAGCCAGCCCACTGCACACGGCGCGGCTGTTTCTCTCCGCTGCATAGCGATTGTGGGCAACGCAGGACATCTGACCGGGGACGCCCGGTTCATTGACCAGCCCACCAGAGAGGTAACCACTTTATACGGGTGCTTTATTATTCACTATATCTGGAACTGCATCAATGACACGGACTTTCCAGTGTTTGTACAGCAGCTAACATCAGCAGCTGTGGATATAGACTGTCTCCTTGATTTTCAATACCCACATATCGGAAGATTACACAGTGATGTTGGCCTGGGATCAGGAGGATGGGAAAGTGAAGAAAGAGAAAATATGTGAAGATATGTGTGGACTGAACAGAGGGGATGTAACAGGTCAGGAAAGTTTATGAAAGTTGAGTGAGCGGTTCTGAAATGTGATATGCTTGCCTGAAGAGGTGAGTTTTCAGGGAACGCTTGAAGGTTTGGAGACTAGGTGAGAGTCTTATTGTGCATGGGATGACATTCCACAGAGTGGGTGCAGCCCGAAGAAAGTCCTGCAATCGTGAATGGGAGCAAATAATGAGTGTGGGTGAGAGACGTAGATCTTGTGAAGAGCGTAGAGGTTGGGAGATATTTTGAGATAAGCGAAGAGAGATACATTGGTGTAGTTTGGTTAACGGCCTTGTGTGTGAGTAAAAGTATTGAATACAGTAGAATACAGGTTACCAATGGAGGGACTGACAGAGTGGATGTGCAGCCAATGGATGTCTAGTGCGGAAGATTAGCCTCACAGCTGCATTCAGAATGGATTGTAGTGGTGAGAGTCTCTTTTTGGTAAGACCAGTAAGAAGACTATTGTAATAATCAATGCGAGAGATAATGAGAGCATGGATTAGAGTTTTTTGCATTGTCTTGTGTAAGGTATGGTCGTATTTTGGTTATGTTTCTTAGATGTATATAACATGATTTTAAGACAGATTGAATGTGGGGAACAAAGGACAGTTCAGAGTCAATAATGACTAGAGATGTGCACCGGACATTTTTCGGCGTTTTGTGTTTTGGTTTTAGATTCGGTTCCGCGGCCGTGTTTTGGATTCGGACGCGTTTTGGCAAAACCTGCCTTAAAATTTTTTGTCGGATTCGGGTGTGTTTTGGATTTGGATGGTTTTTTTCAAAAACCCCTCAAAAACAGCTTAAATCATAGAATTTGGGGGTCATTTTGATCCCATAGTATTATTAACCTCAATAACCATAATTTCAACTCATTTCCAGTCTATTCTGAACACCTCACACCTCACAATATTATTTTTAGTCCTAAAATTTGCACCGAGGTCGTTGGATGGCCAAGCTAAGCGACCCAAGTGGCCGGCACAAACACCAAGCCCATCTAGGAGTGGCACTGTCAGACAGGATGGCACTTAAAAAAATTGGCCCCAAACAACACATGATGCAAAGATAAATTAAAAAAAAGAGGTGCAAGATGGAATTGTCCTTGGGCCCTACCACCTACCCTTATGTTGTATAAACAGGACACTGTTAAACACTTTTACAAACCCATCATTTCAGTGACAGGGTCTGCCACATGACTGTGGTTGAAATGACTGGTTGGTTTGGGCCCCCACCAAAAAAAAGAAGCAATCAATCTCTCCTTGCACAAACTGGCTCTACAGAGGCAAGATGTCCACCTCCTCCTCATCATCCGATTCCTCACCCCTTTCACTGTGTACATCCCCCTCCTCACAGAGTATTAATTCGTCCCCACTGGAATCCACCATCACAGGTCACTGTGTACTTTCTGGAGGCAATTGCTGGTGAATGTCTCCACGGAGGAATTGATTATAATTCATTTTGATGAACATCATCTTCTCCACATTTTCTGGAAGTAACCTCCTATGCCGATCGCTGACAAGGTTACCGGCTGCACTAAACACTCTTTCGGAGTACACACTGGAGGGGGGGGGCAACTTAGGTAAAATAAAGCCAGTTTGTGCAAGGGCCCCAAATTGCCTCTTTTCCTGCGAGTATACGTACGGACTGTCTGACATGCCTACTTGGATGCTGTCACTCATATAATCCTCCACCATTCTTTCAATTGTGACAGAATCATATGCAGTGACAGTAGACGACATGTCAGTAATCGTTGGCAGGTCCTTCAGTCCGGACCAGATGTCAGCTATCGCTCCTGACTGCCCTGCATCACCGCCAGCGGGTGGTTTTGGAAATGTTATCCTTTTCCTGGCAGCTCCAGTGGCGGGAGAAAATGAAGGAGGAGCTGTTGGCGGGTCACGTTCCGCTTGACTTGTCTCACCAGCAGGTCTTTGAACATCTGCAGACTTGTGTCTGCTGGAAAGAGAGATACAACGTAGGCTTTAAACCTAGGATCAAGCACGGTGGCCAAAATGTAGTGCTCTGATTTCAACAGATTGACCACGCGTGAATCCTGGTTAAGCGAATGAAGGGCTCCATCCACAATTCCCACATGCCTAGCGCAATCACTCCGTTTTAGCTCCTCCTTCAATCTCTCCAGCTGTTTCTGCAAAAGCCTGATGAGGGGAATGACCTGACTCAGGCTGGCAGTGTCTGAACTGACTTCACGTGTGGCAAGTTCAAAGGGTTGCAGAACCTTGCACAACGTTGAAATCATTCTCCACTGCGCTTGAGTCCGGTGCATTCCCCCTCCTTTGCCTATATCATAGGCAGATGTATAGGCTTGAATGGCCTTTTGCTGCTCCTCCATCCTCTGAAGCATATAGAGGGTTGAATGCCACCTGGTTACCACCTCTTGCTTCAGCTGATGGCAGGGCATGTTCAGGAGTGTTTGCTGGTGCTCCAGTCTTCGGCACGCGGTGGCTGAATGCCGAAAGTGGCCGGCAATTCTTCGGGCCACCGACAGCATCTCTTGCACGCCCCTGTCGTTTTTTAAAAAATTCTGCACCACCAAATTCATTGTATGTGCAAAACATGGGACGTGCTGGAATTTGCCCACATGTAATGCACGCACAATATTGCTGGCGTTGTCCGATGTCAAAAATCCCCAGGAGAGTCCAACTGGGGTAAGCCAATCTGCGATGATGTTCCTCAGTTTCCGTAAGAGGTTGTCAGCTGTGTGCCTCTTATGGAAAGTGGTGGTACAAAGCGTAGCCTGCCTAGGAATGAGTTGGCATTTGCGAGATGCTGCTACTGGTGCCGCCGCTGCTGTTGTTGCTGCGGGAGGCAATACATCTACCCAGTGGGCTGTCACAGTCATATAGTCCTTCGTCTGCCCTGCTCCACTTGTCCACATGTCCGTGGTTAAGTGGACATTAGGTACAACTGCATTTTTTAGGACACTGGTGACTCTTTTTCTGACGTCTGTGTACATTCTCGGTATCGCCTGCCTAGAGAAGTGGAACCTAGATGGTATTTGGTACCGGGGACACACTACCTCAAGCAATTCTCTAAGTCCCTGTGAACTAACGGCGGATACCGGATGCACGTCTAACACCAACATAGTTGTCAAGGCCTGAGTTATCCGCTTTGCAACAGCATGACTGCTATGATATTTCATTTTCCTAGCAAAGGACTGTTGGACAGTCAATTGCTTACTGGAAGTAGTATAAGTGGTCTTCCGACTTCCCCTCTGAGATGAAAATTGACTCCCAGCAGCAACAACAGCAGCGCCAGCAGCAGTAGGCGTTACACTCAAGGATCCATTGGAGGAATCCCAGTTAGGAGAGCACTCGTCAGACTTGCCAGTGACATGGCCTGCAGGACTATTGGCATTCCTGTCTAAGGAGATAATTGACACTGAGGGAGTTGGTGGTGTGGTTTGCAGGAGCTTGGGTACATATTACAGCTTGACATAGGCAACACACGGCTTGACACCAGTTGTCCACATTTCTGTTGAAATGATTCCACACTGAAGAGGTGATTTTTTTTTTGTATTTTGACCAGGCATGTCAAAGGCCTTATTCATCCCACGGACAACAGGTGTCTCCCTGGGTGCCTGACTTAAACAAACCACCTCTCCATCAGAATCCTCTTTGTCAATTTCCTCCCCAGCGCCAGCAACACCCATATCCTCATCCTGGTGTACTTCAACAGTGACAGCTTCAATTTGACTATCAGGAACTGGACTGTGGGTGCTCCTTCCAGCACTTGCAGGGGGCGTGCAAATGGTGGAAGGAGCCACCTCTTCCCGTCCAGTGTTGGGAAGGTCAGGCATCGCAATTGACACAATTGGACTCTCCTTGGAGCTTTGTGATTTAGAAGAATGCACAGTTCTTTGCTGGGCTTTTGCCAGCTTAACTCTTTTCATTTTTCTAGCGGGAGGATGAGTGCTTCCATCCTCATGTGAAGCTGAACCACTATCCATGAACATAGGCCAGGGCCTCGGCCGTTCCTTGCCACTCCGTGTCATAAATGCCTTATTGGCAAGTTTACGCTTCTCTTCAGATGCTTTTAATTTAGATTTTTGGGTCATTTTACTGAACTTTTGTTTTTTGGATTTTACATGCTCTCTACTATGACATTGGGCAACGGCCTTGGCAGACGACGTTGATGGCATTTCATCGTCTCTGCCATGACTAGTGGCAGCAGCTTCAGCACTAAGTGGAAGTGGATCTTGATCTTTCCCTATTTTACCCTCCACATTTTTGTTCTCCATTTTTTAATGTGTGGAATTATATGCCAGTAATATATCTGGAATTAGACAGCAGTAATGTCTGGAATTAGATACCACTAGATAGATACCAGATACCACTATGACTGGAATGATGATGACCTATGCACAGTGACAGGACACTACCACAGCACCCTACAGCAGCAAGATGCAGCACAAGACACTGGACTTTTAGTCACCACAATGCAGCACTGATAATAATGAGCACAGATACACTGTGCACTGTTCTGGATAATAGAACTGAGTGACACTGGGCAGCGAGAACAGCACTGGGCTACTGTACTGTGATTCCATATACTGGTCAGTGAGCTCCACAATGCAGCACTAATAATAATGAGCACAGAAACACTGTGCACTGTTCTGGATAATAGAACTGAGTGACACTGGGCAGCGAGAACAGCACTGGACTAATGTGCTGTGATACCATATACTGGTCAGTGATCTCCACAATGCAGCACTAATAATAATGAGCACAGAAACACTGTGCACTGTTCTGGATAATAGCACTGAGTGACACTGGGCAGCGAGAACAGCACTGGGCTACTGTACTGTAATACCATATACTGGTCTCCACAATGCAGCACTGATAATAATGAGCACAGATACACTGTGCACTGTTCAGGATAATAGAACTGAGTGACACTGGGCAGCGAGAACAGCACTGGACTACTGTACTGTACTACCATATACTGGTCAGTGGTCTCCACAATGCAGCACTGATAATAATGAGCAAAGATACACTGTGCACTGTTCTGGATAATAGAACTGAGTGACACTGGGCAGTGAGAACAGCACTGGACTACTGTACTGTAATACCATATACTGGTCTCCACAATGCAGCACTGATACTGAGCACAGATATTGAGCTGAGATTTGCTGATATTGGGCTATTCGGGCAGAGAACGTAGCCACGTCCTTTCTCTATCTCGACAATGCACGAGTGAAAATGGCGGCGACGCGCGGCTATTTATATGGAATCTGAATCTCGCGAGAATCCGACAGCAGGATGATGACGTTTTCCCCCGTTCGGGTTTTGCGTGTTAGGTGGGAAGAACTGAGGCTGCCTCTGACCCGTGTAAACCACGTGAAGTTCGGGGGGTTCAGATCTCGACGAACCGAACCCGCTCATCTCTAATTATGACACATAGGCAGCAAGCTTGTGATAGAGATATCAGGTAACTACTATTGACCCGTGGAAATATTATAAACTCTGTTATGGAAATATTAAGTTTGATGTTTCAAGACGACATCCAAGATGAAACGGCAGAAAGGCATTCAGTGACATGGACCAATACAAATGGTGACAAATCTAGGGGGATAGGTAGATTTGCGTATCATAAGCGTACAGATGATACTGAAATCCAAAAGAGCTGATTAGTTTACCATGAGGTATATATTGAGAAAAGCAGAGGACCTAAGACCGAGCCTTGTGGTACTCCAACTGAGAGAGGTAGGGAAGAGGAGGTGCATTCAGAGAAGCGGACACTGAAGGAGCGATTAGATAGGTGTCTTGAAGGCTATTAACCCTGGACAATAACAGAGAGTGTATACAATTGCTGGTTGCCCAGATGGCTTTGTGGGGTGTGGTATAGAAGTTAGACAGTTAAAAGATAAACAGTCATTAGGTCGACACCATATGGACTTTAGGGTCAAAAGAACGACAGTCAAAAGGTCGACATGGTCAAAAGGTCGACACAAAAACCTAGTGTTATTTTGTGTATTTAAACATTTTATACCCAAATTTGTTGAAATTTACTCGCTACAAGGTTATTAACGGTAATAGTTTGTGACATGGATAGTAAGCGACACTGGATTGGTTGTGGGGGAAATAGCGCACTGAGCTACCCTTATATAGGTATAGTGTATATATGAGCCGGAATACAGAAATAACAGTATCTTATAACACAGTGATACCCACTACTTATGGGAGGAATAGAATTCTAAATTGTCAAATAGAAAAGCCGGCGGTGCTCCCTTGAGTTGTAAAGAACAAATCGACTGATATACAAAGAAAAAAGACAACTCCTTTTAATGGGGCACTCTAACTAATAATCTAAAACTTAACTTTTATTGAAATTGGACTCACATTGACATACTACATGAAACATATATACAATTAAGACAATTGGTGGTGTGACTAGCTAAGCCTCCAAAAATATCTCCCTGTGACGTCCTTCTCGCTATATCGATTATAATATCCTAATTGTTACAGATTGTCCATAATATTAAGTTCTACTGCTATAGATCATTGTTTGTGAGGAAACTATTCTATGGACTACTGCCAGAAACAAAGTTTCAAACTATAAATGTAGCCATTCACCCTACGTGACACAGATGATTAGTATCATAGAGCTGATGATAATCCCCAAATATAACTGGTAATTAAAGCAGCTATCACGGTACACATGTAAATAGACATATGCTATGGCTGAATTTTATGGTCAGTTGATGGTATACACATAATATGCAGGTGAACTTAATTGGACAATTGTAAAAAATTGAAAATGGAAAAAAGAGAGAAGGAAAATGTCGGAAGGAAGACGGGGAGGAATAGGTGACTAAATGCCTGGTTTCTGCTTTTGGAGATCTGCTAAAAAAGCATCGAATTTCCAACGAGAGAACCACCTGGAGCATATGCACCACTCCCAAGACCTGTATCTGCTGTTAACTTTTTCTGCCCAATTAAGGGCAAAGTTAATGAGAGTGCAGGGGAGAGGTCCCTAGCCAGTATATGACACCTGTATTGCTGACTGCTTGTAGGCCCATTAATGAAATAAATAACAACAATTATTTGAAATATCACCTTGTTGTCTAAGTACACAATAAAATCTGTGGCATCTATGAAAAGCACTCAAGAAAGAAAGGGCAAAATTACTTATATACAATATAATGGATATATAACATAGCTATTGAGTTTGAATAGTTTCTATGAAATACAGATTTCATATGCAGTAATAACGACCAGGATTTCTACTGTCCTCAATCATGTCTGTTGACATCAAATTAAGGATGAGAGGGTCCTTTTGGGTGTTTGTGCAATATGAAAAAAGTGTGCTTCTGCTGTCGGTATCTCAATAGATGAGTTAAGCCGATGAGAGAGCACTGAAATGGAAAGAAAAAAGAAGATAAATCATATAATTGATAAAGATGTATTCTTGTGAAAATTGCAAATATGATGCAATTTTTTATTTGTATATATGACGCAACTGTGATATTATCATTACGCTTGTATTAAGTTTATCACAAAAAAATGTGTTTCTAACCAATTAACCTCCATTTTTCGGGAATATTTACCTTGTGTTCAGTTATTATGAAGTATAAACTGTGTGGGGGCAAAATGGTTAGATACTAGGCTACTCTATATACAGCAAGATCTGCTGTGGATACACTCACAAGAATACATCTTTATCAATTACATGATTTATCTTCTTTTTTCTTTCCATTTCAGTGCTCTCTCATCGGCTTAACTCATCTATTGAGATACCGACAGCAGAAGCACACTTTTTTCATATTGCACAAACACCCAAAAGGACCCTCTCATCCTTAATTTGATGTCAACAGACATGATTGAGGACAGTAGAAATCCTGGTCGTTATTACTGCATATGAAATCTGTATTTCATAGAAACTATTCAAACTCAATAGCAATGTTATATATCCATTATATTGTATATAAGTAATTTTGCCCTTTCTTTCTTGAGTGCTTTTCATAGATGCCACAGATTTTATTGTGAACTTAGACAACAAGGTGATATTTCAAATAATTGTTGTTATTTATTTCATTAATGGGCCTACAAGCAGTCAGCAATACAGGTGTCATATACTGGCTAGGGACCTCTCCCCTGCACTCTCATTAACTTTGCCCTTAATTGGGCAGAAAAAGTTAACAGCAGATACAGGTCTTGGGAGTGGTGCATATGCTCCAGGTGGTTCTCTCGTTGGAAATTCGATGCTTTTTTAGCAGATCTCCAAAAGCAGAAACCAGGCATTTAGTCACCTATTCCTCCCCGTCTTCCTTCCGATATTTTCCTTCTCTCTTTTTTCCATTTTCAATTTTTTACAATTGTCCAATTAAGTTCACCTGCATATTATGTGTATACCATCAACTGACCATAAAATTCAGCCATAGCATATGTCTATTTACATGTGTACCGTGATAGCTGCTTTAATTACCAGTTATATTTGGGGATTATCATCAGCTCTATGATACTAATCATCTGTGTCACGTAGGGTGAATGGCTACATTTATAGTTTGAAACTTTGTTTCTGGCAGTAGTCCATAGAATAGTTTCCTCACAAACAATGATCTATAGCAGTAGAACTTAATATTATGGACAATCTGTAACAATTAGGATATTATAATCGATATAGCGAGAAGGACGTCACAGGGAGATATTTTTGGAGGCTTAGCTAGTCACACCACCAATTGTCTTAATTGTATATATGTTTCATGTAGTATGTCAATGTGAGTCCAATTTCAATAAAAGTTAAGTTTTAGATTATTAGTTAGAGTGCCCCATAAAAAGGAGTTGTCTTTTTTCTTTGTATATCAGTCGACATGGATAGTAAGTAATGCAAAAGTTTTAAAAGCATGAAAAAACATAAAAAACGTGTCGACCCAGTCGACCTATTGAACCTGTCGACCTTTTGACTGTCTATCTTTTAACTGTATGACTATACACTGGAACCCAGCTTGGTGGGGCAGATGTACCATGTGCAGAGAGATTGAGATTAGTGTGGGCTGTGTTCAAACTGAAATCTAAACTGCAGTGTAAAAAAGAAAGCTAACATTTGTGGGCTACATGCAAAAGCATCCAGTATTTAAACCTGCACAGCAAAATTATAACCCACCAAATCTAAATACACATCTCTCTGCACGTTACATCTGCCCCACCTGCAGTGCAACATAGTTTACCCAGTTGCTTGATAATTTGCTTTACTTATGCTGTGCATAAACGCTACAATTATCTGGCCGATCTACCCAATATCAGCGGATCGGCCAGATAACTGCAGTGTGTATGTGGGCAACCGATCCGAAAATATTGATCAGTCGGACATGCCGGATCAACCAGCCTGTCCTTCTGAGGCAATATTTTCTAAGTGTGTGGTCAGCTGCATCATGCAGTGTATGCCCTGCCGCAGCTGACCGACGGGCATTCCCCTGTTACATCACAGGGGAAGTAACAGGGAAATGTCTCCTCCCCAGGGGCTGAGTGCAGATATCATGTGACATTCATTGGCCCTCATTCCGAGTTGTTCGCTCGCAAGCTGCTTTTAGCAGCTTTACACATGCTAAGCCGCCGCCTACTGGGAGTGAATCTTAGCTTCTTAAAATTGCGAACGAAAGATTCGCAATATAGCGAAAAGACATCTCTGTGCAGTTTCTGAGTAGCTCGAGACTTACTCGGCATCTGCGATCAGTTCAGTGCTTGTCGTTCCTGGTTTGACGTCATAAACACACCCAGCGTTCGCCCAGACACTCCTCCGTTTCTCCAGCCACTCCCGCGTTTTTCCCAGAAACGGTAGCGTTTTTTCGCACACACCCATAAAACGGCCAGTTTCCGCCCAGAAACACCCACTTCCTGTCAATCACATTACGATCACCAGAACGAAGAAAAAAACGTGAGTAAAATTCCTAACTGCATAGCAAATTTACTTGGCGCAGTCGCAGTGCGGACATTGCGCATGCGCACTAAGCGGAAAATCGCTGCGATGCGAAAAAATTTACAGAGCGAACAACTCGGAATGACCCCCATTGTGAGAGATTTTGCAGTGTTTGTCCCAAATATTCTCAGTGACAGATAAAATACAGAACCTCTAGCACACCCCTCCCAATGAATAATCATGCACTTTGAGGGGTTTAAGAACTTGAAATAGCATAATCTTGCTAATCATGACATGTCAGCTTTCAGGTGAATTTCTCTGGAAAGCTCAATAATGGGTTAAATGATGTGGGAGATGTATATAGAGGTGTTGTATTGATGGGAGAGGGGTTTTAGAGCTTGCAGATGGGAGTTATTAATTGTTATTAAAACACTGAAAAATCACATTAAACACATTTATCTGTATCCTAAAATATTGCAAATATTTAAAGTTGCTGTAAAACACTTGTCGATCATTTTTCCAGCATGAATAACAATTAATAAACCATATTAAGTAATAAACCTTATTAATTATTAAACTATATATATAGATATGGGGTCGATTCAATCCAGAGCAAAGTGAATAGCGCCAGGAAAGAGCTCATGGAGCTATTCAACTCAGTGTGATGTTGTCCCTGACTAGAGGATATCTTCTCACACCACTCTGGGGGTGCGAGTACAAATCCAACAAAAATAGGGCTATGATGCTGTTTTGTGCCCTAGCGTGGCGCAAACAGCATCGCAGCTAGACACTTTAGTCGGAGAATGTACGTTATTTCGATTAAACACCCTGTTTAGTGTGCAAGTACGGGCATCCTCCGACTTGGCATTGCGCTGAATTGAATAGCTTTGGAGCTCCTTCCCATCGCTATTCAATTCGCTCTAAATTGAATCAACCTCAGTAATTTCCATTTTTGTCAATTTATCTGGGTTGACAAAACATATATATTTACAATGACTAATGAGCTGGTGACATAAGGATAACGTTCCTATTTATGCGACTAGATAACTGTCGTTGGCCCTGGTTCGGAGGGCCCCCACCATTTTTCATTCTTCAGCTTGCATCCTGCACCGCTAGAATCTGTGCCCAGGCAGACTGTGCCCAGGCAGACTGGATGCACACTGAGGGGGCTCCCTGGGCAGCATATAAATCCTCAAAATACACTGGCGAGAGGGGACATAAGTGCCAAGGCAGAGCCGGCCCTAACCAATATGATGCCCTAGGCAAGATTTTGGCTGGTGCCCCCTAGCACCACCGCTGGTTCCACCTCTGACCTTGCACCTCTTTCCCAGCACCATCAACCCTCACCCATAGCAGTCCTTATTTTGGTTTTTGTACACCTTATATATTATAAATAGGAACAGTTGCTCTTTATTCACATTAGATGACACAGTAGTGCCCTTTCTATATACAACGCCACATAGTAGAGCACCTTATACACATAATGCCACAGAGTAATGCCCCTTACACATATGAGACACATTATTAATGTCCTTATAAACATAATGCACCTTACACATTATGACAACCTTTATTAATGCCCTTTTACACATAATGTCCCTTACACATATGCCACACATTATTAATGCCCTTATACACATAATGACACACATAGTGCCCCCTACACATTTGCTGCACATTATTAATGCCCTTATACACATAATGACACACATAGTGCCCCTTACACATATGTTGCACATTATTAATGCATTTTTACATGACACACATAATGCTCCTTACACATATTCTGAACACTACTGCACAACCAACCCACTCACATGCACACAGTACTCACACTGCCACTAACACTGTGACCTCTGCCTCTGCTTGGATACAGATGTGTCCTGATAAATCTTGCATGAAAATGCAGCTTATTTGCATTGCAATGTTGCTAGGATGCACAAGCTGCTTCTGCTGATTAAAATGATATGTAGCATGCCTATATACTGTGTGAGACTGTGGCTGTATCTGCATATGAAATGCTACACACAGAATATAGGCATGCTGCATATCATTTTAATCAGCAGAAGCTGCTGATGCCCCTATGCATATCAAATGCCCTAGGCAATTACCTAGTTTGCCTATGCCTATGGCCGGCTCTGCCCGCCAGTATAAATATTAGTTGGAATAAAGCGGGATGAAGCGCGCCATTGAGGGGGCGGAGCTTCCTCCTCACAGCCCACACACACATACACTGCTAGACATATGCAGGGTGCAGGGCGCAGGGGGGGCGCCCTGGGCAGAAAAAACACTTGTTTATGGCAAAAAGGGACATTAACACACACTGTCCTACCCCCACCAGTGAAATGGATTATTTAATTAAGAGCGGGAGAAGCGCGCCATTATGGGGGCGGGGCTTCTTCCTCACTAAGCCAGCACACTACTCAGCGCCATTTTCTCCTCCAGAGAAACGCTGGTCCTCCCTTCACTACTGACTTGTATCAGGGTGCAAAAGGGGGGGGGGGGCGATGTATATGGTGCTTGTATTGTATCATGTTATATTATAAAGCGCTACAGGTTTGTTTTATAGTATATATTTCACAGATTTGTGTGTTTGCACTGGGGTGTGAACTGGCTAACCCTTTTTTGTGCCCCCTGACAGAGGTATGTCCCCTATTAGTCCCAGTGTGTCTGTAGGTGTGTGTGGTACACGTGGGTGACATATCTGAAGCAGGGAGATCCTTCACGGAGGAAACCATTTGGAGACGCAGAGTTGTAAGGTGGTGACGCTACCGGCACACCAAGAGCCTGCATGGGGATTGGATAAGGCTGTACCTAAGGCTGCATGCTGGATATGTAGATATGTTTGTCAGCATTCTGTTTCTTCCATCTGCAGGCGACCCTCTCTGGTTCACATAAAGTCCATTTACAAATGTTAAGACTACTGCGACCGACGCAGAATCTGAGTCCTGTGTCGCCGATAGGGATTCCAGGGAAATAGATAAAATAAGATAATATATTCTTTCCCGGCAGTCACCCCCTGTGTTAGACAGTGCACTGTCTAGGGTGACTAAGAAGGTAATTCTCCCTATACCTGGCACGGCTTCACAAAACGGGCCGACGAACCAAAAGGTGAAAACTATATGTTGCAAAGGGACACTGTCCAGACCCACTATTGCTTGCGCGTGGGTGTGTCACACTATTACAAAATGGTCAGAGAGCATGTCATCAGAAATTGACACGATAAATAAAATAATAAATAAATAATAAAGATGAGATACTCCCTAAGTTAGGAAATATCAAAGACGCTGCCGCATACATGCTAGGAGCAATAAAAGGTATTGGACTCTTCAGTTCACAAGCTGCTACTGGGGCAGTATCGGCTCGGCAGGCGTTGGGGATTCGCCAGTGGAACGCAGATGCAAATTCCAAGAGAAATATGGAGGATCTCCTATACAAAGGTGAGGCCTTATTTGGTGATGGACTGGAGGCGTTGGTCTCAGCGGCTACCGCAGGTAAGTCGACATTTTTTGCCCTCTGCACCGGCACAAAGATCACCCTCACATGCAGTCCTTTCAACCCAGTAAGTACAGCGAAAGGTTTCCCCTTATTTTGCAGGTAGGGGAAGAGACATAAAGATGTCTACAGCGGCTTCAGGTTACCAAGAACAGAAGTCTATCCTTACTTCTGCCATGTCTACAGCATGACGCTGGGGCTCCCTCGCGGGAGGTCGCTCGGGTGGGGGCACGTCTAAAACTACTCAGAATTGGAGTCAATCTGCCCTGGATCCCTGTGTTTTACATATAGGGTCCCAGGGGTACGATTTCAAGACGTTCCCCCAGTTATATCGGTAATTCAAATTTTATGTCATAGTCCTGGTGCCTGGGTCACAACAAAGGGAGGGGGTTATTCAAGCCTCTTTGTTGTTCCGAAACAGGATGGCTCTGTCAGACCGACCCTGAACCTAAAAATCTGAATCTCTACATAAAACGTTCAAGTTCAAGATGGAATCACTGGGGGCAGTGATTTCCAGTCTGGAGGAGGTGGATTATAGGGGGTCAGTAGATAAAGGATGCTTACCTGCATGTTCCCTTTTATCGTCCTCACCCGGCTTTTCTGAGATTCGCGGTTCAGAATTGCCATTACCAATTCCAGACGTTACCTTTCGGTATCTCCACGACGCCGAGGGCTTTTCACCAAGGGGATGGTGGAGATGATGGTCCTCCTGCGTCAAGAAGGAGTCAATATTATTCCTTATCTAAAAGATCCCCTGATAAAGGCGAGATCCAGTGAGCGGTTGGTACAAAACATCACGCTCTCCCTGTCCATACTCCAACAACACGGTTGGATCATAAATTTTCCAGGAAAGATTATTTGTTTTTTGGGACAGGGTAGTTCAGAGAGTTTTTTCTTCCGGTGGAAAAGGCTCTGGAAATCTAGAAAATGGTAATACTAGTTTTGAAACCATCAAGAGGGTCGATCCATCCGTGCAAATATGGTGGCGGTCTAAGAGGCCATACAGGGTGGCAGGTTCCAGGTTATTCCAGTGGGACCTGTTGATAAAGTAGATCCCACCTGCACATGCACCGGAAGATAGTCCTGTTGTCGAAAGCCAGGTTTTTCACTCCGGTGGTGGCTACACAGCTCGCACCTATTAGAGGGACGCAGGTTCGGGATTCAGGACTGGGTCCTGGTAACCACGGATGCAAGTCTCCAAGGCTGAGGAGCTGTCACTCAAGGAAAAGCTTCCAAGGAAAATGCTAAAGTCAGGAAGCCTGCCTTCACATGAACAGGCTGGTATTGGGAGCCATTTACAACGGTCTTCAATAAGCGGTACATCTTCTTCAAGATCATCCCATGCAGGTCCAGCTGGATAAAGTAACAGCAAGGCGGAACGAAAAGCAGAGCAGAAATGGCAGAGGTGACGAAGGTCCGCCTGTGGGCAGAAAAACAAGGGCTCTGTCGGCAGTTTTCATTCCGGGAGCGGACAACTGGGAAGCAGACTTCATCAGCAGACACGATCTCCATCTGGGAGAGTGGAACCTCCACCAAGAAGTCTTCGGTAGACATGATGACATCGCGTCTCAACGCGAAACTTCAGAAATATTGTTCCTGGTCAAGAGATCCTCAGGCAATAGCGATAGATGCACTGGTGACCCAGTGGCTGGTCCGGTCAGTGTATGTACTCCCTCCACTTCTACTGTTCCCAAAAGTTCTTGGGATCAGGAGAAGATAGTGGTTTCGGGAAAATTTTCATTGTCCCACACTGGCCAAGGAGGCCAAGGAGGGCTTGGTGCCCAGATCTTTCAGAGTTACTTAAAAAAAAAAAAAGATCCTGGGCCTCTTCCTCTTCGAGAGGACCTTACTACAGTAGGTGCCGTGCGTGTACCTAGACTTACCGCGGCTACGTTTGACGGCATAACTGTTGAGCGCCGGATCCTAGCCGAAAGGGTATTGCAAAGGAAGTTATCCCCACTCTTATTCAGACCAAAGGAGTAACGTCTAGACATTACCACTGTCTTTGGAGAAAATATGGGTCTTGGTGTAAATCCAAAAAAGCTTCAACGGAAGAGTTTCAGTTACGGCGTTTTCTCCATTTCCTACGGGCTGGAGGGAATGCAACCTGAAATTGGACTCCATTAAGGTCCAGTTTTCAGCATTGGCAATTTTCTTTCAGAAACTTTTGGCTTCCCTTCCGGAAGTTCAGTCTTTCGTGAAAGGCGTGTTGCGCGTCCAACTTCCATTTGTGCTTCCAGTGGCACCTTGGGATCTTAATGTGGTGTTGCAATGCCTTCAGTCACGTGGGTTTGAACCTTTACAGAAGGTGGAGTTGCGGTTTTTCTCTCTTCAAAAGCGGTCATCCTGTTGGCCTTGGCGTCTGCAAGGCGGGTGTCTGAGTTAGGGGCCTTATCTCACAAGAGCTCTTATTTGATCTTCCATGAAGATAGAGCAGAGTTGAGGACTCGTCAGCAGTTTCTGCCAAACGTGGTTTCGTCGTTCCACCTGAACCAACCTATTGTGGTGCCAGTGGCTACTGACACCTTGCTGGAATCGAAGTTTCTCAACGTAGTCAGAGTTTTAAAAATTTATGTGGCCAGAACGGCTCAGTTTAGGAAAACGGAGGCTCTGTTTGTCCTGTATGCTCACAACAAATTTGGGCCTCCTGCTTCCAAGCAGACTTTTGCGCGCTGGATCTGTCATACGATTCAGCAGGCTCATTCTATGGCTGGATTGCCGTTACCGAAATCTGTGAAGGCCCATTCTACCAGAAAGGTGGGCTCGTCCTGGGCGGGTGCCCGGGGGGGTGGGGTGTCTCGGCATTACAACTTTGTCGAGCGGCTACTTGGTCGGGTTCAAACACCTTTGCGAAGTTCTACAAGTTTGATACCCTGGCTGATGAGGACCACATGATTGGTCAATCAGTGCTGCAGAGTCATCCGCACTCTCCTGCCCGTTGTAGAGCTTTGGTATAAACCCCATGGTACTTGAAGTGACCCCAGCATCCTCTAGGATGTATGAGAAAATAGGATTTTAATACCTATCGGTAAATTCTTTTCTCTTCGTCCGTAGAGGATGCTGGGCGCCCATCCCAGTGCGTACTGTATCTGCAGTTATTGGTTGTGGTTACACACAGGTTGTGTTACGTTTTTTGTCAGCATATTGCTGCATATTCTTCATGCCATTTGCTGGTGTTCTTTTAAATGCCACGTTCTGCAGCACGCTTGAGGTGTGAGCTGGTAAGATGCTCACCGTGGTTTAACAATAAATCCTTTCCTCGAAATGTCCGTCTCCCTGGGCACAGTTCCTTAAACTGGAGTCTGGAGGAGGGGCATAGAGGGAGGAGCCAGGTCACACCCTTTGAAAGTCTTAAAGTGCCCATGTCTCCTGCGGAACCCGTCTATACCCCATGGTTCGTGAAGTGACCCAGCATCCTCTACGGACTAAGAGAAAAGGATTTACTGGTAGGTATTAAAATCCTATTTTTTCATTCATCTAGTTGTATATATTTGAGCAAAAGGCTTAACCCATTATAACTACAAGGTTAATACACATTTTATTTCCAGTTTAATACCAATTTGCCCTTTAGTCTTATCATTATCACCAGTTCTACCACCTGATTAGGATTTGGATACACAAATGTACAAGTCCATTGCAAACAAGTTCCAGGCAACAAACCTGCACTGTAGTTATACAACAGCAAACATGCAAGTCTCCTTGAAATATTTTTTGTCACACTTTCAGAAGTTTTGCTCGCTACAGATTTAGGGGTATATGCAATTAGCGGCGAATCGCGGCAATTTTTCGGCCGTTTTTTAATTCGACACAATATGACCGTCTAATTTCGGCAAGTGGGTGCCGAAATTGACCATATTCAATAATAAACGGATTCGACAGTCCCGCTGACGAAAAACGGCCGATTTGACGGATTTTGTTCCGATTTTTAAAAAACGGGTAAAAACGGGGAAAAACACGAAAAAAAATTGCGTGGGGTCCCCCCTCCAAAGCATAACCAGCCTCGGGCTCTTCGAGCTGGTCCTGGTTCTAAAAATCCGGGGGGGAAAATGGACAGGGGATCCCCCGTATTTTTAAAACCAGCACCGGGCTCTGCGCCTGGTGCTGGTGCAAAAAATACGGGGGACAAAAAGAGTAGGGGTCCCCCGTATTTTTTACACCAGCATCGGGCTCCACTAGTCAGAGAGATAATGCCACAGCCAAGGGTCACTTTTATACAGCGCCCTGCGGCCGTGGCATTAAATATCCAACTAGTCACCCCTGGCCGGGGTACCCTGGGGGAGTGGGGACCCCTTCAATCAAGGGGTTCCCCCCCCAGCCACCCAAGGGCCAGGGGTGAAGCCCGAGGCTGTCCCCCCCATCCAAGGGCTGCGGATGGGGGGCTGATAGCCTTGAGAAAATGACAAGAATATAGTTTTTTCCTGTAGTACTACAAGTCCCAGCAAGCCTCCCCCGCAAGCTGGTACTTGGAGAACCACAAGTACCAGCATGCGGGAGAAAAACGGGGCCGCTGGTACCTGTAGTACTACTGGGAAAAAAATACCCAAATAAAAACAGGAGACACACACCTTGAGAGTAAAACTTTATTTCACACCTGCCGACACACACATACTTGCCTATGTTGACCCGCCGACTGCCACGTCTCCTGATCCGACGATCCGGGGTACCTGTGAATAAAATTATACTCACCTCAATCCAGTGTCCAGATGTAAATCCTCGTACTTGGCAAAACAAATAAACGAACACCCGGACCAGCGGACAGAAATGGGTCCCATGTTTTCACATGGGACCCCTTTCCCCGAATGCCGGGACCCCACGTGACTCCTGTCACAGAGGTCCCTTCAGCCAATCAGGAAGTGCTACTTCGTTGCACTCACCTGATTGGCTGTATGCGCGTGCGAGCTCAGACAGCGCATCGCATAGCCTCTCCATTACTTTCAATGGTGGGAACTTTGCCGTTAGCGGTGGGGTTACCCGCGGTCAGCCGCTGACCGCGGGTGACCTCACCGCTGACGCAAAGTTCCCACCATTGAGTATAATGGAGAGGCTTTGCGATGCGCTGTCTAACAGCTCAGACGTGCAGCCAATCAGCAGAGTGCCAGGACGTTGCGCTCGCTGATTGGCTTAAGAGACCTTTCTGTGACAGCAGTCACGGGGGGGGGGGTCTCTGCATTCGGGGAAAGGGGTTCCATGTGTAAACATGGGACCCCTTTCAGTCCGGCTTGGTCGGGTGTTCGTTTATTTGTTTTGCCAAGTACGAGGATTTATATCTGGACACTGGATTGAGGTGAGTATAATTTTATTCACAGGTACCCCGGATCGTCGGATCAGGAGACGTGGCAGTCGGCGGGTCAACATAGGTAAGTATGTGTGTGTCGGCAGGTGTGCAATTAAGTTTTACTCTCAAGGTGTGTGTCTCCTGTTTTTATTTGGGTATTTTTTCCCCAGTAGTACTACAGGTACCAGAGGGCCCGTTTTTCTCCCGCATGCTGGTACTTGTGGTTCTCCAAGTACCACCTTGCGGGGGAGGCTTGCTGGGACTTGTAGTACTACAGGAAAAAACAATATTCTTGTCATTTTCTCAAGGCTATCAGCCCCCCATCCGCAGCCCTTGGATGGGGGGTACAGCCTCTGGCTTCACCCCTGGCCCTTGGGTGGCTGGGGGGGGAACCCCTTGATTGAAGGGGTCCCCACTCCCCCAGGGTACCCCGGCCAGGGGTGACTAGTTGGATATTTAATGCCACGGCCGCAGGGCGCTGTATAAAAGTGACCCCCGGCTGTGGCATTATCTGTCCAGCTAGTGGAGCCCGATGCTGGTGTAAAAAAATACGGGGGACCCCTACTCTTTTTGTCCCCCGTATTTTTTGCACCAGCACCAGGCGCAGAGCCCGGTGCTGGTTTTAAAAATACGGGGGATCCCCTGTCCATTTCCCCCCCGGATTTTTAGAACCAGGACCGGCTCGAAGAGCCCGAGGCTGGTTATGCTTTGGAGGGGGGATCCCACGCCATTTTTTTTCGGGATTTTACCATTCCATTTAAAAAAAATAATAATAAAAAAAATAATATTTTTAAAAATATATAAATAATACTTGTGCCTCCCAAAAAGACAAACCAAGTACCTAATCCCTTCTAATATAAATAGATATGCTATTACCAATAAAAATAACACCAAAAAAAACATGTTTTAATTTTTTTTTATTAGATTCACCCACCAAAGTGTGGCGGATTGAAAATGACGAATTTACTGTCTAAAAGCACTGTTGTCGAATTTCCAAACTTCAATTGAATATACTTTTGTCGAATTGCCGCATTTGTACCATTGCAGAAAAGTCGAATTTGACAAATGTCGAATTTCAAAAAGTCGAATTTTGAAAGTCCGTTTTTTTGACGGAAAGTACTGAATTGCATTGTCGAATTATTTTTTTTTGGCGAAAAAGTCCTGTTTTTCGACAATTTCGGGAATTCGACAGCAATTGCATATACCCCATAGTCAAGTCAAAACATATATGCTACTTTGCAATTTTAGTATTATTTGGCAAATATTACTAGCCATTCATACACAAACAGATTTCTGCTGAGTCCTATTGCAGAAAAAGCGCTATATAAATAAAATCTATTATTATTGTTTCAATAATTAAAATATGCATCAAAATAGGATACAGTGGAACTGATGCTTACATTTTTGTGAACAAGAAAATATATGCATAACTTTCATTCTTGTACCTATTTGCTCACCTTGTTCTGGTTTGTAAGCACAAACTTTACCTTTTCTGTCTTCGAGGAATTTCCTTTCATACTGATCAACTATCATCCGACTGTTCCAAACAAGATCCTTTCATGCTCAATGCGTGTTATATTACAGAATTTTAAACTACTGTAATGTGGACTAAATGAAATGATTAATGTTCAAACCTATTGAAAATTCAGCACAAAAATAATATTTTATTGTTAGGCGCCGGGGTCCGCTCGTCGGTGCGGCCCGGCGCCTAGCAACCAGGGACGCCGTGTGCGTACAGCCGCCGGCTCCCTGGCAACGCTAGACGCCGGGCGCACGGAGCCGCACGGACCCTAGCAACGGGGACGCCACTGGCGGACCGCGTTCCCCGTTGCTGGGTCCATTTAAATTAATAGGAGACCTGTTTCCTGGCCGTGCAGCAAGGCAGCTGCACGGCATTTAATCCAATCAGCCTCTGAACAGCTGATTGGAGGACTCCCTGTTAAGTACACTTCCAGGGCTTCTCACAGACGCCGGTAATAGCTTCCTGCATGCTGTATCTGTTTGCTGAGAGTGTTTCCAGTCCTGCTGTACCCGGTCGTTCCTGTCCTCAGTTGTCCTGTACTCGGAAGTCGTCATCTGTTCCTGGAGTCCTGACTGAGCACCTTTAAACATCCAGTAGTGTTCGTGAGTCACGGCGTAGCCGTGTGTTGCGGCTTGGCCGCTTTATTACTTATTATTTATTATTTGTGTTTCTGAGCTTTTGCGGAGGATTCCGCTCCCACAGATCCACTCTGGTATCCAGCGGTGCTGGGTAGGAGTAACGGACTAGTGGATTTTGGTTGTCCTTTTATCTGGCGGTTTTTCCGCGCATACTTCTGGTTTGGTTAGTTAGCTTGTTGCCCCTGGCCTGTTGTCAGTCAGAGGTCCTCTTGTCATCATCCTGCCTCGGATTTCCCTTTGTCTCTCACTAAGACCGGGGGGCACCGGAGTTGGGCAGACATAATCCGCCTTTCAAACGTGGCTGCCAGGGGCTCAAGAAACCATAGTCTCGCAAGGGATTTTCGATAGCACGGGTGAGACAATAGAGTTAGGGCGCCAGGGGCAACTAGTCTTTCTAGCTCCCGTAACCAGCATTCCCCTTCCAGTACTCTGGCCATTGTCATTAGATCTCCTCCGGTCAGGAGTACTGGAATCATAACATTATTACCGGCCCTACCAAAACTTAAAATTAAACAGGGTTTGATTTTTTCCTTATTCAGTTTTGTAAGAGTTATCGGCCTCATGAATCCCACAGGTTTAGGGCCAAATCCTGGCCAGCTCCTAGTCAGCCAGATTCAAGAACTTACTCAGATGGTTCAGGATCTTTCCCTTCGGGTGAAGTCGCAGGAAGATCTTTTACGAACTTCCCCGAGGGTAGTCCCTGAACCAAAAATGCACTTGCCTGACCGTTTTTCTGGTGATAGGAAGGAGTTTTTTAATTTTAAAGAATCCTGTAAACTTTATTTTCGTTTAAGACCGATCTCCTCAGGTACTGAATCTCAGCGGGTCGGAATTATTATTTCTTTGCTCCAGGGGGATCCTCAGACCTGGGCTTTTGGTTTAAAAGCAGAGGATCCGGCATTGTTGTCAGTAGACGCCTTTTTGGGGTCTTTAGGGCTTTTGTATGATGACCCTGATAGAGAGGCATCCGCTGAGAGTCAGTTACGCGCTCTCAGACAGGGTAGAAATCCTGCAGAGGTTTATTGTACAGAGTTTCGCCGTTGGTCGAACGACTGTGGCTGGAATGACCCAGCCCTGCGCAGTCAGTTTCGCCTCGGCTTATCTGAGTCTATAAAAGACAGTCTCCTTCAGTATCCCGCTCCTGAGACTCTCGATAAACTCATGGAGCTTTCTATTAAGATTGATCGTCGTCTCAGAGAGCGGAGGGCTGAAAAAGGAGCACCTGTCAGGTCTACTCCATGTGTATTTTCCATTCCTGAGGACATAGAGGAGCCCATGCAAATGGGTCTCTCCCGGCTGTCTCCAGAAGAAAGAGCCAGAAGGCAAAACTCTGGTCTTTGTTTGTACTGTGGGGGTAAGGGACATTTTGCCCGTAATTGTCCGAACAAGTCGGGAAACGCCTCGACCAAGTGAATTGTGAGGGGGTTCACTTTGGTCTGCAGCTTATCTCCTCGAATAACTCCCTTTTAGTCCCAGCTAAAGTTTCCTTTGGCAGCCTCAGTTCTTCGGTGTCGGCTTTTGTTGACAGTGGAGCTGCAGGGAACTTTATGGACTTAACGTGGGCCAAAGCCTTAGGTATTCCTCAGTTAGCCTTGGGTAGGTGTATCACCATGCATGGTTTAGATGGGAGTCCCTTGTCCAATGGGGTTATTTCCCTCCGTACACCCCCTATACTACTTACGGTAGGAGCTCTTCATTCCGAAAAGATCGAGTTTTTCCTTACCCATTGTCCAGCAGTTCCAGTGGTTCTGGGTCACCCTTGGCTGGCCTTTCATAATCCCATCATTGATTGGCAGTCGGGGGAGATTTCACAATGGGGTACCATCTGTAATAAGGAATGTATTACGTTTCCCGTCAGAATAGCTGCTGCCATTCCCGAACTCATTCCCGTGGAATACCAGGACTTTGTTGATGTGTTTTCCAAGAGCAATGCGGACATTCTGCCTCCCCATCGGCCTTATGATTGTGCTATTGAGCTAATTCCTGGTGCCACATTGCCAAAGGGAAGGTTATATGCATTATCCGGGCCAGAAACTGCGGCCATGAATGAGTATGTTAAGGAGAGCCTAGGGAAAGGATTTATCAGGCCATCTAAATCCCCTTTAAGTGCAGGCTTCTTCTTTGTGGAGAAAAAAGATGGATCACTCAGACCTTGCATTGACTTTAGAGCCCTGAATAAAATCTCAGTTAAAAATACTTACCCTCTGCCGCTGATTTCTGTCCTCTTTGATCAGCTGCGTTCGGCTGTGATTTTTTCTAAAATTGACCTGAGGGGCGCGTATAACCTCATCCGAATCAAGTCGGGAGATGAGTGGAAGACGGCTTTCAGTACTCAGTCGGGTCACTACGAGTATCTGGTGATGCCGTTTGGCTTGTCTAACGCTCCGGCAGTTTTCCAGGATCTCATTAACGATGTGCTCCGTGATTTTCTAGGAAGATTCGTGGTCGTTTACTTAGACGACATCCTGATCTATTCTGACTCAATTGAACAACATGTTACCCAGGTGCGTCAGGTTCTTCAAAAATTACGTGAAAATCACCTATATGCCAAGCTGGAGAAGTGTGAGTTTCATGTCACAGAGGTATCCTTTTTAGGGTACATTATTTCCCCTCGGGGATTCTGTATGGAACCTAAGAAGCTCCAAGCCATCCTTAGTTGGGCGCAACCCACCAACTTAAAAGCAATTCAGCGCTTTTTAGGGTTTGCGAATTATTATAGAAGATTTATTCATTCTTTTTCCGACCTGGTTGCTCCCATTGTGGCACTGACTAAGAAGGGAGCGGATCCTACCAACTGGTCACGTGAAGCTGAGTTATCCTTTCAGGCCTTGAAACAAGCTTTTGTCTCAGCTCCAGTCCTCAGACATCCCAACCCAGAATTGCCCTTCATTGTTGAGGTTGATGCCTCGGAGGTTGGAGTGGGGGCTATCCTATCTCAGAAGGATCCGGACTCTCTGGAACTAAATCCTTGTGCCTTTATGTCCAGGAAATTCTCATCTGCTGAATCCAACTACGATGTTGGTAACCGGGAGTTACTGGCTATTAAATGGGCTTTCGAGGAGTGGAGGCATTGGCTTGAGGGAGCAACACATACCATTTCAGTATTGACTGACCACAAAAATCTTCAGTACATCGAATCAGCTAAGCGGCTGAATGCCCGGCAGGCTCGTTGGGCTTTATTTTTTACTCGTTTCAAGTTTATTATCACTTTTAGGCCAGGTTCCAAGAATACCAAGGCGGATGCCCTGTCACGCAGTTTTCTTCCAGTTCATAATTACAGTCCTGTTACTCCCATACTTCCGTCTTCAGTCATTTGGGCAGGCCTCACACAAGATTTGTTTACCCAGTTAAAGCAGCTTCAACATCAAGCTACTGGAAATACTCCTGCTGTTCGTCTTTACGTCCCTGAGTTTTTGAGAGCTACTGTTTTGACTGAGTTTCATGATAGCAAAGTTGCCGGGCATCCGGGGATCTCTAAGACTTTGGAATTAGTCTCCCGCTCAGTATGGTGGCCTGGTCTTTCCAAAGACATTAAGGAGTTTGTTTTTTCTTGTCAGGTCTGTGCACAGCATAAGGTTCCCCGTTCCTTGCCCATCGGGCAACTTATGCCCTTAAATGTTCCTCTCAGGCCATGGTCTCATATTTCCATGGATTTTGTGGTAGACCTCCCTCTGTCAGCCGGATTCCGAGTCATATGGGTGGTAGTGGACCGTTTTAGCAAGATGGCCCATTTCATTGCTCTTCCCCGACTGCCATCTGCCCAGGGATTGGTTGTTTTATTTCTTCGCCATGTTTTCAGACTTCATGGGTTGCCCACTGATATTGTTTCTGATCGGGGTCCACAATTCATTGCACAATTCTGGAAGTCTTTTTGTGCCTCATTAAAGATGAAATTGTCTTTAACATCCGGCTATCATCCCCAATCCAACGGGCAGACCGAGCGAGTTAATCAATCATTAAAACAGTATTTGCGTTTGTACTCAGCCAAACTCCAGAATGATTGGTCCGAGTTTCTTCCTTTGGCGGAGTTTGCTTACAACAATTCTTGTCATTCCTCCACTAATGTGTCTCCATTCTTTTCAGTTTTTGGTTTTCACCCCAGAGCTAATTCTTTTTTTCAACATTCCTCTGTTTCCTCGCTAACCTTAACCTCTCATCTCAGAGTCATTTGGGAAAAAGTGCACCTTGCTCTCAGAAAAGCGGCATTTCGAGAGAAAAAGTTTTCTGACAGGCTCCGGCGTCCTTGCACTTTTAAGGTGGGAGACAGGGTATGGTTGTCGACTCGTAACATTAGACTTCGACAAACCTCAGCTAGATTGGGCCCCAAATTTATTGGACCATTTCATATTATTAAAAAAATCAATCCAGTTGCTTTCCGGTTACGTTTACCAAGAGCTCTCCGAATCGGAAATACGTTCCATTGCTCCCTGTTGAAACCATACGTTTCTTCCAGTAGATTTCCTCGGAAGATCTCTCAGGGGAAATCACCAGTAGATGTACAGGGACATCAGGAGTTCTTGGTGGAGAAGGTTCTCGATTCCAAATTGTCCCGGGGTCGGCTTTATTTTCTGGTGCACAGGAAGGGCTATGGTCCAGAGGAAAGGTCTTGGGTCCTGGATAAGGATCTCCATGCCCCGAGGCTCAAGAGGGCATTTTTTCGGGAATTTCCTCGGAAACCTGGCTTTAGGGGCTCCTTGACCCCTCCTCAAGGGGGGGGTACTGTTAGGCGCCGGGGTCCGCTCGTCGGTGCGGCCCGGCGCCTAGCAACCAGGGACGCCGTGCGCGTACAGCCGCCGGCTCCCTGGCAACGCTAGACGCCGGGCGCACGGAGCCGCACGGACCCTAGCAACGGGGACGCCACTGGCGGACCGCGTTCCCCGTTGCTGGGTCCATTTAAATTAATAGGAGACCTGTTTCCTGGCCGTGCAGCAAGGCAGCTGCACGGCATTTAATCCAATCAGCCTCTGAACAGCTGATTGGAGGACTCCCTGTTAAGTACACTTCCAGGGCTTCTCACAGACGCCGGTAATAGCTTCCTGCATGCTGTATCTGTTTGCTGAGAGTGTTTCCAGTCCTGCTGTACCCGGTCGTTCCTGTCCTCAGTTGTCCTGTACTCGGAAGTCGTCATCTGTTCCTGGAGTCCTGACTGAGCACCTTTAAACATCCAGTAGTGTTCGTGAGTCACGGCGTAGCCGTGTGTTGCGGCTTGGCCGCTTTATTACTTATTATTTATTATTTGTGTTTCGGAGCTTTTGCGGAGGATTCCGCTCCCACAGATCCACTCTGGTATCCAGCGGTGCTGGGTAGGAGTAACGGACTAGTGGATTTTGGTTGTCCTTTTATCTGGCGGTTTTTCCGCGCATACTTCTGGTTTGGTTAGTTAGCTTGTTGCCCCTGGCCTGTTGTCAGTCAGAGGTCCTCTTGTCATCATCCTGCCTCGGATTTCCCTTTGTCTCTCACTAAGACCGGGGGGCACCGGAGTTGGGCAGACATAA